>NW_024426663.1:11934104-12234044 GCF_017311325.1 Ursus maritimus
TATTATTCAACATAGTACTAGAAGTCCTTGCAGCAGCAATCAGACAACAAAAAGGGATAAAAGGTATCAAATCGGCAAAGAAGAAGTCAAACTGTCTCTCTTCGCAGATGACATGATACTCTATATGGAAAACCCAAAAGAATCTACTCCCAAGCTACTACAAGTTATAGAGCAATTCAGTAAGGTGGCGGGATACAAAATCAATGCTCAGAAATCAGTTGCATTTCTATACACGAACAATGAGCCTGAAGAAAGAGAAATTAGGGAATCCATTCCATTTACAATAGCACCAAAAATCATACGTTACCTTGGAATTAACTTAACCAGAGACGTAAAGGATCTATATTCTAGAAACTACGGATCGCTCTTGAAAGGCAATGAAGAAGACACAAAAAGATGGAAAAATACTCCATGCTCATGGATTGGAAGAATAAACATAGTTAAAATGTCTATGCTACCCAGAGCAATCTATACTTTCAATGCCATCCCGATCAAAATACCAATGACATTTTTCAAAGAACTGGAACAAATAGTCCTTAAATTTGTGTGGAAACAGAAAAGGCCCCGAATCACCAAGGAATTGTTGAAAAGGAAGAACAAAGCTGGGGGCATCACATTGCCAGATTTCAAGCTATACTATAAAGCTGTAATCACAAAGACAGCATGGTACTGGCACAAAAACAGACACATAGACCAATGGAACAGAATAGAGAACCCAGAAATGGACTCTCGGCTCTTTGGGCAACTAATCTTTGACAAAGCAGGAAAAAACATCCAGTGGAAAAAAGACAGTCTATTTAATAAATGGTGCTGGGAAAATTTGGACAGCTATATGCAAAAGAATGAAACTTGACCACTCTCTCACACCGTACACAAAGATAAACTCCAAATGGTTGAAAGACCTCGATGTGAGACCGGAATCTATCAAAATCCTAGAGGAGAACATAGGCTGCAACCTCTTTGACATCGGCCACAGCAACTTTTTTCATGACACATCTCCAAAGGAAAGAGAAACAAAAGATAAAATGAACTTGTGGGACTTCATCAAGATAAAAAGCTTCTACACAGCCAAGGAAACAGTCAAAAAAACTAAGAGGCAGCCCACGGAATGGGAGAAGATATTTGCAAATGACACTACAGATAAAAGACTGGTATCCAAGATCTACAAAGAACTTCTCAAACTCAATATACGAGAAACAAATAATCAAATCAAAAAATGTGCAGAAGATATGAACAGACACTTTTCCAATGAAGACATACAAATGGCTAACAGACACATGAAAAAATGTTCAAAATCATTAGCCATCAGGGAAATTCAAATCAAAACCACATTGAGACGCCACCTTACACCAGTTAGAATGGCAAAAATTGACAAGGCAGGAAACAACAAATGTTGGAGAGGATGTGGAGAAAGGGGATCCCTCTTACACTGTTGGTGGGAATGCAAGTTGGTACAGCCACTTTGGAAAACAGTGTGGAGGTCCCTTAAAAAAGTTAAAAACAGAGCTACCCTATGATCCAGCCATTGCACTACTGAGTATTTACCCCAAAGATACAGACGTAGTGAAGAGAAGGGCCATATGCACCCCAATGTTCATAGCAGCATTGTCCACAATAGCTAAATTGTGGAAGGAGCCGAGATGCCCTTCAACAGATGACTGGATTAAGAAGATGTGGTCCATATATACAATGGAATATTACTCAGCCATCAGAAAGAACGATTACCCAACATTTGCAGCAACATGGACGGGACTGGAGAAGATTATGCTAAGTGAAATAAGTCAAGCAGAGAAAGACAATTATCATATGGTTTCACTCATTTATGGAACATAAGAAATAGCAGGAAGATCGGTAGGAAAAGGAAGGGAAGAATGAAGGGGGGGTAAACAGAAGGGGGAATGAACCATGAAAGACTATGGACTCTGGGAAACAAACTGAAGGCTTCAGAGGGGAGGGGGGTGGGGGACTGGGATAGGCCGGTGATGGGTAGTAAGGAGGGCACGTATTGCATGGTGCACTGGGTGTTACACACAAATAATGAATCATGGAACACTACATCAAAAACTAAGGATGTACTGTATGGTGACTAACATAACATAATAAAAAATTATTATAAAAAAATAAGGTGAGAGCATCTCATTTAGTATTATGCTGTGATATGTTCAAGAACTTTTAGAACCGTACTCAGAGTTTCTGAGATATAGTCTCCCCTCGAGAACAACTGCTAGAATATTTTAGAAGCATGAGCACTGCCTGTGTTTTCCATTTAAAGATGTTCCTTTTCTGGAGCCTGGCACCACCATCCACTATCACTTTTATCACCGTTAATGAATATGTAGAGAACCCCACTGGAGCCTACGTTACATTCTTCCTAGACTCAGGCATGTCTGAGCATTTCTGGAAAAGAGATGAATCAGAGCCACAAAGAATCTGGGAGCAGGGGAGCCTTTAGGCAAAGAAAGAAAGAGAAGTGAAACTCACTGTTTCTTCTAATAAAAATGTCCCCAGTGAAGAGTGGGAGGAGAGCTATCTGGGGAGTGTGCCTCAACGTGTCCTACCATTTCCCCTCTTCGCCCCAGGCCAGTGCCTTCACACCCTCCGGGGCCAGGCATGAGGGGCGAGAGCTTTCATGGAAATACAAGAGAGCCGCTTGCTTTGAGGTCTGAGAAATACTCGGCACTCCAGTCAGTCCTGCTGTGCAATTTTTGAAAGACGGTAAAACAAGGGTAGGAAGGAATTTTCCCCACTTGGAGATGAAGCCAGCACAGATTCGAGAAATCAAAGTGCAGAGGGAAGCCTTGGGTAACTAGGTAACGATCTCTAGCACACCAGCACCGTGCACATTTCCAGCCCCAGACAAAGCCCGAGGGATCTGGACTGGCCTCAACATCACAGAGGCAGCACCCTTACGGCACACAGCCACCAGCGTCCTACAGCCACACTAACAGGCCATCTCCGGCAGCCTGCACATCCCGAGGCTGGTGGGAAGAAAGGAAAATGCTTCATTCACTACATGGTGGCTGAGGAGCTGAGTGTGAGCACTTACGGAAACTCCCAGAAATCATTGGGATGGGGGATCCCCAGAGGCAGCTGGAGTTTCCACAGAGGCAGGTAAAAACAGAATCAGAGAAATCATTCCCATGCTGTAAGCCTACTTTATTCCTTGATTGCGCGGTCTAGCTGGGCACTAGCCCACTACCATCACTCAGACTCCGGCTCCCCTCGGGGCTCGGACCTCAGGAAAGAAAACTAACATGTCAGGGGAGGACAGACCAAAGGAGGCCCCTGTGTGAAGAGACCAGGGGAGGAATGGGCACTAGGATGAATTACAGGGTTCAGTCTGATGACCCATCCTGCAGGGACACCCGTCCTCACAATACTGGTGGATCCTGGCCCCCAGACCTGAAAGGATAAATGCCAAAGGGAAGGCCCCCCTTTAGCCAATTTAGTCCATTGTGTTTTGAAAATTAATTATGATTAATGCAAGTGAGAATAAAAAGATCCCATCTAACAAAATCAAAAATGGAATTTTAATGGCTTTGTCAGGAATTTTTTTAATATCTCCTGTTTGCTTTAATAGAAATGTATCTCAGTTCCTCAGTCTTATAACTGAGCAAGAAGTGAGTCACATTGTTTCAGTAATTCAAATCATGTTGCGTAAATAAATGGAAAAATGATTCATCTTTCAGATTTCCCTGAACAAACTACAACCGAGCTGCCAATAACACCAACACCAGGAACATTTCTCCACAAGAGGGCGCCAGAAGCTGACATTCCTTACTAATACACTCTCCGAAGAACTAGAGAAGATTTTGGAGTTTGATGACAAAGTTAAAAGAGGGAAGGAGTCAGATATATAAAAGCAATAGGCAGGTGTATCTGGTTCACATGCTTGCTTTATTGAAATCTCCACAGTGGTTCAGGACGTTAAATATGTAAATAGCAACATCTGAGCAAGAGAGATAATGTTATCGTTCAACTTGAATTTGCCTTGCTGAATACTGTGGGATTTTTGTTAATGAATTAATTTTAATAGACTTTTCTGTACTTAAAAGGGAACTCAGAATGGTGTTTCATTTATTAGAATCATTGGTACATATCCTTTTATGCAATGACCAAATTGTTACATTAAATAGAAAGCTCAACGAGGTATCTACTATGGTATAAGTCATTGTTAATTTGCTGAACAATGCCAATTCTGAGGATTTGGGATTTGAAATGAAGCTGTAACGTAGAATACAAGGAAAGAGTATTAGAATATTCTATTATCAAAAGAACAACAGGTTGTTTTTAAAAGGGGGAGAGAGGCAGAAATATGATCCAAATTACAGTAGAAATGGATTTAAATAAATGTTTTGAAAAGAGAAAAGAAAAGGTGAATGGTCCTAAGGAATTAAGAACCTAGATATCTTCAGCAGGAAAACGTCAAGTTGATGATTTTTACAACAGGTGCACCCAGTATAGGTTTATTTGGATTATTCAGTCTCTCGTGCCTGTATTACTCTTACACGTAAACCCTAACACTACTAACAAGTTCTATTCTTTCATTGTACCCTGTGTTTCTCCTTTTAGCCCTTAAAATTGTAACCTGATTACCACACCCTTTACTATAGAAGGATAGGGTAGTGTAGTCCATAGTCCTAAAGTCTCATTTTGAGCTAATCAAGGAGTTGCAGAATTCAAAAGAATAAACAAACAGCTCAGGCTAGAACCCCTTGTTCAACTCCTACAGAATCCACACAGCAGTGAAAATTCAGATGGATTCTATTTAAATTATCTCTCAGTATGTTAATTATCTATTACCACATAACTACTTGCCCCAATACATAGAGACCTAAAACAGCAGATCTATTACTCACGGTTCCTTTAGGTCAAGAATTCAGAAGGTCACCTGGTGGTTCTGGCTCTAGGTCTCAAGAGAAATCAAGGTATCAGCTCAGGCTGTAGTCATCTCAAGGTATGACTGATGCTAGAAAACCCACATCCAGGATTGCTCCCTCCTGTCTATTGGAAGGAGGCCTCGGTTTCTCAGCTACGGACCTCACCTCTTCTCGAGAGTCCTCACCACATGGCAGCTGGCTTTCCCACATTGAGTGGTTCAAGAGAGCAAGGCAGAACCCACATATCTCTTATCACTCAGACTCAAAAGACACACTCAATCACATCCTATTGGTCACCCAGGCCAACCTTTTCCAATGTGGCAGGAGAAAACATAAGGATATGAATACCAGGGGGCTAAAATCATTAAGAACTCTCTTGAAAGCTGGCTCCATGCATAGCTCGTCCAGTGTTCTAAATACTCATGGCTTTCCCATATAGTCAACCTGGATGAAGGCAAAGAAAGATCCCTGCCAAGGGCCCTTTCTCTCTTCTTCCTCCCACAGCCTCTAAGCTCCTCTATATGTTCTTTTCTCCTCACTCTCACCTCCTTCAACCATACCCCTATATTCTGTTGCTTCTTGTTCAGCTCTTTTATGCTCCATTGTTCAATTGTTCCTGAGATTTCATAGCTGAGGGCAAAAGAGAAGGAGAAAAAATCTGCACTGAGGTCGGTCTTAGATTCTCAGTATAAAGCCATTAGCTTCTTCATGATATATTATTGCGATGAACACCATTTAGTAGATCTCCTGCACTTGATTATGCTAAAGAATATCTGTCTCTTTCTTGAGTCAAAAACCCGGTTTTCTTGGGTCTCAATGTGAGCCAGGCTCCAGGTGGAATGGGAGAGGGGGTGTGGGATGAGGAGGGGGAAAGAAAACAGAACCCTACTGCCATGTAACTGTTGCAATCCATAAGTCATTTGTAAAGTATTCCTTTGACATATATTTTACCTAATAAAATACAAGTTTGCCAAATCAGACAGTATCTGCCTGTTCACTACTTTAACCCCAGCACCTGCCACAGTGGGCGGTACATAAAAGACACTCTAATAATCGTGTAGTATAAGATACACAGCCGCCTCAATGGTATTATTTAAGAGACTAAAATTGTGTCCTGATGATAATCTAAGAAAAGGAAAAGGTTCATAAATCTCTCTTAAAATAGAATTGTGTGACCTGAGACAGAATATATTAAATAATGGTCATATATTGATCTCTTAATTAACTAGTATATCTCTGGAACACCTTGGTGGCTCAGCTGGTTAAGCACCACCTTCAGCTCAGGTCATGATCCAGGGTCCTGGAGTTGAGACCTGCATCGGGCTCCCTGCTCAGCGGGGAATATGCTTCTCCCTCTCCCTCTGTGCGCTCTTTCTCTCTCTCAAATAAATAAATAAACCTTTTAAAAATAAATAAATATATACATATAAATAATTAGAATATCTCTTCATTTCTTGGTATGTATTTATAGTGTATCATAACTTAACAGTAAATACAAGCCTTGTCACCCACAAAATCACTCATTGAGCACCGATTCCATAAATGAAATCCTTCCATGGTTGGTCAATAAATAAATGTATACCTGTTGGCAGAATTTATTATCACTGATGAATTTAAATATTTCGTATGTTAGGTGTACCATAATGGAATGATTTGCCAAACAATGCTGCCTCTAATAACCCACAGCTCAACACAGAGACATCAACTGTGATGGGGTCGAGGCCCCCCCGGTACTGGGCATTGGAGCACTGGAATCTATGGTATCACACTCTGCGGCTCAGCCAGTGTTCAAGAACAGAGGCCTCAGGGCTGCTATTCTCAGTGAAACTTGTGTGATGTCCCACCCAACCCAGAGAGGAGATGTACCACCAGAAATGGAACAGTTAGACAGAAGGGAAATATTAACCTGTGTCCTAACCAGAATCAGCAGACACTGACCAGATAATTCAAAAGGGAGGATTTATTTTAAAAGGGACCAGTTTTGGGACACCTGGATGGCTTAGTCGGTTAAGCATCCGGCTCTTGATTTTGGCTCAGGTCATGATCTCAAGGTCCTGCGATGGAGTCCCTCATCTGGCTCTGCTCTCTGTGGACAGTCTGCCTGAGGATTCTTTCCCTCTCCCTCTGTCCTTCCCCCTGCGTGCATGTGCGTCTCTCTCTTTCTCTCTCTCTCTTTCAAATAAATAAATCTTTTAAAAAAATAAATAAATAAGAGGGTCGAGTTTTGAAGATACGGCGGGATGTAGAGACAAGCCTTAGGGAAGGTGCAAGTCACCAGGACTAGGACTGGCAGAGCCCCGCCAGCCTCAGTAGAAGGATGGGCTGCTGACACCCCACTGGAGAGAAGTGTTAACGGACTCCTGGAAGGAGCTATGACCTTTCACGGCCAGCCTCATGCTTCTTCCTCCTGCCAGCCTCCTCCATGAAGACAGAGGGGAAGGTACTCCAAATATCCAAGACAGGAGAGCTTTATTTTATTCCTCTGAATCCTTCACATGTAACAGGGTCTTCCAGGGGCAATGAGTCCTTAGGAAATACTGTTATGCATAAAGTAAGCCCGACCTCCCCCCCTCCACCCCCCAAACCTCATGCCACGGTATCTGGCAGGTCACTGTACCTCCTGGATGCTCGACCTCCCACCCCTAACGTGAGAAGGATAATAATATTATGAATTCTTTCTGAAGAAAAAAAATGAAATAATATGCTGTGAACTCTAGAGACGCCTGGGTGGCTCAGTTGATTAAGCAACCAACTCTTGATTTCAGCTCAGGACATGATCTCAGGGTTGTGAGATCAAGCCCTGCAAAGGGCTCCACACTCAGCTCAGAGTCTGCTTGAGATTCTCTCTCTCCCTCTCCCTCTGCTCCTCCTCCCTCTCATGCTCTCTCTAAATAAATTAATTAAATCCTCAAAAAAAAAAAAAATGCTGTGAACTCTACATCTCTACTCAAATGCAAGTCACAGAAGATCCCTAAAGGAATGCTGCCTCCTTGTCAATAATACTAAAATGTCATCGCCTAGGATCGTTTTAACAGTGAAGAGACAGTGCTGACCTTCTCCTTTAAATCATTCTATTCAATAAAATAGGTAATCTAAGACAGAGAAATCTATATTTCTGTATTACTCAATAATTCTATTTTTATTTTTAATAGAAAAAAATAAGTCTTACAAAAGGAAAAAGAAGTTTTCTTAAATTATTAGTTTAGACTTAACCAAGTCTGTGTAAAGATAGAAGTGAGTTGTCCAATACAATAGCCACTAGTCATATGTGGCTATTTAAATTTAAATTGTAGTTAATTAAAATTAAATAAAACTAAAAATGCAGTTTCTCAGCCACACTGGTCACATTTCGAGTTCAACAGCAGAGCAGAGAGAGAAACCAGCAGGAGGAATGGCCTGCACTTCCAGCAATCAGCTGGGCCTGGATGCACGCTTTTCCCCATGTTCAATCTCAGCTCCCTTCCCCGGGGGAAAGAAACTTTTGAGTCTGGTGCTAGGGAAGAAGCAAGGCCAGGGATTGCAAAGTCTCAGCCAGCAAGTACACGGTAAGTATCGAGAAACTGCAGTTCGGAGATCTTCTCGGAGGGCAGGGAGGGCACAGAGCCCATGGAATCAAGCCACAGAGGAGGACCTCCCTGCCAGGGTCCAGAGCAATCAGCATTAAAACACAGGCCCAGAAGGGAAACCAATACTAAGCACTAACAAACCCAGCAGGAATATCCAGAACAACTAACAATTACTGAGTAAATGCTTTATATAAATTAACACACATAAGCCTTACAACCACAAATTATTTTTAAAATCAAGTTGTCAAAATAAAATCATTCATAGATAAGGAAACCATAGAATTATAACCAAGGTCACAAAGCCAGTGGGTAGTAAAGGATCTAACCCCAAATGTCTAACTCCACAGGCCATGCCCTTAACCACTGTCCTTTACTGTCTCCCTTTTTACCCCTTAATTGCTCATCACACTCCCCACCTGGATGCTGGAAGAGCCAGGTACAAAATAGTGAGTGGAGAAGAGGAAGAGGATCTGAAGTAATTCGACTGAAAGAACAGTTAACACTTCCCCCTCCCAGGCCACATCACTGATTCCTAAAACAGGGTCAGGGCTGAAACTAGAGAAAAAACTTTACCTTGGAAGCAAGAAGAAAATGTTGCTTTAGAATGGACTTCTTAATACGTGTTAGTGTTTGACAATCTACAAAATCTGTGTAAAATGCTATCAAATACTAGAGTAGGGAAAGCCTAAAAATCAGGTGTGACATATGGTAATAGAAGAATAAAGCTATTACCTGATCATATACAACTGAATCCAGAGCAGTCAATAAATGTTTCATTTTTATAGCTATTTTTAACAGCAGGAAACTGACAACATTGTGCTTAGAGCCTTGCCATGCAGAGCAAGAGATAAACTCAAGATTAATTTCAGTCATAGGTTCATCAAAATGTAAGTCTGGAAGGACCTTGGGAAGTCATCTATGTGTTCTCCATTCCACAGACTGTGTTAAGTCAAAACCAATAAATGAAAAATTGTTGGGCGAACAATGTAAATGGAATAGAAAGCAAAATTGACTAACTGCTACAGAAACGTTCAAAGAGTAATTGAAGATTAATGATGACTTAATAACACAAAAGAATAAACTAATAGAATATTTATTTGCAAGTTTTTTCAAAAATTCACAAGTTCAAAAATTTGCAACTTCAAAAATTGTTTTCCTCATCCATTGATTCATCCTTTCCCTTCAAAACTGGCAGTAAGATAAGAGAAGAAACAGTCAAACTAATGAAAGCTGTGAGATAAGTGGAAAAACATTCCAACTTCCAGAAAACCATACCAGCTTAGAGGAGTTTGAAGTAAGTTGCGCAAAGACCCTTTCCTTTTCTTTCACCTCCAAATATAAATCATTCTTGAAAATTAAACATTTTCCAAACAAAACTTCCTCCCTAGCAAGTTATACATTAAAACTCTTTCAACAGTTATTGAAAGGAAAAAAAAAATTGGTCAAAAACATATAGATATTTTGGACCAGACTATTTTTTACATGAAAACCTATTCACTATGGTGAGTCATGGAAAAAAAAATCTTTTATCAGTGTTTTTTGGTTGAGAAAATGACTCTCGTAAGCTATTTCCCATATAAAAGTAGTCTTGAGAAACCTTGTTAGAAAAGCTAAATTGCCTGTAGAGTGTTTAAAGGCAACTAATCTGGGAGAGGAGGTAATCAATCTCTAAATGAGAAATTGAAGCATAAGTACCAGAAATAATTTCAAGGAGCTGAAACCCTAAACGGTAGCTTGGTCTGGGGTTTGTAATTGTGCTCACGGAAGGCACAAATATAACAGCTACCTCATTTTGCTTCCTTCCTGACCTATTGTAATTTTCCAATGTTACACACTTTCCCAAAATTAATTTTATCACCAGCTTCCCATTTTTAACTGAGGACAATATTAAAAGGAGCCAATTCTAGCTTTTTGCCCTAACAGCAGTAAATGCCTAAGCCATACCTTTAGAAATTCTGATTTGTCATTGACTTGGGTGAACCCTTGGTACTAATATTTTTAAATAGTTTCCCTTGGATGAAAACCACTGCTCTGGCTTGTTTGTATATGCATATGGGGCATGTAATTCCTTTACTAGAAAGATCTTCAATCCAAACCAAAGAGAACAGATAGATGCAAACCTCCAGTTAAATCTACAAGCGAGTGTTGGCCTTGTATATTCAACATTCCTACAGTTCCGCAACTATGCTGTTTCCTGACCATTCACTGTAGTTCTGCCATCACAACCCATATCTTAATTGTGAATCAAAATTTTTATAAATAAATCTTAAATAAAACTTAAAAGCTGTTTTTTAAACAATTAAATATATTAGGTGCCCTGACACTAGGCACTTAGGGAGCCTTTGTTAAAACTGAAATTAGGACACTGATTTTACTTCCAATGTCCCTCATTACAAATGTATCTAATATTCATTGAAATGATACTTTTTGTAATAACATTTGTATTCACATGCATTCCTATTTATTTCTATGGATATTCCACTTTAATTTGCCATTGGTTAAAAATTAGTTGAGGATTCTTCAATTGCCCTCTTGGTCAGGAGATTTGTCCTCACTGCTTTCAGGGAAGCTCTGGTATAATCAGGAGCTCTGGTTGTCTAAGTTAAAGGCTCTTGTCTCATTTGCCAACTAAGCCAATCATTATTTCAATTGGGTTTTCACTCGATGAGAGGATTAGGAGAAAGTTCATTCTCCACTCATGATATGGCATGTAAAACTGAATGATAATGGCCAGGAGAGAAATGGAAGGTAAGTAGGAAAAATCATTTTCCATTTTTTAAATATAAGGGTGGCTTTTCAATCAGTAAGTCCATTCAGCGTTTTATTCAACTGCTGATGTTAAAATTAAATATCAGTGTTGATTCTTTTTATCCAAGAAAAACATCTATTATTCAACCAGCATTCATAGTACCACTCACGCATTTTCTTACTCCACAGCAAACGTATAAGAGAGAACATCCCTCTTTTAGAGACCCTCATCTTTGAAGCTCAGAAATATTTAATGATTTTTTTTTTCAGTGTCAAACAGCAAAAGGATGGCAAGGCCAGACCTAATTCTTAAATTTCATTCTTACTTCTTCCCTAATATAAATGTCAACATAAATGAGTCAAATGCAGGCTATCACTCTCAGTTATTGATCAAGCAACAAGTATTTATTTGCCTAGTATCATATCATCAGGCCCCACAAGGGTGCAAAAGAGTAATAAAGCATGACCTCATGGAATTTACAAATTGGTGAAGTCTAGCTAAATTAACTATCTAATTTCAGTTAGCATTAAATTTTAAAGTTTGAATTTTTTCAAGTTAGCATTTTCAGTAACACTATGGCAGATGTAACCAGGCAAATAAGAATGTGAGTATTACTACAGAACTAATGATCTGATGGCTTCAACAAATAAAAAGCATGAGAAGAAAAGAAAGAAAGAAAGAAAGAAAGAAAGAAAGAAAGAAAGAAAGAAAGAAAGAAAGAAAAGAAAAGAAAAGAAAGAGGTGGGGATAAGCCAATAGATTAGAGGCTGTTAGGAAAAACTTCAACCAAATTTAATGTGCTGGTGTTGTTTAGATCCTAATTTGTATAAACCTGCTGGAGAAATGTGAACACTGACTGGGCATTTAACAATAGCAAGGAATCCTTCATTTTTTTTGCGGAGCTATAATAGTATTTTAGTTGTATGTTTAAAATTCTCTTCAACTTTCAGAAATAAAATTAAAATGTTAGCAACCAGTTAATAATGGCTAGTATTTACTGGACATTTTGTATGTCCCAAGGGCTGTGCTAAGTATATCATATGTATTATCTTGTTTAAAATTTATAGCACTGAACATTGGGTCCTATTTTATAGATGAAATGTGAGGTACGGATTCCTTAAAAGGAAAATCATAGAGCTGGCAAATGTCTGCGCTAAGACTTGAAGCCAGGTCTCTCTGACTTTAAAGCTCAGGCCATACACACTACCTGTAGTTAACTGTGGGGTCTTTTGTTTGTTTGTTTTTTGGTTTCTGTTATTTTTTATCTACTGCGGCACTCTATGCTTTTAAAGGTAGAGGGATAAGGAAATTTCGTGGTTTTCTTTCTGAAACCTGAACAATCGAGACTTTTACTGCTGCTGAGTATGTAAGAAATGTCTCACAAAGAGCAACTCAGATTTTCTTTTGATTGTCATGGCAAGGAATTCGAGGAATTTCTTAGGGGAGGCAGAAACATTGTTCTTCTCCCAAATTGGTTCTATAAATTCAGCAAGTGAGTGAACACATTCAAGAACAAGGGATATGGCCGAACCGGCATTTAAATCACTCCGGCTTCAAAATGCTTTGTGCTCTCTAAATCCTTTTGATCATTAAGCCAGCAATAAGTAGATCTCGAAGTTAGAACATTTGGGGGACTATTTTCCAGAAAGTTTGTAAGAAATACTGCTCCTTTGAATGGAATAAATTTTCTCCAGTAATTTATTTGAAGGCCGCTGAGTTGCTCCAAGGAGACAGCCTACTGTCATTAGAATATTGAATCCTTTACAATGTCTTTGCAAATAATTGGATGTGGTAAAAGTTGACGGGGAGAGAGAGAGGATCGCAGAGATGATTCTTAGAGATACAGGACCTGTAATGTCTCTCGAATGAACATATTTGTCCTAATATCACTACTATGTGGAGAGCAGTATGAATAGCATTAATTCATGCTTAAAATTTGGAAGGAAAAAAAGAACTGTTGCCTGACCTCCCATCCATCCTCTTCTCGACATTTGTACCAGAGTATGCAGTTTTCAGCACAGCAATGCGGTGCATATGCAATACTCTGTGTTTGCAAAACATGAGTAAGAAAAGGCTAAGTAAGGAAAGAGCTAGCAGAAGGGAATTATAGCCACCCTGTGGTCCCCCGTGCTGGCTCTTACCTCCATCTCTAGCAGAAGGTTGTTCCAAAGGGAATCTGCAGAGAAAAGGGAGTATTTCTCATGGGCTTTCTTCAAATAATAAAGTTTTAGATCTGTTACCAGATATTTACAGAAATTTAGAATGGGAGATGATTTTAGAAACCATCTAGTTGAACCCTTGTTTTTCTTTCTTTTTTTTTTTTTTTTTTAAGATTTTATTTATTTATTTGACAGAGATAGAGACAGCCAGCGAGAGAGGGAACACAAGCAGGGGGAGTGGGAGAGGAAGAAGCAGGCTCATAGCAGAGAAGCCTGATGTGGGGCTCGATCCCAGAATGCCAGGATCATGCCCTGAGCCGAAGGCAGGTGCTTAACGACTGCGCCACCCAGGCACCCCGAACCCTTGTTTTTCATATAGAGAAAGGAAACCCATAGAGGTCAAATCATTTGCCTATACTAACACAATAGAGTCAGTAAACAAAAAAACTGGGACTAGAAATAAAACTTCTTTAGCAATGGGGGAGCAAGTGACTGCCTGGATATCTTGGGAAATCATACTTAAACCTTCAGAGTAACTGCACATTTTAGCTAAATCTTGCTTTATGAAATAAACTATATTCTATGGGATAAAAGAATTTAAAAATTCTTTATGTCATGAGAATAACCCACTTCTGGAAAATATTTTTCTCTATTTCAAAGTGAAAACATTACTGACACATAGAGAAAATATTTGAAAGAACTATATAGAAGTGAGACTTTCCTTAAGAAGTGACATACATTACATCCTATAAAGAATGGCAAACGTTGGACAGTACAAGTGCTTCAAAGTATTGTTCACCAGGAAAAGTCTTTAACGAAGTCCTATATTTTAACCTTCCTGACCAATACTGGATTGTTCATCTGAAAGTCCCTGTGGTATTTTGAATTTTTTAACCTCTAGTTGGATTCAGAATTCTGAATGTATATTAAATTTCATATGATCTAATGTAAAAATTCATAAGAAATAATATCATAAGACAGTCAACACTATAAAAAGGTATTGAGTATAGTGTTGCTGATGAAGTTACACCAAGAAGCAAATGTCACTTTGAGGTATGTTTTTTCCATCTCTAATATTAGTCTTTGAATTTAATATAGAAAATTTTCCTTTTTCTTTTTTTTTTTAAAGATTTTATTTATTTATTTGACAGAGATGGAGACAGCCAGCGAGAGAGGGAACACATGCAGGGGGAGTGGGAGAGGAAGAAGCAGGCTCATAGTGGAGGAGCCTGATGTGGGGCTCGATCCCAGAACACCGGGATCACGCCCTGAGCCGAAGGCAGACGCTTAACCGCTGTGCCACCCAGGCGCCCCAATATAGAAAATTTTTCTTAAAAAGATATAATTTATCATGGAATGTAAGAGTATCAAACTATGTATACATATATTTATATTTTAAATCTTGCCCTAAAGACATTGAGTAGATCAAGTAATTATTTCAAATTCCTAAAGCATTCATATCTGTAGGAGATACGTGCGGCAGATAGCAGAACAGTAGCAAATCTGAAGGTTAAATCTACTGAGACATGAAATCAAGAGGAATTAGAATATAATAAATGAATACGATCTCGTCAAAAGTATAAAGGAATAGTCTGAAGGGGCTCCCTCTGGCCAAACTTAAGACAACTTAATATCAAAATAATAATAGTGCTAATGAATTATTATGCACTGAAAACATTTCCTGATCCATAATATTAAAGAGGAGAGAAAGAGAGAGAGAAATGAGAGGAAGAGAGGAAATAAAGTTAGTTTGGCAAACTATTAACAATTGACAAACCTAAGAGATACACAAGAATTTATTGTACTACTCTTGTAACTGTACTGTAATTTTGAAAATTTTCAAAATAAAATGCTGTGGAAAACAGTTATTTCCCCTTATCCTTTCCTCCCTATATATAGCATGAGGAAGAAAGTAAAGAATAAGATCAGACATCTTTTGGTAGAGAACTAATAGTCAAATAATGTGACCCAGATAAAACCTCAGAGGGGTAGGATTAAATGATTAGGTTATGGTCATATTTGGGAAGCTTAAACCCAACCAATTCTTAGGACATTAACCTTATTTATAGAAAAGAATATATAAATAAGAATAGAATAGTGTGCTTATTATATATGAAAGGGAAGCTCGAAGGGCTTATTTTGATTGGTTCTGTTTCTAGCACTCTCTATAGGACAGAGGGGTCTGACAACCACAGAACTTTGTGTTAATTTGACGGTTAAACTGCCATCATGGAAATGGGTATCAAGTACCAGCCATGGTGGCATAAGCCATTTAAATAATCTAATTCCCTGCTCGTGAAGACTTTTCTGTTGATTTTGGCTGGAGGAAGGGAGAAAGGAACCATGTTGACTCTTTAATAATGGTCTGTTCCTTTGGCAGATATATTTCTCTTGACATTCTAATTGATACATCAGTCTCTTCTAGTTTTAGTGAGTGTACATGGTTAAATATACCTTAGTGACGAGAAAAATCGTATTTCTGAGTATTTGGATATGTGAACATGAAAAAGAGAACCTGAAGCATGATAGATAAGGGAGTGTTTTCTTCAGGTAGTGCCTTTATTTTATTTACTTCTGAAGTGAACTTGAAGTTTAGTAATAATATCAGTAAGAAACTGATGTTGAAGGATGAGAAACAGATCTTCTTTTAGTGTTATAAACTCCTTCAGAAAAGGAAAAAGAGCTTCGATACCCTTTCCTACAGAAGAAAATATAGAATAGGTCAAGAGAGGAGATATCAACAAGATGATTTTCCCAGCTTTCATCTGTGTTGTTTTAGAAGATTTTTAATTCCCAAATAAATGAATGAGTTGAAATTAATTCTTTCAGCAAACACTTGTTCAGTTTCTATCACATGTGAGACTTCACTCTGGGGATTCAGCCCTGATACCAGCTCTCACAGAGGTTTAGTTATATTTTCTGTGTTTTATTTTAACATTCTTCAACATGGAAAGCAAGGTAATTTTCTTTCACAGGGGCCCTTATCTCTCAAGCCACACAATATTTCATGTGTTACATTGACCTAACTAGTGTAACAAATTATTTCAGTTTTCAGCACAGCACCAGAAGACAGACCAGTGGGATCCCATAATGACAAATGTAGGTATTGTCAAATCTAAGTCAGTCTCACAATTAACCAAAATTTTCAAGAGATGCTCTCCTGCCTGATGTGCTAGATCTTTGGTATTTACCCTTTAACAAATATTGGCCATATAAATTGTTTCCAAGACCACCTGGAAGAGAGTTCCACGATCTGTTTAGATTCCCAAGAAGAGTGTCGGGGATGGCAGAATGGAAAGTAACAGGACATCAGCCCTGGAACATGAGCAGTTTGTGGGAATCCACTCAGCATCAAATAAACGTTACAAATGAAACAATCAAGACACAACAGAAATCATGGAACACCATGGGAATACCCTGGTGGGAAAAGATGACAGTAAATGAATCAAGTATATCCTTACAAGGAAATATAATGGAGAGAATAAGAGCAGTGAATTACTATATTTTCAGATACTAAAGGAACTTTACATAACAAGGAACAAATAGGAAATGCAATATACCATAATAATTGCTCCCAGATGACCATTTTGGCACAAGCACAATGAGAATTATATTCTACATGTAATATAATATATACCATAAATACATATTATATATATTAAATATAATATATTTATAATATATTATATATAATATAATATGAAAAAGTCAACATTTAGTCCACCTTTCCATAAAGAACTGCCATCTAGAATAAATAGCCCTAGTTGAAGAAAGAAGGTCTATTTGCCAGAAGAAAGCCATCTAATAACTGTGAATTAATGAGAGAATTATAAATATAACTACTCTGTAAACGCTAATGAGATTATTGATGCAACCAAGTCTTATCATTTGGTGTTAAAAAGATTAGGCAAGTGACCGTTGGTAACGTGGTTATTTACATAGTTCCAGCCAAAAAATATTTGGTCACAAGCTGAAAAACATAACTTTGCAATAGAAGAATCAGGCTTTCAAACCTCTTAATCCTAAGGCCAAGTTTGATATCACCATTGGTGGAAGTACCAGACATTTGTGATTCCCAGTGTGATCCAATGGAAAATACCAAACATCCCCTATGATTTTAACTTTGACAGAAATGTGTAACTTGAATTTTATAAAGCCTGTATATTTAAGTCCTAGATTAGAGATTAGCAGGAATGAGAAAACAAGTAAAACATCACCGTGAGAAAGGCATCAAACACTATCAAACATTCTAAACAACAACTGGCAAGACTTCAGCAAGTCAGAATGTCAGCGTACTGTGGGAGAATGAAAGAGACGCAAGGGATTTACCAAGGTGTGTTTGGATTGGATCTCAATTCAGATAGACCTACCTGCAAAGGGACAATATAGATGGAGTAGTAGGTGATATTAATGAATCATTAATTTTATTAACTGTGATAATGTCATTTTGGCTCTGTAAGATACTTTCATTCTTAAAGAAACATTGAAGGATTAGGATAGAACGTTATATTTATTTAACTTAAAACACATCACCACAGGCCGTGTGATACACACATACACATTAGCTTTAATGCACAAACTATAAGCAGAATACATTTACCAGGGATAGTCAGTTAGCAGATGGAAGACTATTCAAAAGCTCTTCAAAAGTAGCTGCTTCTAGCTTCAGCTGTCTTTTTCTCCAGTCACCAAAGTGTTTATTAATAAACATAACAGACGTTAGGAATCATTTCGCATTAGAGAAGGGATTGGTGTTCTATGTACATGGATCGGCTAGAAATATTTGACATGCATGCACGCTGGTCCTGAATTCTATCACTCTACTATTGTTGCATCAGCCTGCAGTAAACCTTCTATGCCAGTTTCGGGGCAGAGGACCCAAACAGAAGAGGAGCTGGACTTCACTGTAAATACAGACAGGTGGTGTTGGTGTTAGTCTATGCTGAGTGAAATAAGTCAAGCAGAGAGAGACAATTATCATATAGTTTCACTTACTTGTGGAACATAAGGAATAGTAGGGAGGACATTAGGAGAAGGAAGGGGAAACCTGAAGGGGTGGAAAACAGAGGCAGAGATGAACCGTGAAAGACTCTGGACTCCGCGAAACAACTGAGGATTTTAGAGGGGAGGGGATGGGGGGATGGGCTAGCCCGGTGATGAGTGTTAAAGAGAGCACGTATTGCATGGAGCACTGAGTGTTATACACGAACAATGAATCATGGAACACCACATCAAAAACTAATGAAGTACTGTGTGGTGACTAACATAACACAATAAAAAAATAATAAAATAAAATAAGGAAAACGAGAAAAAAAATACTAACCAGTGCTTGCTGGGTGTCAAAATTCAGCCTGAGGCTTGCCTTATTTCTCCCATTGTAATGTATCACCTCACATCTAAGTTGAGGTTAAAGACACCTATTGTCTTCACCCGCATGTAACTTTTGGAAGTCGTTAGTACAAACCAAAAGAACTGAATTGTGAAGGAGCAATGTAATTTATGTCAGTCTGAAATAGGGTCTGATAGACTGCTGTAGAGAGTAATTCTGACTACCCACATAGGTAAGCACTGTGTTGACTGCAAAAGCAATGATTGACCAGACAAGGAATTCTTGACGATCTTAAAGTATGTAAAGACAAAATTTGAGACCATAAAACTTCTGCTTTTGTTTAATTTAAATTAAAGGAAATTTCAAAAAATGATTGATTATTCTTTTATTTAGTTTTTTACATAAAATAACATCTGGATATTTAGTTTCAATCAAAAGTTTAACTTCAAGTAGTTGAATTACAAATTCCTCGCCTTACTATTTTACCTACAAAGCACATCATACTCCCTAAAATAGATTCGGATTATCTTTTTAACATAAAAAGTTTATTTATGCTTGTTCTTTGAAGCTAATCATAAAACCATTTAAACCTATAATTCCCGCCAAAGTGAAAAAACAAAGAATGTTTTATAGAATTTCTGGTTCTATTTAATTAATGGATCATAAATCATTGCTTGCCATTTATATACTAACTCTAACTAAGGCCAAGAAAAAAATTCTCAGGTCTTTTGTTCAAAAAAAGCATTCCTGGTACTGAATCTTGTCAAAATAATTCCCAGCTTTGTGGAAGCAGAGGAGAAAGAAGCTACTTACTATTGGATCACTCAAGACTTGACACTCTTGCAGAGTAAGCAACATATTTTTAAAAATCAAAGGTCAAATGTCAAACCTTTCTGGTGAAGTGATGACTTGTGTTAAGATCTCCTAGTCATAATTAGTTAAAGTATTGTGACTTTCCATGTTTTCTATTATTAACCCTTTGTGCCTAAAGTAGTTTGGACTTTGCATATTTTAATTTGAAGCCAATTACGTGGTGTTTAAATACACGTTTTTTTGCCCCATTTCATGTAATACGCCTACTCCTGAAAAGTTGCCTGAATGAACGATAAATATTTGTGGAGTACATATTTTAACTTCACCGGGAGCCCTTACTTAAAATAATGGCATCTAAGACACACATTGGAAAAAAAAAAAAAATCTTATATAATAAGAAAAAATCATTTACGCTAAATGTGTATTTGCTTTTAGATATTACTTTATGTTTGGGTGTATTTCAAGTGCACCTGGAATTCTAAATAAGGTGACACATAGATCTTAAGGCTTGTTATTCCACCCAAACAAATGGGAATTTAAATTTATTAATATTTCTTATTTGTTATTTGTGGACTTATGAGTCAAATTTACAAGTGAACAATCGTTTGTTTCTTCTTATAACATTTGCAGAGTTGGGGTTGGTTAGGCCACCTGCAGAAAAGTTGATACATTTCCTCCAGGCCAACATCACTACCATTCATGCTGCTTCTACCAGTGAATGATGATGCTTTGAGAAATGACCATGTCCTTGACAGAGCTAAGAAAGAGCAAAAGTGGCTCACAGCCCATTCAATTATCCCTATTTTATTACGTTTCTTTCCCCCACAGAGCAAATTCTAACATTTTCAGAAATATTTAAAGAAAATTAATAAATATGAAACGCTATGGCAAGAAACAAAAAAGGAGGTAAAGTCTTCCAAGATCACCCACTTAAAGGTTGATAATAGACTTTGTTCAACTTGAATCTTTTTTTAGACTCTTCTTCCTTCCTATTTTAATCTACTTCCAGAAAACTGCTTCCTTTTGGCAGCTGATGATGTTAATTGCACTGTTGACTAAATTGCCCCAAGGATGAATATCATGTGTTTAATTGGCTTATAACCCTCCAGAAATTCAAGTCTCCACCCAGCATTTGCCATGAGAACACAATTCTCCTTGGAAACAGTTTCTCTCTTTCCTGAGTCCTATCCATTCACAAATCACAAAGAATTGTGTATTATGGATAAGCTTCCAAACATACCTGTCCCTTTTCTCTAATTAATAGACAATTATCTTTGATGATAGTTACATATTCGTTGTAGTCCTAAGCCTTCCTGATCAGTACAGTACTATATTTTTACGGAATAGTTTCCGGCTTTCTATTGAAAAGTCAAGTCTTAAAGCACCCAAACATTCCTTTTGTTTCTTGTTGTGTGGGGGTAGGGGGTGTATCCGTGCACACAGACACATGCATGTGCAGACTATCTTCAAAGTAGATTGAGGAAGACAGTGCTTATTTGTTTTCTAAATAATACTTTTAATTATAAAATTCATATACTGCTAGTAGAAAGCAGATAAAAATCTCCCCTTATTCCACAATCCAAATATAACAGTAGTAAAATTGCCCTGTATATCTTTCCAGTATGTTATATATGTATACATTTTTATTTAATTTGCTCCTTTTTTTTAAGGTTTTATCTATCTGTCAGAAAGAGAAAGAGAGCACAAGTGGAGGGAATGGCAGGCAGAGGAAGAAGCAGGCTCCCCGCCAAGCAAGGAGCCCAACTTGGGACTCGATCCCAGGACCGTGGGATCATGACCGGAGCCGAAGGCAGATACTTAACTGACTGAGCCACCCAGGCATCCCAAATTTGCTCCTTTTTTTTAACAAAAAAAGTTTATATTATACACATATTTTCTTAGCCTGTTTTTCCTCTAGCAATATATTACTATACTTTCACATATCAAAAAATATTTTCCTATAATACTGTTCTAAAGGAATCATAGTAACAAGGATATTTTAAAGTATGTGGACAGCTGGGGCACCTCGGTGGCTCAGTAGGTTAGCGTCTGACTTCTGCTCTATTTATGATCTCGGGATCCTGGGATGATGGAACCTGGGCTGGCCCCCTGCTCAGTGGGTAATCTGCTTCTTCCTCTGCCCCTCCCTCCACCCATGCTCTCTCTCAAATAAATAAAATCTTTAAAAAAAAAAAAAAGAAAGAAAAGTAGCTGGATAGTGTTCAACTTATGCCTATCTCTAGAGGGAAAGCAATAGAAAACAATCTATAACAACAAAAAATACATTGAGCTTTTTATACATTTTTACAAATCAAAGAAATTTTTGTCAGATGTCTACTATTTGCCTCTTATGTGCTAGGAAAACAAAGGTAAACAATGCGTTCTTGGACCAGTTGTAATATGGAAAAGTCAGTCAAATGTTGTTTTCCTGTGTGTTAGGTACTATGACAGAGTTGGGCAGTATAGGAGCACAGAAAAGAAAAAAAAAGAAAAGAAAAGAAAAGAAAAGAAAAGAAGAGACATCTAAATGAAAATGAAGGTCACCGGTACAGCTCTGAAAGACAAGAGAGAAGGGTATTCCAGAGTGAAGAAATGACATAAGTAGAAGGACTGCCTAGAAACATTCAGGTAGTATTTCATAAACTGGTCCCCTCGTAAGAATCGGATTCCTAAGTCCCACCCCTGGAGATTCCAATTCACTAAGTGTAGGGCCAGGCCAAGAATCTACCATTTAACAACACCCTCAGGAAACTCTTACTTTCAAGCAAGACTTCAAAACAATTCCAGTCCCTCCAACTGGAAGCCTGGTTGTTTTAAGTAAAGACCTAAGGAACAGGCCACCAACAGGGCTTAAAAAGTAGCCAGAGACAGAATGAGTGGGATAAGCTTTGAGTTTATTCTAAAAGATAAAGGACTAAATCCAATCTTGCAGATTAGATTAGCATTTCAGAAAGATCACTCTGGGGAAAATGGAGTGTGATATGGAAGAAAAGCTGGTCTTGAGGCATCTAACGTGGTAATCTAAGTAAGAAATGACAAAGACTTTCATCAAGAATAGTTATAAGTAAGGGAAAGAGGAGAAGAAGTATTTAGGAAGTAGATGCCACAATTAGTGACTGATTGGTGGCTGATTAGGGGTTGTTAGGTAGGGAAGACTCCAGGGAAATGAATTGGGAGACTGATAAGGCACGTGCCATTCAACAAACTGAAGAGCAGATTTGGGGCAAGGAAAAAAGTTCTCTTTTAGACACACTGAGTTTTACTGGATATTCAGGTATATAATTCAGTCCAAAACTCAAGAGAAAGTTTTGACATGAGGTAGAGTTTGCGCTGTAACAGTAGTGGAAGTTGAGGCCATGCATCTGAGAAGAAGTGTAAAGCTGTGGTGAAGCCGATATTTAATGTTTAGGCAGAAAAAAAGAAACCTCCATTAGAGACTAAAAAGATCGTTGACTTTTTTAACAGTGAAAATAGTGTCACAGAAACTAAAGAAAAAGAAGGACTTGGGAAGGAGAAAATATTTGTCCATGTCATATGCCACAGAGAAACCAAGGAAAATAAGGGAAATGATGTCCACTGAACATAAGGAGGTCAATGGTGAATGCACCTCGAATGTCTCCTCTACACCTGTTTCTAGCGGGCTAGGCCAATCAAGTGATTCCTTCCCAGGAGCTGAATCTTGAGTTTGACACACAGGGAGGGAAGGCAGTTGAACCCGAGTTTGTATGCATATGGACCACGAAGGTCCACAGTTCCATTTTTTATGATCCTGAGCTTTCTGCCTCTGGGGGGCTTGGTTGTTCAGCATTTTCTTCTTTGCTACAAATTACACTAGTCTCTTTCCAATGAATTCCATGTTTTTAAGTTATTCTGAGTTGGTTTCTTTTCCTTATAGTTAAAAACCCCAAACTGATAAAGTAGTCTTGCTTTTTGTTTTTTATTTTTGGTGAGATAAAGTGTTGTTCTCTTTGTTTCCTGAGGTAAAGACAGGTGGCGGGGACAGAGGGGGTGGGAAGTGGTCATTGATATAATGAATTTACTGAGTAGGGATGGAGTCCAAGCCCCAGTTTGAGAAATGAGCCTTTAGTTCACTCGAAAGGGAGGTAGACATGCCAATAAGCTTATGCGTAAGAGGGCACTTCATGCCTTTGGCTTTTCTCAGAGAAATGACAGAACCATCATCTGCTGAGTCTGAGAAAGGCTGATGGCAGGAAGGGGATTTGAGAGGAAAAGGAAGATTTAGAATAACTAGTGTCAGGTGATCAGACACATACTGACCATAACTGAGGCCTCAATCTTAGAAAGTAGCGATATGCAGCAACACCAATTGTCGCTGCATTATTTTTTTCCAGAAACTCTCACCTGCTCAGTTCCAGTGCCAAAGAAACAGGATGGCTGTATTAGAGCTGAACTGATATTGAAAGTGTGATTTAAGTGGTGGACATCAGTGTCTGGGGCTGGACAGGAGAAAATGGGAAGACAGAGGGGGGCTGATTGATTAGGGGAAAATGAAGGACTCAAAGCTCATGGGGTCAGGAGGCCAAAGAGCAAGCATAGTTCAAGTAAGGGCAAGAAAGTTACCAGACACAAATAGTGGAGAGAAGCAGATGTCTTGCTTAAATATGAAGCCTAAATCCCAATCTCTCTACCGATGGACGATTTGTGTTCATCCATCTTTTGTCCTATTATTCTTCCTTAAAAGGATTCCTAATCTGTTTTTCTGTGACTTTCACCCACAGGGTGGATGACCACTTGGTGGGGCTCTTGCAGAGAAAATGTCAGCCTGTTGGTTAAATTATGCAGTTTAGTTTAGCCTAGTACATTAAGTGATGGATTTACCAAGAAGTACTTTTTTTTTTTTTTTCATTTTTATGAGCTACCTATTCTCTATTGCTTCCAATGGCAAAATATCTGACCACTGGTACTCTGAGCAACCAAGATTTTGGAAGGTTCTTTGATTTAACTCAACAATTACTGTTCCCTGTATTACCAGCCGAAACCTAAAACTTTCTTTCTAGTCCTTCACTGGCAAAAGAAATCTTTAAGTGAGAATCAGAAAAAGGGACCATAATTAAGACATGACTCTTTTAGTCTTAGCCTATTAATAACATCTTTACTATCTTACCTCACAGTAAAAAAAAAAAAATCTGGGGCGCCTGGGTGGCGCAGTCGTTAAAGCGTCTGCCTTCGGCTCAGGGCGTGATCCCGGCGTACCAGGATCGAGTCCCACATCGGGCTCCTCTGCTATGAGCCTGCTTCTTCCTCTCCCACCCCCCTGCTGTGTTCCCTCTCTCGCTGCCTGTCTCTATCTCTGTCACATAAATAAATAAAATCTTTAAAAAAAAAAAAAAATCTATTGCTTAGGGCCACCCTTCTTTACCGCTGACTCTGAAACAATGATCTGTTGCATAAATTGCCACCTACCTTTTAATCTGTAGCAGCCACGTATTAAAGTTGTAAGGCCAGTAATTACCAGTAAAGAAAGTGGCATTATCTGCTGTGACTTCCTGTTCAATTTTACTTTGAAAGTATCTGAGCTGGTTAGCTTACTTGCATACCATGTGCCATAGACTACTTATTCTCCTTTCCTGGGCACAGTCTCCAAAAATATGCCTTATCTCTGCAAGGACAGAGTGTTGCTGAATTGCTACGTATTCACCTCTATGACTGGCAGGACAACTCAACCACAAGATTGAATTACATTCTGTTCATAGTTTCATCTTGGTTTATGACTGGCAGCACATACTTTCTAATGGAGTGTGAGAAAAGGGAGAAAGTGTAGTTAGACTAATAACTTTGCAACAAAATACTTGTGTATTCTTCACAACTGACACCCAGTGGTTGAAATCATTAGGCCGAAAAAGCCATTTGTTAGGTATGCTGTGGAGAGACTTTCTACACTGGGCAGAAGGTTGGATAAAGGATTCTCAGAGGTCTCTTCCAGCTCTGAGAGTTTATGTTCAAAATATCAACTTAATTAAATTGCAGTGTTTATCAACAATCCATGGGCAAAAGTATGCTCCAGACCTACAATCCAGCCTTATTATCTTAAGAGAGATGTGACAGAATATAACACAACCAGTGAGAAAATAAAGTAAGCCACATACCTGCATGGTGGCAGAGAAGAAATTGTTTCCATGCTATTGAGAATGATTCTTGCATCGCCTGAAAACATGTAAAAATCATATTACCTCATTATCTCTGATTTCTTCAATTCTATGATAGCTAAAGATAGCTACTATATACTTTAATTGAAAAAGGAGGGAATTGATTATGGAAGTTTTAAATTTTGATCTATGTCATTGAATTGAATTGGAATTGAAGCAGTTATCAGTCTTCCTAATAATGTCCAAGACAGGGAATTCTCCAATTCTCAAAACTTTTCATTCCCCAGACCAATCAAGGGGCCCACCTTGATTTAATTAGCATACTAAATTATTTGCTGGGTGCTTCATCATGGTGCTGTTTTCTTCTAGAAAACATACACACACAGAGAAAGAATATTCTGGGGTGGTTTTTTTGCTACCAACAGGATTACAAAGCAGTCTCGTCTCTTCTCTGTTTTATTTTCTTTCCACAGGAGGATGAGTTTCCTATCAGAAAGAAATGAGCAAGAAGAAAATGAAAATAATTAGTTGAAAGAGAAAACAAAGTTGCAAGAAAAAGAGGAGGAAGAGGTGTGTGCAGTGGAGCAGAGCCATGTGTTCACTTTTCCTTCTCTTGCAGTGGCCTCAGGGATTACAGCTGGTAAGGCACTGCCCTGGTGGGAGAAGTGGGCAGGGGAGAAACACTGGACTGAAGAGGAGCGTCGATGGCATAGTCAGAGCCTAAACAGAGTGGCATTAGTGTAAAAGAGGGTGTGCTTTGTTTTGGGGAAAAGAAGGAAGGTCTGGACAGGACAGCACCTAAGAAGTACGCATAACTATTTGTATCACTGTACTCTAACTTGTAACCTCTTTAGTCCACTGACTAGTAACCTGTAGGCATGACCATTTTAGTCTCGGTACCTTCAGAAAGAGAAGAGACTATGAGACAAGGACTTATACGCAAGGGATTGTTTGAGAAATGATCTCAGGAATCAGAGATGGAAAGATTGAGGAGAACAAAGCAGAAGACAGTAAAGCAGTACGTGAGACATTCCCGAGTTGGAGATGACCACAGGCAACCAGGGCATGATCCTTTGGAACCCTCTAAGGAGCCATGTAGAAGGAACCTCAGAATTGTGCATCCAAGGGATAGAAGAGGGTATCATTTATCCGCTGGGGTCTTCCTTCATAGGTCAAGAGTTGCCCCACTCGCATTAATTCTCTCTATATAACATGTGAGGCAGGTCTGTCATTTCTACAGGCATCCCAGCTGCTGGGTAGAGAGTAACAACGGGACACAAATGGAGAGGTTAGGAGATTGAGGTCAGTTTCCACTGAGCTGAGGATGGCTGTCTTGGCAATGGCTGGAACAAGGCTATGAGTCAGGGCACTCCAGTGGCCTATACAACAATTAACCCTACTAGAGATTTTAAAAAGTTTTAAAAGCCTGGACATAAGTAGAAATGGAATAATAACTTTATAAAGAAAATTTTATAGAGAAAGGAACCCGGCAGATATCACCAATGATAGGAACGGGTTAGGTACTTCCTGACGTGATACACCGAGAAGTATATCCTATGTACGACTCCACCAAAATGTGTAACCTGCATCTAATCATCAGGAAACACCAGACAAACTGAAATTAAGGCACATTTTACAAAATAAATGCCCTGAAGTCTTAAAAATAGAGTGAGGAAGATAAATATTTCAAAAATTAAATGCAATGTGTGATCATGTTTAATCCTAAAAGAGAAAAAAAAGTTATAAAAAACATTATTGCAAAAATTTACAAACTTTTAATAAGTCTGTTGATTAAAGTATTATATCAATGTTAAGCTTCCTAATTTGGATTATTTTACTACGGTATATAAGTGAATATCCTCATTCTTAAAAAATATACACTGACATATTTGGGGGTAAAGGATAATGATGTTTGCAACTTATTTTCAAATGGTTTAGGAAACTAGGTAGATAGTGGGGTGCTTGGGTGGTGCAGTTGATTAAATGCCCGACTCTTGATTTTGGCTCAGGTCATGACCTTAGGGTCCTGGGATGAAGCCCTCTGTTGGGCTCTGCGCTTAGCGTGGAGTCTGCTTGAGATTCTCTTTCTCCCTCTCCCTCTGCCCCTCCCACTCGTGCTCTCTATCTCTCTAAACTAAATAAATAAAATCTTTTAAAAAAAGAAAATCAGGTAGAGAGATAGATAAATAGGTGAGAGAGAGAGAGAGAAATCAAATGGGCTAAATGACAACATTTAGTGACTATAAGTGAAATACACAGGTGTTCTTTGCACTATTCTTGCAACTTTTCCATAAGTTTCAAACTACTATAAAAATTTTTAAATTATTAAGCTCTGGATCAAATGGAATATACTGAGGGCTCAAAAGATCTGAGTTCTAATCCAAGTCACCAATGCTTGTTAAGTTTGTTTTCTCATCCGGAAACTTGTAGAATTGTTGTAAGGACTGAATAAGGTAACATGCAAAAGAGGTTTGAAAATCTTAAAATAACACAACTGTGTAGCCGTGTTAGAAACCGAAGTTTGACATTTGAAGGATGGCTTAATAGATGGGGTGTCTGATCACGCATCATCTAAGCAGTGACAGACATATCCAGACAAATGCAAGCATGTGTGGGATAAAATGAAAGAAGCGAGCATTTTAGGTCGTTTTCAGCTACTAGCTCCCTTTTCCCAAATTGGTTCCCTTCATTAGACTTTTATTATCTAATCTATTAACTAATGTACATACTGCAAGAATTGCAAAGTTAAATGTTTTCTATCCTCAAGGAACTGAGAGTCTATCACGGGATAAAGCTACAAAAACAAAACCCGATAATATGAGGTGTTAAGATGTCAACAGAAACACAAATGAGAAAATCAGTAAATCTGTGGTTTGGGGACAGAGTTTCTGACAGGAAGTAATATTTGAAGTGAGCCTTGATGAACGAAGAGATCACTGAGAAGTAAGAAAACAGCATTTTAGGCAAAAATGGCTGACGGAGGTATGAAGTCCTTTATGTGTTAGTCCCCTGGCATTCTTGGCCTCTTCTGTAATGCCTCCCCACATAACTTCCTAACATGCGTGACGCCAAGACAATTCCCTCTGTTTTATTTCTTTTCTGTCAGTATCTTTGAAACTTCAAAGTATATTAAAATATTGAATGGCCTACCACACTCATGAAGAATGCATGGAACCTCCTGATAAAAGTTTGTTTGGGGGCTAACCACTTCCCTTCAATCTGATCCTGGATGCCAAGGTTTTGGAATTGTTTGGAAAAAAAAAAAAGAAGAAGCAGCAGCAGCAGCAGCAAGCATCTGCGTATGGCGCAGTTTTGTTCTTTGCATTTGGGGTTTGGGTTATTTCACAGAGCATTTTGATTAATGGTGCAAATTATTCTAGTTATCAATTCAGACTAAAGCTCTTGGAAGTGAGGTCAATGAATACATATGCTGTAGAAAGGGAAAGAAGCAAGACCTTTCATAAAGCCACAAAAAACTATTTTGGGATACCCATAAAATGTCTTGGTTACTACTGAAAACAGTCAGATAGGTTCTGATTGAGGACTTCAGTGAAAAACACCTCTGTGGTTTGATCATTTCTCTTGCAACAAGGGAGCAGAAACTCCTGGCGGATAAACTCCCCCGGAGCTACAGATAGGTAGAAGTAGAGTTTCAGTTTCAATTTTGCTCTCCCTTTCTTTGAAATGATTGTAGCTTCTGCTTTTGAACAAACAGTAACAGTTTCTGATCCCTGTTTTACTTTATTGAAGACTAAAGTGAGAACTTGTTTTTGAGACCGGAAATGCTGGTGAAACTCCTCGCTCTGTCAGCACTTTCTAGGCAAATTTAGGTACATGTCTTCCACTCTCCAGCTTTACGGTCTTTCTCTCTACAAAACATTCAGTGGACTCTGGAAGCGAGAAGAATTCAGACGCTAGGCATTTGTAGTCCAATCCTCTCATTTCATACTCTGGAAAACTGAAATCTCTGGACTACTGACTTTTTCTTAAGTGGTACAAAGTCTTATACTAAGCAATGTCTGAAAAGTGTTCTAATTATCTTGGAAGACAACAATGTACTCTAAAATCATCAACTTGGAGGGCATTGTTAGAACACTGCTCCAACTCTGTGATAAATGGATCAAGAATCATTTGCAGGGCACAAAGATTTAAGATGGGTATTCTGGGCCTTTCGTCTTGAAAAGTCACCAAAATGCAACCTGTTAGAATAGTTCTAGCTTTATAGCCTTTGACTGCCAACTTATGCCAAAGTAAGTCATTTATTTTTTTTATTCACACAAATTCTTCCCTCTCTTCTCTCCACCAACTCAATACATTTCAGTAAGATCTCTCTCTACTCAGGTTAGGCCACCTCTGGCTCTTCTGGAATATTCTGTCCCTCTCAAGGCTGCCTTAGATGTGCATTTTAAATGTAATTTACCTCTAATGAAAATGATAGCAGTTTAAATATCCTCTATCTATAATGAAAATGATAGTAACTGGCAGGCACGGGAGATTTCTCAAAATCTGGGATTCTCAGATTCCATCCTCAGGATGGATTCTGAAATCCTCAGTGTATTTCAGAAATTCTCTAGAGGTAGCTTAGTTAACATACAACCACTTGTAGTCCATATTGTTCTTTTCCCCTGGGGATGCATGGCCTTAATTGACAATATTTAACTTAAATAGTCCCACGGTGACACAGCTTTTTTGCCTTTCCTAGGTAAGCCAGACGGAGCAAGACGACTCCCCAGAACTACTTCTCTTTCCAAACTCCTAACACCAAGCTTCTCTCTCACACAACTAAATCTCTCTTTTCGTTAATACTTAAAAGCTATTCATTTGAGCTTTATTCTTTTGGCTTCATGGTTCAATTTCCACTAAAATTAAAGTGCTTTTTGCACTATTCTTAATTATTTACACTCTATTGTGATGGAAGAATCTGAACAACAATTTTGATAGATGTCTGTTTAAGACATTGAGAGCCAATTTAACTGTTATCGATCACTTTGGGAATGAATTAACAGCTACTGCTCACCTCTTATGTTCTAAGCCCTTGACTAGACACTTCTTTAAAGGCACTTTTGGTAGATTCCTTTTTTTTTTTTTTTTAAAGATTTTATTTATCTATTTGACAGAGAGAGAGAGACAGCCAGTGAGAGAGGGAACACAAGCAGGGGGAGTGGGAGAGGAAGAAGCAGGCTCCCAGCGGAGCATGGAGCCCGATGTGGGGCTCGATCCCAGCACCCCGGGATCACGCCCTGAGCCAAAGGCAGATGCTTAACAACTGAGCCACCCAGGTGCCCCAGTAGATTCCTTTTTAAAAGTCTCACAATAATTCTGTCAAGTAGGCATTCTTCTCTCCAGTTTTCAGAAGGGGAAACAGGTTCAGAAGGTAGGAAATGTTTACACCACCTATAAGTGCTCGCCAGCATCTAAACTCATGCCTGCATGTCCGACACCAAAGCTGAGGCCGCCCTATGGCACATGCATGTTCTTATCCCAGCTGGTGGCAGGAAGAGAACCAGAGATCTGGGGGAAGACTGGTTTGGGGCTGTGGTGGAAGGAAACAAGGAAAAAAAGATAATGGAGCAAGAGAAGGGAAATCTAAGGTGAAGAAGGTCCACTCACCTAAGAATGTTGCCTGAGCGACGACCTTGAGGAAGGCGATGCACTAAATCTTGACCCAGAGAGGAAGAGGTAAATGCCTCAAAGAGTTCAGGCGAGAGCAGAGGAGGCAAGCTGGGGGCCTGCAGGCCAAGGACAGGTTGCAAAATCGTGGCCCAGCCAATGCTGGCCTGCTCACAAATATTTAACATTTTTAATTAGTTGTTCATATTTTTCCATTATTTGTTTTCAAATAAATGATACATGCACATGAAACAAGCTCCAAAAAGTAACAGAGGATGTACAGTGAAAAGTAACTTTTCCAACTCTGTCTGCTCCCAACCACCCCCTTCCCCATCACAGAGACAAGCCTCATTTTCAGTTTTTTTCATATTCTTCCACAGATAATCTTTAAATATATATAATATGTATATATGTATTTTATATATCATATAAGCATAGGTAGTATATATTATATATATTCTTCAAGTTCCAGAATATATGTGTTATTTAAAAAAATAAAAAACACAAATGGTAGCGTTCGGTATAAACTGTTTATTTTATATCTTGCCTTCCTTCTAACAACACATATCATGTCAGCACATACGGGCTGCCTTATTCATCCTAATGGCTTCATAACATTCCATTGTTTTCATGTATCATAAGTTATTTAACCAGATGCCTTTTGATGGACATTGAAGATGTTTCCAATATTTTATTATTAAAAAAGTGTTGCAGTGAGTATCCTTACATACATATCATTTTGTAAGTGTCCAAGCATGTTTGTAGGGCAAATTTCTAAAAGCAGAATTGCTAAGGGGTGCGTTGGTGGCTCAGGGGTTGAGTGTCAGACCCTTGGTTTGGGCTCAGGTGGGATGAGTCAGAGTCAGGGGATCGATCCACCACTGCTGGAGATTCCCTGTCTCTCCCTCCTCCTCTGTTCCTCCCCGAGCTCTTGCGCATGCACACATTCTTCCTCTCCCTCTCTCGCAAATGAATAAATAAAATCTTTGAAAATAAAAAAAAAAGTAAAATTGCTGAGTCAAACATAGGTGCATTTGTACGTACTTGATTTTGACAGGCATTGCTAAAACGTTCTACATAGTGACAGTCTCAACTCATGTTCCCACCAGCAGTATGGGAGAGCATCTATTTCCCTATACCACACCATCTGACTTTGGCCAATCTGTAGGTGGAATATGAAACTCTATAGTTTGTATTTGGATAGCCAACATTTTTAAAGGCAGGGTATTTCATGAAAGAAAAAAAGGCAGGATTTCCAGTTTCTCTTTAAAAAAGTCTGAAATCTGGCAATTTTGCATCCACATTCCCAGATGGTTAACAGCTGACTAGTGACTATTCTCCTTCTATAGGGCATGTGGACTCAATATTTTGTCCCCCACCCCAAACATGCAACTCCATATTCTTCCCTAACACTGAAGCCAAGAGCCAGTTACCATTTATCATCTTTCATACAGCCCCATTCACTAATTTTTATTAGTTTTCTGGCTTTAGATATTTGACTTTTCAACTGGTCTAGAGAAAGATTAATAATAAAAGAGAAAACAAACAAAATAAGAAAAGAAATACGGTAGATGAAAGAGATAAAAGGTGAATATAGAAGAAAGGCGTATTAACATAGTCCATGAACAACAAATTTTAGGCTCTTCTGAGTGATCACCCATCCTCCTAGAATTTTATTATTAGGTTATTTGCACAAATTTAATCCAGCACTGAATTAATTTTATGCCAGGTGACTGGGTGGCTCAGTCAGTTAAGCTTCTGCCTTCAGCTCAGGTCATGATCCCAGGTCCTGGGATCGAGCCCCACATCAGGCTCCCTGCTCGGTGGGGAGTTTTCCCTCTCCCTCTGCCTGCCGTTCCCCCTGCTTATGCTCTCTCTTTCTGTGTCAAATAAATAAATAAAATCTTTTTTTAAAAAAAAGAATTATTTTTATGCCTCTAGCACAAACATCCTAGAGTAACTTTGAAAATTTGGGGGACAGCTCTGGATGTAGGATCTATCTTATAACAACCTTCCCTGGACTTCTAGAAGGCAAATGTCTTCTATATATCCAGGTGTGGGAAGCATCACATTGCTTTATTTTCCTAAACCAAATTAAATTTGGGGTCATGCCCATGCTCACATGGGAAATAAAATCAGCAGGTATTAGTTATCACTGGGAGGCAAGCGAGGAAGTCCTCCCTGAGGTGGGTTGATGCTGCCCTGATAATTTGGAGAAGGACTCTACTCTGCATTATTTCATTGTCTAAACCTGTGATGTCCTCTGAAGACCAGCAACCCTCTCTCTTCATGGTAATTATAGACAGAGGGAAATTTCACCATGATTCACTTTCTCCCTGACAAAACAGAGTCAGGAAGAGAAGTTGTAACTCGAGCCTTTAGAAATAAGTTGCTGGCTATTCCTCTCTTGTTTAGGGAAAGGAAATACATTATTCTTCCTTTTTTAATTCACAGCAGGGGGAAAAAACATCTTTCGGCTTTGATTTTCTCAATAACTTAGGCCACTGCTTAAGGAGGAAATTTCTGTAAATTCTGCAATTTAAAAATAGACTAGGTCTTCTTTAGATGGGATCCAAATAACAGATCAGGTCCTTGATCTACCAAGCCAATCTAGAGATATTTAAATTGCTATATATGAACCTGGCTATCAAGAATCCTCGGCTGTCCGCTGGGCCCTTTTACTATTGAATTATGTTTGGAAATATATCTAGCCTGGACCTGAGGCCCACTATCTTGAAATTTTTGCCATGTATTAATCTCTTCAATGCTAATCTGTCATTTAATCCATTCTCTTCATGACTTTGAAATGATCTGTTTGGAGTAAAAGAAAACTACATTTGCTCTCCTCAAGCTTTCCCTTTAAAAAATTTATTTATTTACTTTAGAAAGCAGGAGAGAGCATGGGGGGAACGGCAGAAGGAGAAGGAGAGAGAAACTCAAGCAGACTCCCCACTGAGTGCTAAGCCCAACACGGGGCTCGATGTCAAGAGTGTGAAATCATGACCTGAGTCAAAACCAAGGGATGGACACTTAACCAACTGCACCACCCAGGCGCCCCAATCCTCAAGTTTCAGTTGAAGGGAGGGATCAGGAGGGGAATGGAAGACAGTTAAATTCAGGTTCAATTAAAACTTGAAAGTAAATATGAGTCAGAACAAATAATTACTCAAACAGATTTTCCTTCTTTCCACTACTGGCAGACTGCCAAATAAATATGTATCTGAGTAAGTCTTCCTTTCCTGAAATTAAGTCACTACAGAGAAGTAAATCCCATGGCAAAGAGTAAGGACATAGATGGCAGCTTTCCATTTTTACAAGAGCTCAGCAATTGACTACAATCAAATATTTTGCTCAATGCCTGCTTCCCCCAAACTTTTGTGATATTTCTAACAAATAATCTGAAATTTTTGAGACCAAAAGGGAAGAAGGTATCTTTTCCAATAACTAAAAATGTATCCAATATTACATTTGAACTAGTTTTATTTATAAGATTAGTTGACTCTTGAAAGTCAACTTAGTGTCTGCTTCAGAGATAAGTGTAGAAAGTTGGAATCCTGACTGTTTACATCTCGCGTGGGAGAACAGTTAAGAATATAAAAACTCGACTCTGTACCTTGCCCTCTCAAGTGAGAGCTTGCATTCAGAATTCAGACTTTGAGAATGTGGAGCTGGATTTACAGTGATAGAATCTCTAACAAGGCTTTCGATATGTTCATGAGAGAATTTTGCACTAATTTAATGCAAAATGGCTATAGATAAATAATTTTTACAGTGAAGTTTTCCAGAAATAAAGTTGTTTTTAAATGAGAATGATGTCATAATAAAGCCATATATCAAGAACAATTACTCAACATGTGGTCTGTGAAAATTAAACTCATTATAGATTTTATGCGATGACTCACCGCAGTTAGAGTCACTGAACAGTGTCAACAGTGCAAATTTTGAATAGACTTTGCAGTTCATAGAAATTTTGGCACCTTTTATACGTAAGACATTTCAGATTTTTCCATGTCTCACATGTTTTGTTTTGTTTTGCATGGATTCAGCTCAGAGCTTATCCAGAACTCTCTTAGGGAAAATAGCTTTCCTCTGCCATCCCAGGTTGCTGTTCTGTTTTTTTCTCAGTCCATCTGACATCATTTGCTTTCTACCTTGCATGTATTCTTCCTATCTTACCTATTTAAGAGTAATGTTATGGTTTCATCACCAAAACAAACAAATAAAACCAAAAAACAAATAAAACTTTCCTGACATTTCAGTGGGAGCTTGACAGGGAAGTGAGCTCTTCTTGAATATTTTCAGGGGCTCTTTATCACCTACTTAAAACAAAATTCATTTCCTCAGCCTAATTCATGCCTTAGAAGCTCTCTCCGAACTTACTATGCCAATTCCAAATCATTGCTCCATAAAACTGCTGGTATGAGTTCAGTTGTGTTCCCCCAAAAGATGTGTCAAAGTCCTAACCTACGTCAGAATGTGACCTTATTTGGAAATACAGTTTTTACAGAGGCAATCAACTTAAAATGAAGTCATTATGATGGGCCCTAATCCAATATGACTGGTGTCTTTATAAAAGGGTGAACTTTAGACACAGAGACAGACATGAACAGAAGGAAGATGATATGAAGACACAGGGAGAACACCACATAAAGTGGAAGATTGGAGTAACGCATCTACAAGAAAGGAATGTTAAGGATTGCTGGCAAACCACCAGAAACTGGGAAGAGGCAAGGAAGGGTTCCCCTCGAGGTTTTGGAGAGAGTATGGCCCTGCCAACAACAACAATTTCAGATTTCTAGCTTCCAAAACTGTGAGATAATAAATTTCTATTGTTTTAAGCCACTAGTTTTAGTACTTCGTTATGACAGCCCTAACAAACTACTATAACTGTCAAGCAAATTTCAAGCTTCTCTTAATATTATCTTTTGCCTCTATTTCTTTCTTCTTCTTTAAAGAACTATGTCCTTTTATAGAAGCCCAACTATATCTTACTTCATCTGTTGCCACTTGTCCCTTGGAAGTCAAACTCCTATACCACTTCCTGCATTCTTAATACTGGCAATTTGTCACATCCTGTGGGTGTTTAACGTGGATGTCTATGTTCTATACTAGACTCTGAACAGTGACTATGTCTTATCTTTTGGTATTTCTTAGGTTAGCAATGATTTATGTAAAAGTGCTCAATGAATATTTTTAGTGACATGATGTTGTCTCCCAATTATACACTTAAATAATTCAGTGAAATATGGCAAACATGAATGACTGTATCATTCAAAGAATTATTTTAATGTACTTTAATTACATAAATAATACACCCAGTAGTGTATTATGTTTTTCCAATCACTGTTATATGTTTGTGTAGTTAAAAAGCAAACTTAGACTCGTACTATGTATATTCAGTTTTATATTCCATTTTACTTAATATTCATTTAATACATGATCATGAAACTTTTTCCTCCATTTTTATATGCGTGTGTGCTGTCTAAAAAATAAACTTAGACTCATAATGTGCACTCACTTTTTAAATTCAACTTCATTTATCTAATATTGTACTCTGAGCAATTTCCATAAATGTAAAAATTATTTAAAAGCATTATTTTTATTGGCTATTGTGATGGTTAATTTTATGTGTCAACCTGACCAGGCTAAGGGATGCCCAGATAGCTGGTAAGATATTTTTTCTGGGTATGTCTGTGAGAGTGTTTCTGGAAGAGATTAACATTTGATTCAGTAGGCTGAGTAAAGAAGATCAACACTCACCAAAGTGGGTGGGTATCATCTAATCCTTTGAGGGCATCTGAATAGAAAAAAGGCTCCAGAAGGGCTAATTATCTCTTCCTGAGCTGGGACTCCATCTTCTTCTGGATATCAGATATCAGAGCTCTTGGTCTTGGGCCTTCAGACTCTAGGACTCACACCAGGGACTCCCTGTTGTCAGGCCTTTGGTTTCCTACTGAATTATACCACCAGCTTTCTTGGTTCTCCAGCTTGCGGATGGCAGATCATGGGACTTTTCCACCCCAAAGCTGCATGGTCCAATTCCTATAATAAATTCACATATTAATATAGTCATAATTCATAAATAATTTCTATATTCATATATATGAATTTATTATATAAATATATATATTTAGAGAGAGAAAAAGAGCATCAGGTATGAAGAACATATGTGTATATATGGCATTAGAGAATATATAATTTTCTCTGTTTCTCTGGAGAACACTAATAAAGCTATATAATATTACAATCATATAATTACATCATATTTTAACAATTTTCCTCTTTCTGGCTAATTAAGCAGTTGTAATTTTACTCTTATAATTTCACGGAGATTATTTTTGCTCATATATCTTTGGCAGCCTCTAAGATCATTTTCTTGAGTAGATTACTGGAAAAGAATTCGTAGATCAGTGGGTATGAGGATATCTGTGATTCTCAACACAAGTAATCAAATTATTCTTCAGACCTGCTATTCTGGTTGAAAGTCCCATCAGCAGTGTATGAAAAGCGCTATCACATCACAACCTTGAAACATTTTTTTAATGGTAATGTAACATGTAAAATTTTTACTAGACAAAAATTGTTATTAGTCATTTATATTCCTATGGATTTTCTGTTTAAGCTTTTTGGTCATGTTTCTATTGTAGCATTAGTATTTTTCTTTTTTCTTTCTTCTTCTTCTTCTTCTTTTTTTTTCCTTTTTAGAGAGAGAGCAAGCAGGGGTGGGAGGTAGGGGGAGAGGGAGACAGAGAATCTCAAGCAGACTCCATGTGCATCACAAAGCCCAATGTGGGGCTCAATCTCACAACCCTGAGATTATGACCTGAGCTGAAATCAAGAGTTGGACACTTAACCAACTGAGCCACCTAGGTACCCCAGTATTTTTCTTACAGAATAGGATGTCTACTATTAAGAATCTAGGCTCAGCTCTAAAGCTGAAGTTCAGAGGTGCAAGGTATCCCACATGCGAAAGAGCAACATCAAAATGTCCCCCAAAACTGCGACCAGACAGTTCCTGTATCCCCAAGGTTTACAAAGAAGCAGCAAAAACAACTTTATTTCTCCCAGCCTCCTCACACCCCCTATCTGCCATGCCAGATAAAACATGAGACTGGACTGGACAGGTGCCTGGGTGGCTCAGTCAGGTAAGTGTCTGTCTTCGGCTCAGGCCATGATCTCAGGGTCCTGGAACTGAGTCCCGGGATCAAGCCCAGCATTGAGCTCTTTGCTCAGCAGGGAGCCTGCTTCACCCTCTGCCTGTCACTCCCCCTGTTTGTGCTCTCTCTGTGACAAATAAATAAAATCTAAAAACAAAAACAAAAAACACAGGACCAGAGAGCACGGAATAGGATTCAGAATAATCGTTTTTGATTATTTGGACACTGTACAGTTTTTGTAGTATTTCCCCCTACACCCATTCCCTGAAGTCATTCCCATTAGCCAGAGAAACAGCTTCTTGTAATACTAAAGATGGGCATATGAGGTTGTGGTTTTAAACTATTCAGGATCTGTTTAATAACAAAGTGACTAGAAGGTTTTGGACTCTATTCAAGAAAGTGTTAAGGGATGAAAAAGAAAATTCCACACAGCACACTTTCAAGCAATGATTTTTAAAAAGTTTTCATTTTCATACCTGAACAAGTAGAAACGGCTCAATGATCTGTTATACTCGTTAATATAATGCACTTTTTGCTTCTGATAGTGTTAATATGTATTGAAAATAGTTTTCTCAATTTGTCTTTTGCCTTATATTTAAATTTGGCATTTAATGTACTGTGTTACATTAAAACTATTGGTCTACTTTGCACTTTAAATGAATTTTTTACCATGCATGATTTTGTAACTTCATGCTTTGATCATATGAAAACTGTTGGTTCACTGAGTTACTCAGACCTTCCAAATGGTGACACATTTCATTATACAATATCAAAAAAAAATCACATTCACTAATTTCACCATTGATAGAATTTTTTAAATCTTTATTGAAAAGCTTAAGCTCACAGAGGTGGATGTTTTCCAAAATTCTAACTTAGCTGAGAGCTTCAATTTTTTCATAAGAAACAAAATATTGTCAATTATATTCCTTGAAGTGACAAGCTCGCTTCATTCATTTTTGAGAAAATATCTGCCCAATATGCAAGTCTGAATAATCCTGATTTTCTGTCAATAGCTCTTTCAAGTAAAAATGGTGCCCCCATGAGAAAAAGCAACTAGTTCAGCTTGCAACTTATGTAATCGCACAAGACTAACATTGTGTTTTGATATGTAGCAAAAGTGCTATATGCATGACTTCTTGTTTGGCACACAGAATATGAAGAAGACATAACCTAACGGGTCAAGTTTTAATAAATTTAATCATTTTTACTACCTCATTAGTACATTCTGCGAAAATCTTTTTCCGTGAGTGCCTCGTAGTGAATTATCATTTGGCTCTTAGTCCTATTTGATGCCCCTTTCTTGATGTATGCTAAGGAGCCAAAGGTTTTGCTCACTATTGCTTGTGCACCATCAGTATAAATGAACATGAAGAAAATGGCAAATTATGCCTTTGTTCTATTAAAATACAGTTTTGATCTCACAGCTTTCCCGAAGGAGTCCTGGAGATACCTAAGTTTCCATGGGCCACACTTACAGAAATCCTCTTGCATTGTGGAATACTGCAATAGTGAATATAATATTACTAGGTTCATCGATTGTGGTGCTGATAGAGATATTTCAGGCAGGGAAGGTAAATTTCAAAAATTTAATCAAATTTATCCCAAATAAGAATATATTTAAGGTAATCAACCTGCTATGAAATTTCTAGCTGCTCTTCCTCGGGAATGTTGCCATTTCAGAGGTTTGGTGGTGATCTGTGCTATTGGCTAGTCAAACACTCAGCAATTGTGGTAGCCAGATGAGCTTTGATGAGAGTGAGATTATGGTGTTGAGCCATGTATAATCCCTATCCCTGCTATCAGGCCATTTTGTTTGTAAATTCTTAAGTGAGCACTGGGGTTAAGTGGCTAAGTGTCATCCACATAATTGGTCATTGTGTCTAGCTAGCAATTGCTAGACTCTAGTTTGTAACTTTTGGTAGGAATTCACATGAGACAAATCTTCATATTCTGTCCTCATTCTAAAAGGTACATCTATATTCTTCTTTATAAGTCTCTGAATACCTACCACCAAGACGAGCCACTACTCATGTGATCCACACCTCTGGCCATCTCTCCTTTCAGGCACAGTGGGTAAGCAGGTATACTGCTTAAAGTTCTGCTCAATGAAAGTATTTCATTTCCTATCTGTTCAGACCACCTCTGAATTGGGCCATAATTATGCTACAATTCACTTCCATCTGTGATAGTATATCATGAAGAATCGTCTGTAAACTGGGCCTGAATTTCTTCTTCCTCGGTCATCCGGTCTGAGGGAACGTCCCATGAGGTCACAGATGTGAGTTGAAGGAGCAGTAGGAGAGGGTGTCATGAGAGTCTGAACCTTAACTGAAGCAAATTATATATTTAATATCTCTTTGGGCTTTGTCTCACACCACTATTTATCATGGAGTACTGCTGTACATATTCAACTTCAGAGCTTTGTGGATCAGATAATTCCCAGCTCACGACAGTCATCTCTGATTGCCTGGTCACTTGGTGTCCCATGCATGCATAGGTATTTAGTCCCAACTAGCACTAAGTGGTACTAGTAGCAAGAAATGTGCCACTTCTCAAAAGGAGAATGGATATCTGCATGGTTTTTAAATTCTAGGTGCATGCATTGTCATTCTCTTATGAGGGTTTGCCAGTAGCTTCACTGAACAGGCCTCAAAGCGACAGACCTGCTGATTCATACAGTCTAATTGGTAGATGAGCTTGTACTGTGCTCTGGACCAGCTTCAGGGCTTTCTTTCTCTCTGAGCCCCATTTGAAACTCAGTAAATGTGCAAAGTAAATCACTCCGATGAAGCACATACCGGCTCCAGAACCCAAGGAGGCCCACAAAGCATTAGATCTCTTTCTGAACGTTAGTAGGTAGAAGATACATCAACTTAATTTTTACTTTGAAGGAGAGATCTCAGTACATTCCAAACCTCTAGAGCCCTAGAACCACCACCGACCCACCCCCGCAAGTTTCCATGGGGTTTTTCTCCTACCTTCTGGCAAAAATATTTGCTACTTCCTGTCCAATAGATCTCTTAGCAAGATTTCATAGATTTCGTAGTCTGGATTATGACAGAGAGCTCTAGAGCTAAAAGCAAAAGTGACTATGTTTTGTTGATCTGACCATGTGAAAGCAAATTGCTTCTTCAATGATGTAGAGGGAATAAAACATTTGCCAGTGCACTAGCTGCATACCACTTGCCAGAGATTGTGTTATTTTGCTTCAATAAGGAGAATACATGGTAAAGGTAGCAGCATTTAGAGTCACCACCTGATAAGTTTATAAAAATCCTCTACCACTCAGGCCAATTTCTATTTCTACACCATTACCAAACTGTTTCTATCAATACAGCTTTATAATGTGTCTTGAAAACTAATGAGGCAATTTCCAATTTCTTCAGAGATTATTTTGGCAATCTTACACATTTGCTTGTCCTAATGAATTTTGGAATCCACTTGGCAAAGCCCACATACAAAAAAATCTATTAGCATAATTATTGAGATTGTTTGGATTTATAAATTAATTCAGGGAACATTGAAACTTTTTTATGACATTAAGTTATCTCATCAGTGAACATGATATAGCTACATATTTGGATATTTTATATCTTTTATTAAATTCTATAATTTCCTCAGTAGAAGTCTTATACATTTTTATTACTTTTATTTCTAATTGGTCTCACATAATAAATTTAAAACTTTTATGGACTCATATTCTCATCCAGCTACCTCCCTTTTCCCCTTTATAGCCAAACTTCTTATGTTACCCACAATACATTTTATGTTTACTCACCTCATTTCCTCTTAAACATAATGTAATTTGGATCCAATGAGCCCTACTCTATCAAAACTTCTCAGTCACCAATGACATATATACGCTAAAAAATCCAAAAGCTTTGTGTTGGTCCTTACCTTGCTTGATTTTTAAAAAATTTACATGTTCTCACTTCAATTTCGTTTCGCATGTAAGGAGCTTGGAAGTTGCCACTTCATCTTAATAACAAGTAAAAAGCTGAACAAACTGAAAAATTGACGACTCTTTTGGGATTGACAGAGAAGAGAGGACACAGGGCAAATTGCTGCCCCCAAGATTAGAAAGACAGATGAATACAGGGAGCAGCAGCTTAGTAGGCCAGAGACTCAAGAGAAGAAACTGCCTGGAAAGCATTATGAGAATAGAAAACCTGAACTATAAGTGACAAATTGCTGTAGGCCCAAAATGGACAACACTGAGAGTTAAAAACTCCAAGGTGACCCTGTGACAGAAGGGTCCCCCAAATATTGTGAGATGTATTTCCAATAGCTGGACCAGTTTCCCACACTAAATATCTGATTAAAATCCCCTTGTGCTTCTGGCAGGGAGAGGGGAAAAAGAACCATTTTTAAGTACTCCAGAGCATTCTGTTTTTCTAAACAAAGACTGCCCTCTCCCTACCCTCAGGGGAAACTAGCTGACCCGAGCTTCATCTGTTGGAGTATTAGCAGAACCTAAATGACCTAGGGGAAGGGAAACACCCAATTCCAGCCCACTCTAGCTGTCTTGATTCCCCTAACGGAGCTGATTAAAATTGAGAAAATCTTGAGAGGTTCCTAGTCCAGAAACATAGTCTCACTGAAAGACTGAGACTTAATCACAGGACTATAGAATGTTTCCCTCCGCCCAACACCTCAACACCACATCACTAAAGGCCTATTCACAGTAGTTCCTTTTATCCAGTACATTATGTCCAAACACCAAGAAAAATTACCAGGCACACCAAAAGGCAGAAAACATAATTTGAAGAGACAAAGCAAATATCAAAACCAGACACAGTGGAATATTTAGAATTATCAGCCTGAGGATCTAAAACAACTATGATTAATAGGCTAAGGCATCTAATGGATAAAGTAGATAGAATGCAAGAAGAACAGATGGGTAATATAAGTAGATGGAAATCATAAGAAAGAATCAAAAAGAAATGCTAGAGATAAAAGTCACTGTAGCAGAAATGAAGAATGTCTTTGATGGGCTTATTAGTACCCTGGACATGGCTGAGGAAAAGAATCTCTGAGCCAGAGGATATATCAATAGAATCCTTGAACATTGAAGGGCAAAAAGAGCAAAGACTGTGGGGGGCGGGAAGGAACAGAATATCCAAGGACTATGAGATAACTACAAAATGTGTAACACACACATAATAGGAATACCAGAAAGAGAAGAAAGAGAAAGGAACAGAAGAAATATTTGAAACAATAATGACTGAGAATTTCCCCACATTAATGTCAGACCCCAATCACAGATCCAGGGAACCCAGAGAATACCAAGCAGGATAAAAATAAAAAATAAAAATAAAAAAATCACTACACCTAGGTCTATCATAGTCAAATTATAGAAAATCAGAGATGAAGGAAAAATCCTGAAAAAAACCAGAGCATAAAAACACCTTACCTATAAAGGAGCAAAGACAAGACTTGCATCCAACTTCTTAGAAACCATGCAAGCAAGAAGAGAGTGGAGTAAAATATTTATTTAAGTGTTTAAAGGAAAAAACCACCAACCTAGAATTCTATGCCCTGTTAAATTATCCTTCAAATATTAAAGAGAAATAAACACTTTTTCAGGCAAACACAAATTGAGAGAATGTGTTGCCAGTAGAACTGCTTTGCAAACAATGTTAGAAGAAATTTAGAGAGAAGGAAAATAATATAGGTTAAAAACTCAGATCTACATAAAGAAAGGAAAAGTGCTGAAGAAGAAATAAGTGAAGGTAAAATAAAAATTCATTTCTCTCTCTCTCTCTCTTTTTTTTTTTTTTTTTTTTAGAGAGGGAGGTGGGAAGGGGCAAAGGTAGAGGGTGAGAGAGAATTTTAAGCAGGCTGCATGCTGGGTGTGGAGCCAACCACACCGGGCTCAGTCTCACAACCTTGAGATCATGATCTGTCAAAGGTCAGCGGCTTAACCAATTGAGCCACCCAGGTGCCCCTCATTATTCTTATTCCTAATTGATTGAACAGATAACTGTTAGTTCAAAATAATAACGGTAACAATGAATTTGATTATGATGCCTATGAATATCTTATGTATGCTTATATAGTGAAATGATGGGCAGCAATGATAGGAGGAATGGGAGGAAGGAATTAGGATTATTTTGTTGTTATAAGGTATTTATACTACCCAGAAAGTAGTATAGTGTTATTTAAAAATTGACTTGGATTAGTTGTTAGTGTATATTGTAAACTCAAGGGCAACCACTAAAAAAAGTTAAAAAAAAAAAAAAGTATAACAGAGGGGTGTCTGAGTGGCTTAGTTAGTTAAGAATCCTACTCTTGATTCTGGTTCAGGCCATGATATCAGGTCGTGAGGTCAAGCCCCATGTCGGCCTCTGCACTGGGTGTGGAGACTGCTTAAGATTCTCTCTTTCTCCCTTTCCCTCTGTCCCAACCACCACCACCACCACCACCACCACCCCCCACCAGCTTCTCATGTGCTCTCTTTCTCTCAAATGAAAAAAAGAAAAAAAAAAAAGAAATATAGCTGACATGCTAAGAAATGAGAGAAAATGGAATAATATAAAATGCTCAGTTAAAACCATAAAAGGGAGAAAAAGAGAAGACATAACTGAGAACAAAAAAAAGGGCAACAAATAGAAAGCAGTAACAAGTAAGGTAAATATTAATACAACCTTATAAAAATCACTTTGAATGTCAATGATCTAAATGCACCAATGAAAAAACAGAGATTGTCAAAGGGGACCAAAAACCATGTCCCAACTATATGTTGTCTATGAGAAACCTACTTCAAATACAATGACAGAGATAGATTAAAAGTAAATGGATAGAAAAAATAGACCAGGTTAATTCTAATCAAAAGAAAGCAAGAGTAGCTATATTAACCTCAGACAGACCAGGCTTCAAAGTAAGGAAAGTTATCAGGGATAAATAAGAGCACTACATAATGATCAAGGGTTCAATTCTCCAAGAAGACATAACAATTCTGGATGTGTATGTGCTTAACAAAAGAGGATTAAATTACATGAGGCAAAAACTGGTAGAACTACAAGTAAACAAATCTACTATCATAGTTGGAGTCTTTCCACACTCCCTCTCAGAAGTGGATAGATCCAGGAGACAGAAAATTGGTAGGAACATGGTCGAACTCAACGGCACCATCAATCAGCGGGATATAATTGACAGCGACATCTATAGACTACTTCATCCAACAAAAGCAGAATACACATGCTTCTCAAGCTCACAAACATTCACAAAGATAAACCACATTTTGGGCCATAAAATACGACTTAATAAATTTTAAAAAATAGGAATCATACAATGCCTAATGTCAAACCATGAGAGAATTAAACTAGAAATTAATAATAAAACTTTACATGATTTAAATTTATATAATCTGCTCTTTGTGATGAAATGTCTATGGGTTTTGACAAATGCATAGAGTTGTATATACCATCACAGTCATAATCCAGGAAGTTTCCCCAAGCCCCAAATTCCTGCTTGTTGCCTCTTTGTAATCAACCACCATTCCCATCACTGCACTCTACTCCTGGTTACCACTGATTTGTCTTCCAACTCAATTTAGTCTTTTTCAGAAGCCATGTAAGTGGAATCATACAATATGATGTCTTTTGGTTCTAGCTTCTTTCACTTAACAAAATACATTTGAGATTCATTCCTGTTGCATGAATCCATCATGGTTTCTTTCTCCTTTTTTATTGTTTTTTTTTTCTTTAAAGATTTTATTTATTCATTTGAGAGAGAGAGAGAGCCAGCAAGAGAGGGAACACAAGCAGGGGGAGTGGGAGAGGAAGAAGCAGGCTCCCAGCAGAGGAGCCTGATGTGGGTCCCGACCCCAGAACACTGGGATCACGCCCTGAGCTGAAGGCAGACGCTTAATGACTGAGCCACCCAGGCGCCCCTCTCCTTTTTTACTGTTAAGTAGTATTCAAATACATAGATATACCACAGATTGTTCATTCATTCATTCACATTTGAGTTGTTTCTAAGTTTTGAAAACTACAGATAAAGCTGAAAGAAATACTCATGCACAGATTTTTTGTGGGCACTAAAACTAAAAACTAAGTTTGGGTAAACTTGGGTAAACATATAAGTATATATTTAAATTTGTTTAAGTTAACAAAAGTATCAAACTGTTTTCCAAAGTGCCTGTACCCTGTTACATTCTTACCAGCAAAATATGAGGATTCCAGTTGTCTCACATCTTTATCAACACTTGATAGTGTCAGGATTTTTTCTGTTCTAATAGATGCATAGTGGTATTTCATTGTGGTTTTAATTGAATTTCCATTGTGAGTGCTGGTGTCTTCTCATATGCTTATTTACCATCAATATGACTTTTTGAGTAATGTGTCTCTTCAAAACTAATGTTTATGTTTTTTGAGCTGTTTCTTATTGTTGAATTTTGTGAATTTTTTTATATTCTGAATACCAGTCTTTTTTTATTGAGGTATAATTGACATAACATTATATTAATTTCAGGTGTACATTATGATTCAAAATTTGTATGTATGGGAAACGATTACCTAAGTCTAGTTAACAGCCATTACTATACAGTTAAAAATTTTTTTTCTTGTGATGAGAACTTATTAGCAGCTTTCAAATATGCAATATAGTATTATTAATTATGGTCAGGATGTTGTACATTACACCCTTGTGATTTATTTATTTTATTACTGGAAATTTGTACTTTTGATACCCTTCAAACACTCCCACCCCCCACCTCTGGCAACCATCAATCTTTTCACTGTATCTATGAACTCCTTTTTTTTTTTTTTTAAGATTCCACATATAAATAAGATCATGTGGTATTTGTCTTTTTCTGTCTGACTTATTTCACTTAGTATGATGCCCTCAAGTTCCATCCATGTTGTCACAAATAGCAAGATTTCATTATTTTTTATGGCCGAATAATATGATATATATTCCATATATTAAAATGTGATATATATGATATACATATATATGTATATATACATACACATATATATATATGTATATATGTATATATACATATACATATATACATATACACACATATACATATACATATACATATACATATACATGTATATATCTATACACACACACACACACATTTTCTTTATCCATTCATCCATCAGTGGATACTTAGGTTGTTTCCATGTCTTGGTTATTTTAAGTAATGCTGCAGTAAACATGCAATGAATGCAAGTCTTTTCTTAGAAATGAGACTTGTAAATCTTTCCTCCCAGTCTGTGGGCTTGCCGTTCCATCTCCTAGAAATGACTGCTTCAGAACAAAACATTTTAATGTTTATAAACGCTTACCTTTTAGCAAAATTTGACATTGACTTTCTCATTCTTTGGGTCTCAATTTCAGGAGGCCTAGCTGAATTTGGCTCCTCCAATCCCTCTATCTCAGTAAATTTCTATGACATTACCTGGTAATTATTTTATTCATTCATTATGTTTGTTATATGTATCCCCCACTACATTATAAACTCCATGAGAAAAGGGAGCTATGCCAGCTTTCTCACTAGTACTGTCAATGACTAATACAATGCCTGGCAATAATTATGGGAAAGTAGGAAGGAAGAAAGAAAAGAAGGAAGGAAGGGAAAATCTTGAAGAATAGGTCAAAGATTATTCTGAAAGGGGCGCCTGGGTGGTGCAGTCGTTAAGCGTTAAGCGTCTGCCTTCAGCTCAGGGCGTGATCCTGGCGTTATGGGATTGAGCCCCAAGTCAGGCTCCTCTGCTATGAGGCTGCTTCTTCCTCTCCCACTCCCCCTGCTTGTGTTCCCTCTCTCGCTGGCTGTCTCTATCTCTGTCTAATAAATAAATAAATAATCTCTAAAAGAAAAAAAAAAAAGATTATTCTGAGAATTCAAGTTCAAGAAACAGACAATTGGTTATCATTTAAATGGAAATAGAAAATACAGGATTGAAAAGCAACTTCCACTTCCCCTTTCTCTCTCCCCTGGCAAACAGCATTCCACTTTCTGTTTCTTTGAGTTTGATTACTTTAGATACCTTATGTGAGTGGAATTGTGCAGTGTTTGTCCTTCTGTGACTGGGTTATTTCAGTTAGCATAATTTCTTCAAGGTTCATCCATATGGTAGCATATCATACTATCTCCCTCTCTTCTAAGCCGAAAAATATTCTTCTGTGTGTGTGTCTGTGAGTGTGTTACATCCTCTTTATCCACTCATTCATCAATGGACATTTAGGTTGTGTTCACCTCTTGGCTATTATGAATAACTGCAATGAACACAGGGATGAAAATATCTCTTTGAGATCTTGTTTTCAATTCTTTTGGATAAATAACCAAAAGTGGAATTGCTGGGCCATACAAGATCACATTTTTAATTTTTTGAGGAACTCCATACTATGTTTCATAGTGGGTACACCATTTTACGCTCCCATCGATAGCGCACAAATGTTCCAATTTTTCCACATCCTCACCAACACACACACACATATATAATGGCCTAATACATGTGAGGTAATATGTCAATTTTGATGTCATCTCCCTGATGATCAACATTTTTTCATATAACTATTTGAGAAATGTCTATTCAAGTTCTTAGCCCATTAAAATGTTTTTATTTTGCTATTGAGTTTTACGAGTTATTATTTATAACTAAATATATTTATTATATTATTATATATTATTATATATTATATATAACTAAATATAGTTATTATTTATAACTAAAATAACTATATTTTAGTTATTAATCCCTAATTAGATAAATGGTTTACAAATATCTTCTCCCATTCTATGGGTTGTCTTTTCATTCTGTTGATGGTTGTCTTTGCTACACAGAAACTTTAATTCCTCTTCATTTTTTTTTTTTTTTTGGCTTTTGTTGCTTGTGCTTTTGGTGTCATATAAGAACAATTCTTTTTTTTTTTTTAAGGTTTTTTATTTATTTATTCGACAGAGATAGAGACAGCCAGCGAGAGAGGGAACACAAGCAGGGGGAGTGGGAGAGGAAGAAGCAGGCTCATAGCGGAGTAGCCTGATGTGGGGCTCGATCCTGGAATGCCAGGATCACGCCCTGAGCAGAAGGCAGATGCTTAACCACTGTGCCACCCAGGCACCCCTCATTTAAGAACAATTATTTTAGCAAGGTATTTCAGGTTTTCAAAATCTGACACCAATCTGCCTCTCCTCTTTCATCTTTCACCACTGCCCTGCTGCCCACCACAGTCCAGGCCCCGGACCACTCCTAACCTCTGAAAATGCCATGTACATCATTGTGTCTTTGCATATTGTTCTTTCTTTTTGGAATATCTGTCCTCTATTGTCTAGCCACAAGGTGAAATATTACAAGTCTCTAGAGGTTTTCCTGATCCTACTCCTCCCAAAGGAGAATTCGTTGCATTCAGCTTTGGTTAGTCCCCTAGTAAAGCATTTACTGCAGTTGTTTATATAATTGTTTCCTATTCTAGACTATATTGCCCATATTAATATTTACCAAAGATAGGGTATACAATTTTTTAAGTAAATTTGGTCATTTTCTCTCAATTTATTTATAAAGTAAGAGTGTTTCTTAATTTGCCTGCCAATAATAACCAGGTGAAAGCATATTTAAAATATAGATTCTAGGAATACTTGGGTGGCTCAGTTAGTTAAGGGTCTGCCTTCAACTCAGGTCATGACCCCAGGGTCATGGGATCAAGACCCGAATCGGGCTCCTTGCTCAGTGAGGAGCCTACTTCTCCCTCTGCCTGCTGCTCCCCTTGCTTGTTCACTTGCGCTCTCTCTCTCTGGCAAGTAAATAAATAAAATCTTTAAAAATAAATAAATAAAATATAGATCCTAGAATTCTCTTCATAGATTATGAATTTGGAGGTCATACTTGAAATGACTTCACTAGGGGATTCTTATAATTAGGCATGCTTAAAACACTAACTAGCCCTCTTCCGGACCCCTATTCTGCCCTAAAATTTCCTTTTTTGGTTTATGATTTCATATGTCATAGGAGAGAATAAAAGTGTGGGACAGGGGCACCTGGGTGGCTCAGTCAGTCAAGCGACTAGCTCTAGATTTTGGCTCAGGTCATGATCTCAGGGTCTTGGGATGAAGCCCCATGTCTGGCTCTGTGCTCAGCAGGGAGTCTTCTTGAGGATTCTCTTTCTCCCTCTCCCTTTGCCCCTCCCACAGCCCGCACACACACTCTCTCTCTAAAATAAATAAATAAATCTAAAAAATAAATAAATAAAAGCTTGGGATAAAGGTGAGGAACATGTTTTAAGACGACTAGCTGGAGTTTTGGTAACTGATACCCATCTCCTCTCCTTTAGTTCTCATCTTCAAGGGCAATTTTGAATTTATAAGCCTGGTAAACAAGTAGGAATATCACTAGAGTACAGGAGAAGTAAGAGGAGAAACTGATACAATGTATATATAAATCATAAAAATACCTTAGACAATTTTCCATCAATAATCAAACTAACACCTTACACATATACAATGTTTACAACTTGCAAAATACTTTCTACTTCCTTTATCTGTTTTTATACTTTATGACAACCCTGTAAGTTCAGCAGGGAAAAGCAGGGTAGACAGGACAACAATCATTATTCACATTTTATACAACATTTTTTGAGTGCCATTCGAGGAAAAACTAGTGTACTTCATATAGAAAAAAGCTATAATCTTCTATGCATTTGAAAGAGTAAAGTATCAAACTGCATATGCACAGGCAAGGAATTATTGTCTATCTAACACAGGACTGAGTTGGAAAGACATCCAGATATTTCAAAGCCACCACAATCTTCCTTTTCCCACATCGCCAATGGAGAGTTATTTAGAAAATTGCCACAAAAGACTTCTTGATTTTTAAAATTTTAATTTAAAATAATTTCAGAATGACAGAAAATTACCAAAGTAGTAGATTTGCTACATATCCTTCATCCAGCTTCCCCAACGTTAACATTTTACATACCACAGTACAGTCGTCAAAACCAGGTAGTTAATACTGGTACACTACTGGGACTAAACTACAGATTTTAAACTGGTGACTATTTTTCTACTATGGGCCATTTTCTGCTCCATATCTAATCCAGGATGCCACAGTGCATTTAGTTGTCACATCTACTTAGCGTTCAGTCTGTCACAGTTCCTTGGTCTTTCTTTGAGTTTCATGACTTTGACACTCTGGAAGAGTCCTGGTGAACTTATTTTGTCAGATATCCCTCAATTTGGTTTTTTCTGATGCATCCTCATGTTTAGATCAAGGTTTTACATTTTGGGCAGGAACAGGACAGAAATGGCATTGTGCCCTTCTTAGTGCATACCAGGAGACGTAGTGCTTGGTATCTGTCAAGTTTCTCTATGTGCTCATTCCCTTTCCCTTGTCATTAATAAATGTCTTAGGGGAGGTAGTTTAAGACCATGCAAATATCCTGTTTCTCAAACTTTTGCCCACTAATTTTAGCATCCTTCAATGTTTTTTGCCTCTGATAACTGTCACCATGGTGTTTGTTTAATAAAGATTTTAGATTTACCTCATTCCCTCTCCATATACTAATGGGAATTTTTCTATAAGGAGAAAATTCCTTCATTTTTGCTTGTATGTCCTCTGTTTCACTTCCTTGCCAGGCCAGTAGGAATTTAGCAAAGCAAAAGATAAAAGTAAATATCACTTAAAAGATGATTCACAAAGAATTTTCGAATTTTTTACAGTATGCTGTCAAACCAGAAGGACTAGTCAAACAACAAAAAAGTTAGATTAAGATCGGACACACAAACACCATTGATCAAGGCAACATGAATCCATAAGAAACGAATTGACCACGAAAAGACCAAAAAATGTCTTTACTCACTGATTGTGTGTGGTGTCTTAAGAGCAAAAGTTAAGTCAGTGCATTTTATTTAAAGATTTATTTGTTTATTTGAGAGGGGGTTGGGGAGGGGCAGAGGGAGAGAATCTTCAAGCAAATTCCCTGTGAGCACAGAGCCTAATGTGGGGCTCAATCTCAGGACCCGTGAGTACCAGACCTGTGCCACAACCAAGAGTTGGATGCTTAACTGACTGAGCCACCCAGGCATCCCCAAGTCAATGCATTTTGTTGACTCATGTTCATTTTGTTGCCCTCTGTTTCTCTTACTGCTAAACTTCTAAACAGAAGAAGAAACAAATTGTTTTATTTCAAAATGGATAGTAGTTCTTAATGGTTTATTTTGGGTTGGGGCTTCTTCCCTCCTACCAGGACATCTATTATTTTTCAGAGAACAATCCAGCAAATAAATTATTGGTATTGGCGTAGTATGACTATTGATACCACCAAATGTTTCTACCTTAAGAAAGATTATTTCCATACCTATATCGATGAAATATTTTGCAAAATACGTTGCTTGTTTCTGCAACAGATTGGTATATGATGGGGAAAAAAACCTGTTTGCATGTGAGAATAATCAATGATTCTGGAAATTAGCAGCAATTCCTTGGATGGCCTAAGAACAAGTCACCAAACTTGCCTGGACCCGATTTTCCCAACTATGAAATGATTGTAGTTTTTACCTACCTAATTAAGAGATGTCAGGCATTAATTAATGTTCATAATGGGCTTGAGATCTGTGTTTAAATTTGCTATTCTTGATGGAAAACACAGCCATTCAATCATTAAGGAGTAATAAACAAATCAGAGGAGATGTGTAGACAATGAGAAGAAATACTAAAGTGAAAACTAACTCAGGAATGAGGAGTCGGGGCTGGGACAAGAATTTCTTGATGAGTAAGTACTTGTGCACTTTTTTTCTTCACAGAATTGAGCAATACACCTCTACAATGTCTCAATAAGGAAACTTCCCTACACCAAGGTCCTTAACTTTTTTGTGCCCCAGACTTTTTCACATTTTAATATAACCATAGAATTCCTCTCATAATAATTTTTAAATGCATTAAAAATATGTAAAATTATGAAAGAACCCAACTTTGTTGAGTCATAGTTATCAAAAATTTTTTAATCTAATTTTAGAGTAATATGTATTCTTCTTCATCAAATGAGATCTAGTGGCAATCTAATAACTACCATAATTTCAGAGTAGTGATGGTTGTAAACAATATTTCAAGACATTTGCAACAGTTCTAATGTGATATGAAAATACATGTTTTCTACTGATGATAAAGTTAGAGGAACCACTCTTATTTCTGTGGCTCCTTGCTTGCATTTACAATTTTTTTAATGCTAAGCTTTAGTTGGAAGTCACTGAAAATAAAAATGTATTTTTTTCCCATCCAAGTTTGTGGACACCCTAAATTCTAATCATGGGTTCCTTGGGGGTATTTGAATTTCAGGTTAAGAAATTCTGTCTAGGGGGCTCCTGGGTGGCTCAGTCAGCTAAGCATCTGCCTTTGTCTCAGGTCATGATCCTAGGGTCCTGGGATGGAGCCCTACATTGGACTCTCTGCTTAGCAGGGAACCTGCTTCTCCTTCTGCTTGCTGTTCCCTCTGCTTGTGTTCTCTCTCTCTCTCTCTCTCTCCCTCTGCCAAATAAATATACAACATCTTAAAAAAAAAAAAAAAGGCACTCTGTTCTATGGCTAATATCAAAAAGAAAAGAAAAGAAATAACAGGGGCACCTGGGTGGTTCAGTCGTTAAGCGTCTGCCTTCGGCTCAGGGCGTGATCCTGGATCCTTGGGATTGAGCCCCGCATCAGACTCCCCCGCTGGGAGCCTGCTTCTTCCTCTCCCACTCTCCCTGGTTGTGTTCCCTCTCTTGCTGGCTGTCTTTCTCTCTGTCAAATAAATAAATAAAATCTTTAAAAAAAAAAAAAAGAAATAACAAATATTGGTGAGGATGTGGAGAAAAGGAAAGCCTTGTGCACTGTTGGTGGGAATGCAAACTGGTACAGCCACTGTGGAAAACAGTATGGAGTTTCCTCAAAAAAATTAAAAATAGAAATATCATATGACCCAGTAATTCTGCTACTGGATATTTACCCACAGAAAACAAAAATACTAATTCAAAAAGGTATGTGCACCCTTATGTTTACTGCAGCATTACTTATTTACAGTAGCCAAGATATGGAAGCAACCTAAGTGTCCATCAATAGCTGAATGAATAAAGAAGATGTGGTGTGTATATACAATGGAATATTATGCAGCCATAAAAAAGGATGACATCTTGTTATTTGCGCCAACATGGATACACTAAAAGGGTATTATCTGAAGTGAAATAAGTCAGGCAGAGAAAGACAAATGCCGTATGATTTCACTTACACCTGTAATAAAAAAAAATGAACAAATAAACAAACAAAAACAGACTCTTCAATATAGAGAACAAACTGTCGGTTGCCCAGAGACGAGGTGGGTAGGGGGATGGGCAAAATAGATAAAGAGGATTAAGAGGTACAAAAGTCCAATTAAGAAATAAATAAGACACAGAGATAAAAAGTACAGCATAAGAAATGTAGTCAGTAATATTGTAAAAATAATGTAATATTGGTGATAGATAGTGGCTACACTTAACCACGGTAAATACTGAGTAATATATAGAATTGTCAAATCAATATGCTGTACACCAGAAAATAATATAACATTGTATGTTAATTATACTTAAAAAAACCAAAATAAAACAAAAAAGAAACCCTGTTCTATACCTATCTTGGGATCACTCAGATAGACAAATACTTAATATTATTTCTCAAAGTGGAATCAGGTGATCACAGTTATGGCATGTTGAATAAAAATGCAAATCTCTTGGCCTTTTCCTAGACCTGCTGAATCTGTATTCTTAACAAGCATCCAGGCAACTGATACATACACTAAACTTGGTTACATCAATTGTTACCTTCAGTGGAACCATAGTTATCAAGCCAGAGATTCTTTTTTTTTTTTTTTAAGATTTTATTTATTTATTTGAGAGACAGAGCACGAGTGAGATAGAAAGAGAAAGAGCAGGAGCAAGAGAGAACACAGGAGCAAGAGAGAGAGAACAGCAGGGGGAGGTGGAGGGGCACAGGGAGAGAGAGAAGCAGACACCCTGCTGAGCAGGAAGCCAGATGAAGGGCTCCACCCCAGGACCCTGGGACCATGACCTGAGCTGAAGGCAGACACTTAACCCCCTGCGCCACCAGGTGCCCCCAAGCCAGAGATTCTTACATAATAGTTTGAGATATTATAATACGACAGGTCTGGAAGGGGCCTAGAAATTTTAATTTTTTAATAGGCATTTCAAATATTGTGATGAATATGTTCTCAACTCCATTATGAGAACTATTCCTAAAAAAGACACTAAAAGTCAAGGAGGACATCTGCCTGGGCATAAGAAGAGCTAATGAGGAGTTTTACATCAGAACCATCATAGCAATACCCACACCCCTTTCCTTTTCTGCACTAGTTAACCCTTCAACTTTTAACGACGACCCTTTTTCTTCTGCCTCACCCATCTTTATCCCTACCCCAGAACCCTGTAATTTAAGCTTCAGATCAGTATATCCAACTGCCTACTACCCATTTGTCCCTGGATATCACACAGGACTCAAACACTACCTGCCAAGACTGAACTCATCACATGCTTCCACAGAATGGCTTTCTCTTTTATTGTTTATCTTGGATACTGGTACCACCATCTAGAAAGATATTCAGAAGCTGTCCTGGATGTCTCCGTATTTTTCACTGAGTTTTTCTTTCTTAGGTGACATTTTTTGAGTGATGACCAGTTTGAAAGCTCCGTCAGTGGCCTGGTATTCTTTGAGCCTGCATATGCGGACAGCTAACCTTTAATGTGGCATAGTGATTGGAAAAGTCCTTCTCATACAGCTCTCATTCCCCAGATGAACTACACAATAACTGCAGCCCTAAGAAAGTTTAGGAGGTTAGGTTTATACCAACTCAAGTTTAGGCCTCTGAAAGAAATTCCTTTTGTTTCTATGATTCATTTTTTCCTTGTATTCATGTTTTCTTGCACTTAGGTCCACTCAAGTAGTATAATTTGAGGGTTCAAGTTTAGGGTACAGGTCTCGGAAAATGGCCTCTCAGTCTGCCTCTAATCTATACAAGAGAAATCTCTGGAGGCTCACATGGTCCTGACTGGCCAAAGCCCAAACTAATAACCTGTAATTCCGAGTTTAAAATTCTGGTCACCAACATCTGGTGTAGTTAAGCTGACCAAATTGAGTACATAGCTAAAGTTTGGGAGGTCAGGTCACTCAAGAACCCCAAACTTGAAGGGCTGTTGCATTATTTATGGGCAAATCCCCACAAGAAGAACACGGGTATTGCACCAAGACAGGATCAAATAAGTGGACCACGGACTTGGTGAAGACAAAGATTCAGTTCTAGAGTATCAGGATAGCCCCAAGGCAGAGCCCCAGTATGTAAACTTCGGACTTTGCAATGCCAATCACATTGCTGCAGTGCTCTGTGTTCTCCACGCCATTTACCTCTTCATCCTATCCTTCAGCCAGGGCAGAAAGAGTAGTATGTAACTCCAGAGAAAATAGAGCAACCCCTGCCGGACCAGGAACAGGAGGCAGAAAAGAATGATGACATCACTACAGGGAGAATAATCCAGACGGTGCAATTTCAACGCTGACAGAATGGATTTGGGGAATGAGTGAGACGTGGCAGAGGGCCTTCTTAATGAGCTGCTGTGCCTAGGGTGCTGGGAAGCACTTAGAACGGTGGCACCAGTGAGACGAGCCAACGAAGCTGGGGTTCTACTAGCGTTAAGGCAGTTTACAAAGTGGGCTCTTCGTTATTGAGCAGAGGCCACCCTCAGGATGGTGGACCAAAACAACAAGAACCCTAGGCGATAACATAATAATTCAGAAAAAGAAAGAAGAGGAGGATCTCAGGGAAGCCTGTGGCCTGAACATGCTAAACCTCGCAGTCCCTGGACTTGGCTCCTGAAGAAGCGACAGCAATTACTTGGTCTCTTGGTGAGTTTGGAACCGAAAAGCCTTTATATTTGATTTTATTTTGTTTTATTTTTAATTGACTTAATTTTATATATTATTTTACTTATTTTTAAAGTTTATTTTATTATTTAATTTTTCTTCTGTCTCATCCCTCACTCCAGAAAATACCAATACTCTTTTGGCCTATGGCTGGTAACAGCAATGCGAGTCGAGACCTGCTGCTTCCCATCTAGTAGGCACTGACCGCGTGTGGCTACTGACCGCTGGAAATGAGGCTAGTCCAAGTTGAGAGTTTCCTTAGATACAAAATATCTACTGAATTTCAAAACTTAATACAAAAAAAGAACTTATCTCATTAATTTTTATATTAGTCACATGTTGAAAGATAGCATTTTGAGCAAGTGGTTTAAATAAATACATTACTAAAATTAGTTTCATCTGTTTCTTTCTACCTTTTCAATCTAACTGCTAGAAAACTGAAAATTACATATGTAGCTTGCATCACTTTTTCACTGGACACTGCTCATCTAGACAGTGACGTATATTGGTTCTGGGGGTATTGCTCTTTTGGTGTGTATGTGCTAAGTAGCACTTAACCAAGGGTTCTAATTTAGTTTGCTTAAAAACCAATTGGGAAACATAAGAAAATGCCACTCTTGCCCCAACCCCCCCCCAGGATGATTTCAACTCTTATAATAGAGATGCAAACAAGGAATCTGTATTTTCCACCAGTTCCCTAGAAGATTCTGATACAAGAGGTCCTCTGACCATACTTTTGAGAAATACTAGCTTACGGTATACCTGCTGCACTGATCATGTTTAATTCCAGAATGTTTTCTGTTTTTCTAAATTTTGTGGGTGGAAGCAGCTGCTGTAATAATTTCATATTCCTGTTGACCCTCTGGAACTTGGGCTAAGTATGTCTGATGAATATACTTTAAAATAAGGACAGGAATAGAAGAGGACTGCTTTGCCTACTGCAGACAGCAATAGGAAGCAGCAAGCCCAAATGCTTGTAGAGGACAGGGAAGTTTCACAAATACCTGTATAAGGTATACTGGGAGATGAGGTAAGAGCGAAATAAAATAGGGAATAATAGAATCTGGAAGAAGGAGTTGCCTTTTGCAAATTATAGTAAGCAAGCCTAGCAAAAAAAAAAAAAAACCATTCAAATTCAGTATTATCAAAACTGCTAGCCAAATATAAAAAATTCTTTGGGTCAGATTACCCTAAACACTCAGTCAGCCACGCATACAGTTTACAAAACATCCATGTTATTAGTTAAAGCCTTGTCCCTTCCTATTTCAGATGTTTCTCAGTTAAAGCCTTGTCCCTTCCTATTTCAGATGTTTCTCAGTTAAAGCCTTGTCCCTTCCTATTTCAGATGTTTCTCAGGGAAACTCCAGGCACTGGGGAGGGGAATGGCCCATGTCCAGTGGTGCAAGGGAGCTGTAGGTGGGGATTATGTGCAGTTATTGGCATTTCCGATATACTGCAATCTCCCTTGAAAGGAACAGCAGCGCCCCAAGGCTTGAGTCTTGGGTCAACAGGAGGAGAATAAAATATGGGCTACTATGGGCTATACACCTGAGGGAACTCAAGGTATTTCTTGCTTTACTTCACATCCAAAAGAGAATAAGATAAAAACAAAAGTAGGTAGCAATGCTGGTGATTGGAGTTTTTAATGTGACAAATGAAAAGACTAAAGCAGTACTTTCTCAACTGGTTTCAGTTTATGTTACAGCCTGAGGTAACTGGCCTGGGGTCCTGACTGTCCAGCTTCCCTCCCCCTACCTGCCCCAAAGACATAACGACCCTTTCCTTTGAGAAACACCATTTCAAGTCCCATGAATACATACAGTATTATGTATGGCTTTCCCTCTGGGAAACTTGCCTCTGTTATGGATAAGTGACAGATGGCCCCAGGGCTCTTCCTCATTGGGAAGATGGTTTCCCGTTTTCTGATTTCTCCTTCGCCTTTTTATTTAATTTTCTTAATTTAAATTCAATATGCCAACTTCCTTTGCCTTTTTTTTTTTAAAGATTTTATTTATTTGTTTGTCAGAGAGAGCGTGAGTGAGCACAAGCAGGGGGAGGGGCAGGCAGAAGGAGAAGTAGGCTCCTCACTGAGCAAGGAGCCCAATGTGGTACTCAATCCCAGGACCCTGAGATCATGACCTGAGCGGAAGGTTTAACTGACTGAGCCACCCAGGTGTCCCTTCCTTTGCCTTTTTAAAGACTGTATGGGGAAAGCAGCCAAAGAGGTTATCTGGGCTTGCTGTTCTTGGTCTTCAGGAAGAACATTTTTTTTTGCTTGTGATATACTTTTGCCTGGGGGAGTTCTTCCTAACCTCTTCTTACCATCTTTATGCAATCAAGAGGCCAGATTAGTATGTGAGCTTATGAGAAATTGGCCAGGAGTGACAGATGGGCATTAGGAAAATGTGTAAGGATGTAAACACAGAACAAAAGGAAATCAAAGTTGCGTAAGCATAATACAAAACTGGGAGTCACGGTATTGACCATCTGCCAAGAACTAGAATAATTTTATTTAATATTAATTAAATGTACTAATATCACTCTGGAAATATTAGTTGCTGTGGGTGTCAGATATTCAAAAGTAGTAAATATAGGAATGGAGCTGATATATAAAACCTCAATAGTATTCTATAAAGTCAGTCCCAGCAGTAGCTCTCTTAACTGACACTCAACTCCTCGCTCCCTCTGGCGGAAGTCCATGGTTTGATGAATCTTGCATTGAGGCTCCTTTCTAGTGCCTCTGATTCTTCTCTCCTAGATGAGTTGTAAGCTCTCTAAGAGTTATATACATGTTCCCCAACTTATTTAAGTGAGTTGTGCTTATCAATAATCAGTATTTAATAAAATACTTATTTTTATAAAATTATAAATACTACTTTAATAAACTATAATATACATTTTTCATTTTATTATATGATAAATAAATGTCAAAATGTAACGGTAAAATTCAAAGTAAAAGAAATATGAATGTAAAAGGACAGTTTTTATCTATAAATACTAAATTTAATGCTTTGTAAAAACTCAATAAAAGTGAGTCATTTTTAAAAGGTTGCTCTCAAATTAGAGTGTTCAAGGCAACTGTAAAAATTGGGGGATAAGTCTTAAAAAATCAAAAGAGGCTGCACTCAAATTGCTTTATAAGTGTCATTAACTCCTATTTCACTTTAAAGAAACAGAAACTAGAAATCCAAAATGATGCAATTCGTGTATCCTATCATGACATTTTGAGTATTCTTTCATGCCAGAAAGAAGACAAAGCAGACTTGTACTCAAAAGAAAATTCATGAATTAATGGACATGCATGTATTAAGATAAAATGTTTAAGATATGTCCATGCCATTTTTTTAATGTTTTCCTAATCTTAAATTGACTTTTTTGGTGTGATCCAAACAATTCTGGGTCATCTTTGGGTCCCAGCTGCATGGAGTAAGATGGCTACTATTAAGGTTTTTGAAATTTGTAACTGAATGCATTTTTGTAGTTGCTTCATGGGATTTTATTATTTTATTTCCAGGGGAAAAGAAATGGCATCACATTACCAGAGGATATTCTGTAGTACCTAGGAAATAATATATAGGGAGAGTGTGACAAACAGGTAAATGACCACATAGCCTTCTCAGAGTACAAATAAACCATAATTTTAGAAATAACCTTAAAAAGCTACAGAGGACTTTTGGAAGTCTTTTTTTTTTTTTTTGCACTTAACTTTTGTTATTTAATAATATTTTCATTCAATAAAATATTTCAACAATATTACACAACAGTTTTTATGTTGAACCCAAATTCTAGTGATAGTCTATAGGAAATAGTGAAAAAGTTATGTAATATAAACTGAAGTTTACAACATGATTTCTAGCACAAATTTACACTACTATTGGAGTTCATCAAGTTTTTATCAAAGATGCAGTACTCAGAGTTTCTTCCTTTTTTTTTCTACCCCAAATTATATTATTTAATTGCAAGTTTTTATGAAATGCATAATGGATGTGCTCACCCACCAGGGACTTTCAACAGACTCCGATTTTACTGGGAAAACTGTGTAGCTAAAGAAGCAGTTACTCACTCATCTCTTTTTGATGTCCTAACACATTTTAGAAAACTAAGAGATGAGAAGGACGTAATATTAAATTCAGTGTTCAAAATTAAGAATTCTGACATAATGCTATCAAATCTCTTTTATTTGTTTAGTATTTATAAGCTTGATTTTTTTCATGGATTGACTTTCTCATAGCAGGTGTAACAGGACGTTTTAATTACAATAACAAGCGACTAAGGGAAAAATTGTATGCCTCACGGAAAATCTGAATTATTCTTGTATTTAATTAAATATAAACAAATTTTTAAAAGTCCATGTAAACTCCTGTCATAACTTACCTGTGTCCCGTTAGAAAGCATCTTCCTTATCTCATTTAATTTATATTACCAGGAACGGTGATATATTTAACATTTCAGCAGAACGACGGATTAAAGCTTTAAATAAAAATCTATAACTCTTCTCATTAGAGCAGTTTTATGTGACAAATTATGCCTCAAAAAATTATAATAAAACTCCTCTCTCTACTTATAGATCCCAAAAGAATATAAAACACATTATGAGGTTCTACAATGATAATTAATTATGAAACTTAATCTGCACTCCTAATGGCACATGTTTTTAAGTTGCCCCTTTTTCTAACAACCAAGGACATACACTTTTTAAGTAATTACATATCCCTCTTCATTTATAATGAATATGGAAATGCAATTACTTTGCTGTAACTGGAGAGAAATCTTTATTTCTTCATTTAAAAAATATTTATTGAGTGCTAAATATGCCTGGCACTATTCTAGATGCTGGAAATACAGCAATAAACAACGTAACCCTATGGAGTTTATATTACAGTAGAGGGAGATAGACAATAATAAAATTAAGTAATTAATGACTAAGTTTTTCAACTAGTGACAAGGGCTCAAAATGAAGCAGGGAAGGGAGATAGAAAAGGTGGGGGATGTGTGGGAACTCAGAAGGTAGTTTTAAATTTTAAACAGGATGCTCAAAATAGACCTCACCAAAAAGCTATTGGTAGGGCTTGCAGACAATTGTAAAGATTTTAACTATTATATTAAGTGAAATGGAAAGCTTTTGGAAGTTTGGAAAGAAGTGACACAATCCAACTCACCTTTAGAAGGATCCCTAGCTGCTGTGTTTAGCATTGAAAGTAGGGGTGGGGGTGCTGAGAGATTTCAGGGAGGCAGGGAGAATGCAGAAGATAAGTTAAGAAGCTATTGTAGTGATTGCCAAATTATGGAAATAGCCCAAGTGTCCATTGATCGATGAATGGATAGAGAAGATATGGTATATATATATCTACACACACACACACACACACACACACACACACACACACTGGAATATTATTCAGCCACAAAACAATGAAATCTCATCATTTGCAGCAACATGGACGGAGCTAGAGAGTACAACGCAAAGCAAAATAAGTCAATCAGAGAAAGACAAATACCATATGATTTCACTTATATGTGGAATTTAAGAAATAAAACAAACGAACAAAGGGAAAAAAAGAGAGAGACAACCCCCCCCAAAAGACTCAGCAATAGAGAATAAACTGATGGTTACCAGAAGGGCGGTGGGGAGCGGATGGATGAAATAGGTGAAGGAGATTAGGAGTACACTTATCATGATGAGCACTGAGTAATATATGGAATTTTCTGTAGAATATTGTTGAATTACAATACTGTACACCTGAAACTAATATAATACTGTATGTTAACTATACTGAAATTGAAATTAAAAACTTGATAAATTTCCTTTATCTGGGAAAAAAAGGTTATTGTAGTAATCCAGATAAAAGATTAAGATGGTTTAAAAACAGTGAAAAAAATTTGGAATTGGGATATCTTTTGAAGGAGAATTCTAAAAGAGTTGGTAACTGGGTGTGAACATATAAAAAAAGAAAAATCAATGATTACTCCAAATTATAAATTCCTTATTGTAAAACAGCATTCCAAAAAAATTAAGCACTTGTTAAATAAGAGCATTTTCAGAAATAATAAAAATAATAGCTGTATTGGTCAGGAAAGTCTATGTTATGCAGCTATAAGGAAAGAAAAGAAAAGAAAGAGGAAACAACGTCTCAAATAAAAGTTAATTTCTCCTTTTATACAAAGTTCACTGTGGGTTCAAGAGTTGTTCTGGGGCGGCTATGTTACACAGACTTTCCAGTGCTCCAGACTGCTTTGATGTCTTGCCTCTTTCACTCAACCTGAGGCCTCCTTCATGACCGGGAGGGAAAGAAAGATGAAGAATCACGAATGGCCTTCTCACTAACTCTGCCTGAAAAATGATATGCCTCACTTCTGGTCACATATCATGCATCAAGTCTAGTGGCACAGCTGTATGAAACAGTGAGGGAGCTGAGGAGTAGTCTTCCATGTGTCAGGAAGGGGAGAAGAATGTATATTACTAAAAGCTAGCTTTGTCTCCTACATTAGCTAACATTATATAGCATCTTCTATGAGACAGGCTATGTGTGCTATGACCCACAAATAAAGAATTCCTGTGATATGTTCTCAACAGTTTCTACCTGGAGTAGAGCAGCACTTAGGCATGTTCAGTCTGGGCTTGTCATCCTAGACCACAACAGATGTGATTTCTAATGTTTGGGAATCTACCATGACCTGGATTTACAAATGCTCTGAGAAAATCCACCTATTCCCGGATATGCACATGCAATAACAGAACAGGAGTTATGTCTACCGGGTTCTACCTTAATCTGTGGGTCATAGCATACCCCAGGGATGGGATTATGGTACCAACTAAAGACATGCCCACACTAACGAGCCACAGCTCTCAGCAGAATCCATGCTTAGGCATAAATATTCATGAACTCTATTTTTCCAATGTTTGGATATCAAATTTTATGTCTTAGGAAGTCGATGCTGTGTCTGAAAAGATTAATTGAAGAAAGTCCTTCCCCGGAGCATCTTCCAACTTCATAAATGTTACTCCCTGCCAACAAGCAGTTCACTTTTGTACCTAGTAAGATTGAAAGAACTCCAGGGCACCCACATGGCACCATATGCAATGTGGATTCCTGAACCAAGGACTGAACTTAGGATCAGTGTTTTATTATGTTGCCTGTCATTTCCCTCAGGTCACTCATTGACTGAAAAGTTCAAGGGACTGCTGAAACCACTTTTGACCCTCTAATGTCTTTGAAGGGCATCCCTCTATATGAATTGTCCCAGAGCCATGCTGCAACACCAAGTGGTGGTGGACAGGTTAATTCTAGTCAACGAATTCTCTTTTATTCAAGGCCATGCTCAGCCCCAGACATTACAATCCTTTGGTCCTCAATTGTTCACCAAAACATAATCGGTTCAAGTTCAGTTTTTACAAAACACAGACTGGTTGTAAATGTGGAGAGATTTTTATTATCTTTGGAGCAAATATGAAAATTCCTTTCATTGAGAGAAAGCTATTTTTATTTGGAAAATACTTTTCTTAAAGGCAAGGGAAGGAGCTGGGGTCCTTCGAGTGGGTATTAGCTGGGATGAACACTTACAAGGAAGGGAAAAGCAACTCTTCATAATAGAAGCAGAGGAGTTTGAGCTTTTGGGGAATATTTGAGAAGGGAAGAAAAGTGAGCTAAGTTGATGGATATATGAGAGAAGGGCCAGAGAGAATAAACCTCTATGGGCATGATACCTAAGAAAGAACTTACAAAATCAGTGATGTCTAGCAAGAATATGAACTGTGGCATGAAAGCCATTCTTTGTTGTCCACTACAATAGCTCAAATGAAGCCCAGATTTCTCACTAATATTTCAGCGTGAGTCAATTTTCATGTGGAAGATTTGAGATCTGCATTTTGGATGACACAAAATAAAACAAATTGAGCATATGGGAATGCAGTAGGCAAGGAAGAGACAGTTCCTATTGGTATCTTTGTTACATCTTCAGACCACCATATCCAGGTTCTCTCACCACTGTCTACCAGATGGATTGTGTGAAACTTGTTCTAAAAGAAATATTCTCCTAATCTTGTTACCAGCCAGTGGTTATGAAGGAGAAATAAAAAGTACTTTTAACAAAGGAGTCAACAATACAGGCCAAGGGAAATTTGCTAGATCTTTTTTTGTGAAATTTTCTTACTTAAGGCCGTAATTCCATATTCTCTAAAATTGTTGCTTAACTCAAAAAGTAGGGTAGACACCATCTACATGCCCACAAACTTGTATCTTTTCCCAAGCCAATGAAATATGGGCATGAATGACATAAGCCACAAGCCTGACGCAAAAACAACAACAACAACAACAACAACAACAACAACAAAACCCTTGCCGTGTAAGGTCTTTGATGTGCTACCCGATCGAAGAGGTCTTGGAGGACTTAGAATAGGGTAGAGTCTGGGCTCCCCCAAGAAATACTTGGAAGGCCTCCAAACCAGGGCTACTGAAATGGGACTGTTGAAAGAATAAGAAATAAACGCACTATGTTAGGTCACTGAAATTTGGTGTTTAAGTATTAGAGCAGCTAACATCACAACTTAATAAAAAATCAGAGTTTTCACCACAAAAAAAGATTCCTATCTTTTGATGCTTAAAATCACAGGATTCTGGAGTTAAGAGTGAAATAAGAAATCATTTAGTCCAATATGTTCTGCATTTACCAAACCCCAAGTTTGTCAATAATTCTTCATGAACTCTCTTCCAGGTGGGATTATTCACTTCTGGCTTCATTTCCCACATTCTTTCACTGTTTCTAGACTGGGTTCGCTTATACCTTCCCCAAGTATGATACATGATATCTTAACTATTCAGGAATGGTGCTTCATTTTAGATTACTCCCAAGGGGCAATGTAAATTCATAAGCAAATTACGTGACATTATAAACAACAAATGTTCAAGGTGCTAACATTGTTTGGGATGAAGTTATACTACAAACATTTGTGTAGGCATAAAAATAATGTCCTATATTCTCTTTCCAGATGAGCAATATCCAGGAATTTAATACTTAGAATATTGGTTCTTATTAAACAGTTATTGTGATTTTCCATGATTTTACCTTAGGAATTCTTTTATTTCTCCTGGATCTATCTTCCCCATTATGATTACTCTGTTACTTCAAAACAAACTCCCACATATCTGTCATTGATGAAAACTCTAGAATTAGTTTTGATCTTTGGCAAGCCCTGATTCTTCCAGAAGCATTTTTTTCAACACTGTTTTTTTATATATCCACAATTGTAAATATGTAATTTACTTTTTGTATCACAAACATTTAATCTCTATTTAGGAATCTTAGTTCAGTGCTTAATAACATCAGCAGCATCACTATATGATTTGCTCTATGAAACACTGTTTTGTGATAAATCTTCCCAGACCACCTTAGGGCTTTCTGTTAATATGTCCTTTTCCTTTTTTTTTTTTCTCCAAGCAGTTTACATTTAACCTTAAAGGAATCAGTTTACTTCCATTGTGCAGGACTGTCTTTATACCTTATATTCCATTGCTACAGTAGAAGTTTATATTATCGTAGTTAATATGCAACAAAGTATATCTTAAGCAAATTGCATATCAGAGGTTTTATTTAAATGTCAAAGTGAAACTTTGTCATTTAAACAAGCTCATAATAATAGCATCAAATTTCCAGTTCTGTGTATTTTCAAGATTTATGTCCCATTACAGAAGAGTCAGTAATCCGTTGAAGCCATGAAGCATCAAAATGGTTCTCTAATAGTTGCAACATGGGTAGTCTTCCTGTTTAGGAGTAATAATTTCCATTCCATGTTTTCCAGTATCTTATTTTCTTCAAGATAGATCTCCTTTTTCTGACAAAACAGTAACAGAATTCTCATCATCTCTTAATAATTACAATCAGGCTGTTTCCTAAAAGTTATGTTTAATGTGACTATCCAGAAATCCATTTGATGAATTTTAGTATTGTTATAGTGTGAGGGGGTTGTTTGTTTTTGAATATTCATGATTCTTTTCATCTAACCCAATGGAAGCATATACAGATATGTGGATTAAATATTGATAGGTTTTGTTTTCAGAATGAACAAATACTATCCCTAACTGTGAGGCTTCAGAATAGCTTCCCATTGTATTATTTTTATGCACAATACCTATTAGAAAAAATGTTGCCAATGCTCCTTCCATCTTACTGTCTCATGTATTATTTCTCTTTTCCGATTTCCTTTCACACATCCTAGTGGGCTAGTTATTGATACCTTTGGATCAGCATGACTACCATACATTCCTAATTATTTCCTCTCTTTCTCTCTCTCTCTCAAAACTTCAGTCTCTTCTGTACATAATGGCCTTATTACTTTTCCTAAAATTATTACATTAGATCATTTTTTTCAATCAATAACCTTCTATTGGTAACCAAAGTAGCAATTTCTTGGTCAATTACATCTTACTCATTTTTGTAACCCTCATTCCTAATACCAAGTTCAGCTATATTAAATACATTTTTTTAGCTAACGGCTTCAAAATTATTCCAAGTGGGTACTAGAGGAGTACGTAGCAAAAAGCAAGGAATAACTGCAAGGAAAAAAGGAAAGTAAAGAAAAATAATATATAATTAGCTTCCATCATATCATCTTATAAGGCCCCCCAAACAGCCTGTGAGCTAAATATCATTATTCTCATTTCATAGGTGTAAAAAAAAAGCTAAAAAAAAAAAAAACGCTAAAAAGTTAAATGAGAGCCAAGTGCACACAACTTCAAAGTGGCAAGTCAAAAGCCAAAGATGGGTTTGACTCAAATACCTTTTTGCCTCTTTCACTGGCCTCAGGCTGTACAGCTATGCTTTGAATCACAAGTATTGGTTTCTCAGCTAGGAAAAAAAGGGAAATTCTATGATAGGCAGAGAAAACAGTATGAACAAATAGGTACTCATATACATGGGGCATTGGGAAAATTTGAGTTCTCAACTATTGTTGGAGTATAGTTCCACCACCACTTCCACTGGTGAATCAGGTGGACAGATTGGGGAACCTGTCCATGTTCTAGAGCAGGACTTGGGATAGAGGGTAGCATTACCCACTAAGCAGTTAGCCATGTTAGTATATATGTTACCAGAGGTGTTCTGGAGCAAGATGGAGTTATCAGCTCTATCATTTCAAAGGTAACCACTATTTTAACTTTGAAATTTAGTTTCTGAAGTTTATGTTAATGGAACCATGCAGTTATATTATATCTGGTTTCTTTCAGCCAACATTATATTTGTGAGATTCCTCCATAGTGTGTAAGTGGAAATAAAGTATGTTCACTTTCCCTTCCATTTTATGAATGTGCTACCCATTATTCATCCAATTATTATAATTATTTTATTATGGTAAGAACACTTAGCATAAGATCTATCCTTTTAACAAATTTTAAGTGTATATTAATTCTGACTATAAGTGCAAAGGTGTACAGCTGATCTCTAGAGTTTATGCCTGTTGATTAATAACTCACCATTTCCCTTTCTACTCAGCCTCTAATAAACACCATTCCAATCTCTATGAATTTGACTATTTTAGATACTTCATATAAGTGAAATCACAAAATACTTGTGTTTCTGTATCTAATTTATTTCACTTAGCATAATGTTCTCAAGGTCCATTCATATCGTCATAAATTGCAGAATTTTCTTTTTTTTTGAGGTTGAATAGTATTCCATTCTATACAATATATACATACCGTGTTTTCTTTCTATTTATCCATTCTAATTCCATCTGGATTGTTTCCTGTTTGTCGTCATAGTAAGTAATGTTGTTCTGAATTTCCAGTGTAGTTTTGATATTTATGTGTGTGTATTTCTGTTGGGTATACGTCTAAGACTGAAATTGCTATTCACTGAATGTGCATATGTTTAATTTTAGCAGGTAGTATCATTTTTTCAAAGTTGTACCAAATAAACTTCTACTAAAGGGCATGAAAGTTCTAGAACAATACCAACACATGATATCCAAATCTACATCAACTTTCAGTATTGATATTTTTAATTTATTCTGGTCACTGGCTAATGTTAACTCATTAGAGAATTTTCATTTCCCTATTGACTAATGATGTTGAATGCCTTTTCATATATTTATTGAAAATTTGTATATTGTATCTTATGACACGTCTATTCAAGTTTCGTGTTCTTTTTTACTATTGTTACCTTTCTTTTTTTTTTTTTTAAAGATTTTATTTATTTATTTGACAGAGACAGCCAGCGAGAGAGGGAACACAAGCAGGGGGGGTGGGAGAGGAAGAAGCAGGCTCCCAGCGTTGGGGCCTGATGTGGGGCTCGATCCCAGAATGCCAGGATCACGCCCTGAGCCGAAGGCAGATGCTTAACGACTGCACCACCCAGGCGCCCCTGTTACCTATCTTTCTTATTAATTTGTAAGGTTTCTTTGTTATATGCATTGCAAATGTCTTTTCCTATTTATAGCGTGCCTTTTCATTCTCTAGATGGTAGCTTTTGATGAACAAAAGTTCCTAACTTTAATATCATCCACTTTGTCAATATTTGCCAATCTTTTCCTTTATGGTTAATATGCTTTGTAATACTGATTTAAAAATCATTGGATTTCCTTGGGAGGATAGGTGTTACGAAGAATCAGGAGTCAGTTAAGGACAGGATCAAAGCAGACAGAGAAAAAGAACAAGTGAACAAGGGCAAGTCATGCACATGTAGGTTCATGGTACGTGGATGTGTTGGGATTATTTAAGGCTACAGAGTTGAAATGGACTCTACATATGACTCAGATCCCTTCTGCCAAACAAAGCTCAGTCTAAGTTTCTTTGGAATGACCTAAGGAAAAGCTGGCATCTATATTCAGAGGCAATCTTGGTATGAGACTAATTGCAGCATACCAGGTTACCACCAGAGCACTACTTTCACTATGTATTTGGATTCCCCAGCTGAAGTTATAGGTCCTAGATGTAGAGCAGTGTGTATGTTAGCCAGGTTTGGCATGAAGAAATAAAAGATAACATAAGTAAGCAGGGATAAATATGGGGGGGAATACTAAAGGGTTGGTTCACTCAGTGAATTATCTCAAAGAACCTTATGAATTATCCTCAAACAAGTACAAGTGTAAATGCCTGTACGTTAGGGAAAGCCATCCAGTATTTCCCACGTGGTCTGTCTGCCTTGATGTATGGTACATATTTCTATATACTTTATCTTGCTCCTTCCCTATTGGAGAGTATATTACTCAGCTTTTCCAGTTTTATGATTTAAACCGGCTTCTGAAGGAGGGATAGGAAGGGGAGAGAAATCTCTTTGCTTAATTGAAAAAAATCAAGAAGTTTATGATTTCAGGCATGACTGGATTTAGTGACTCAAAGACAAATAACTGGGTCTCTCTCTGTTTCTGAAGTCTATGTATTTATTAGCAATAGCTAATCACCACTGTAACATACTGGTAATAAACACAAGTTCTAGATCCAGTTTGCCTGTGTTCAAGCCTCAGCTTTACCACTAGCTGTGAAACTTTGGGCAAGACATTTAGCCTCATTTACTTCATCTCTGGATTGGGGATGATAAACATTTACCCTGATCTAACGGTTATTGCAGACTAAATGAATAGTTGTATGGTTAATCAACACATAGTGATTGTTCAATTAATATTATCTAGCCATATCTTGATTCTACTTTCCTCTGCATTAATTTAAATCTCAGAAATGCTCTCCTTAGTCAGGCTCTCCACACACGGTAGCAAAATTGTCACCAACAGCTCAAGACTTTTAATATTGGTTTAAATCTGTTGTAAAGAGAGCTTTTCTGCCCCCCAACAATTTCAAATATAGCTCAAATTATCTTCCTGTCTTCTATTATGTACTTATCCATGGTCCAAGCACTATGACTAGACTAATGTGATTCTCCAACTGGATCACATAATCACTCTTGGATCAAAGCTGGGGGAGGATCGGTCCCAACCTGATAAAGAAATTGACAATGGAAGAGAAGCAATGCCTTAAAAAAATCTGTCTTTACCATAAGAAAAGGGAACATGCTGGTCAAGCTAAAACATTAAATGTCCAAGAGAAGCAGGGATCCTATAGGTTTCCTTGAGCAGCTCATCCAGGTAACCATCAGGGTTTGTTCTTGGGAGGACAGGATATGAGGAAATAGGGATGGAAGCTTTGATGGCATGAATGTTGTGATTAGCTGACTGGGTAGAACAATACACTTTTTGAAAATTACACTGTAATAGATTATGCCTTGGGCCTACATAGTATATAGCATTGGAAATAATCTAAAATATAGCTGGTGCAGTAATTGGTCTAAGATGGTGGATGATGCACAAATGGATACAGAGATATAGAACTTTGAGTAGTGACTGCTGGAAGCATGAAGAGAAATGGGCTCAATTATGGATATCAATGGTAGGCAGTTTTTCTTAATAAATCATATGACAATGACTAGGGGATCTAGAGGTTCAGTAAAGAGAGTGAGGCCTGCCATTTTGGTTAATTCATCTACCAAGACTGTGATGCGGTCTTCGAAAAGATTCAAGTATTTTATCAATCTAGGGTGATGATTTTGCAGATGGCCTAGGGAGTTGGAGTGAATAAAGAAAGTCTTCCAGAATGTCCTAATCCCAAAGAAAGAGATAACTGAGTGGTGCTATAGTATAGGGCTTTCTATTTTTTTCCTTTTTTTAAATTCAAAATTCAATTAGCCAACATATATTACATCATTAGTTTCAGATGTGAAGTTCAATAATTCATCAGTTGCATACAACACCCAATGCTCACCACAACCAGTGCCCTCTTTAAAACCCAACACTCAATTACCCCATCCCCCACCCACCTAGGACATTTTATTTAAGAGAGAGCACTGAGAGTACAATTAAGACTCATGTTTGTACTTCCTCATTTGAATGATGGAACGTGGTGTTTTTGTCTAGTTTAGGACCTGATTGGGGCTGTGTCTGGCTCACTACCAGACACTAAAAGGCATAATCTCCACTTGTTGTTTCTGCCTAATTGTCTCAGCTCTTGTCAGTTGTGGCCAACTAGTGGACTCACAGTCTGGGCCAGCTTCCCAATCAGCTCTCTTGAGGTCCTCCTGATCTAAGCCATAAGTGTGGACCAGTTTCAGGTCAGTTGCTGTTAGAAGAACCTAAATTCTACATTTACACTTTCCAAAACAGATGTGCTAATAAATGTTCTGTTAGGGTAAGCTGGACATTTCAAACATAGTCTAGAAGATGTCTAGAAACCCCCACACAATTCACCAACGGGAAATTGCCAGGTTATCTAAATAAAATTATGCATTTATCTATAATTCATTAACAAAAGACTAAAACTATCGCTTTTTAAGTTCTATATTCATTCATTAGAAAAATATTTATTTATTTTTAAATTTTATTTATTTATTTGAAAGAGAGAGAGCACCAGTGGCGGGGGTGGGGGAGAAGAAGAGGGAGAGGCAGAAGCAGACTCCCTTCTGAGCAGGGAGCAGAAAAATATTTATTGAGCACTTACTATGTGCCAGGAAACTTAGGTGCTGGGAATGTTTCCATGATTACAGCAGATAAAAACTACTGCCCTCATCTAGCTTCAAATCCTAGTAAGGTAGGTCAGACATTAAACATAGTAAGTAAAATGTACATTATGGAAGGAAATGCTGTAATGTCTGACATTTGCTTTAAAATACACCAGAAATAAAAGTAGTGGGGGTATACATTAAATAATACTGGTAAAATATTGATAATTATTGAAGCTTGGTGATGGAAACATGGCAACTCATTATACTATTCATACACACAGCACACACACACAACTGTTTGTGACAAACACTATATAGAAAAGTAAAGCACAACAGGAGAATAAGTAGTAGTTGGGGTACAATTATAAACAGAATGGTCAGAGAAGGCCTGCAGAAAAGGGACAGCTGAGCAAAGATCATAGGGTTAGGGTCACACATTTATTCACTATACTCAGATATACAGTAACAATGAGGTCTTTTCACTTTCTATAACCTACCTGATCTTCCTTGTGAGCCCCCACTTGCTTTTGGGAAGCAGGAAGGAAGAAAAATCTAAACTTCATCCAGTCCAGGAAAACCTCGGCCTAATCTACTTGTTGCCTCACAGGTGTAGGATGGGACACACTAACCAGGCAATGCGGAGATATAAACTTCTGTTATCCATAGTGAGCACAATCTTTTCAGTTAAATGTAACAGGTCTAAGGCACCCAAGCATTTTCTATGCATGCAAGTCTGTACACTTATTTTTGCCTAACCCAAATTTATCATTTTTATGTTTCCATCTTTCTTCCACAATTTCTCTCCTTCTTACCCTCCAATTGCTCTCTCATTTTTCCACAAGGTGACAATAACTAGACCACAGGTTGCTCTACCACTGTTTAACAAGGACTTAATTTTCTTATCGTATTTTCCTATTAAAGTATCATGATCACGAAGAGGGACTCCATTGTTCAGGACATCAGGAGTGGGGCCTTATACAGCATAAGTCAGTGAGAGCCTGTCCTTTGCTCAAACTCCGATTGTGGTTTTTAGCTCATCCTGTGCTTATCATCATAAGAATGTAAACATTCTGTGCTTGCCTCATCCTTATCTATTTTTCAGAATGTCTTGGTGACCTTACACTTTCCCCTGAATTCAGTGACTTTATACATTTTGCTTTTTATAACCTACATTAATGTAATTCCATCCTCCAATAGAAGGTATTTTCCTTCTGATCAATTGTATTCCACACCAAGAATTTGAATACTCTGGTCCTTCTGAGTCTCTCCCTTAAGCATCGCCCAACTCCTGCCATCCCTCCAGAAGCTGACTTAACCTCTCTCTTTTCCTAATTGCATCCTCTCTTTTGAAAAACCACTACACTAGTTTTTTTGGTTTTAACTCTGATCAGTGTGTTGTGAATAGTGTATTAAAAAGAAATGAAACTGTAGTGGATAACGTATATCAAAATACATTCCAAACAATAAGAGTTTTTATGTAACAGTTTTATTTCAGCTATCATATTTATACTCTCTCTCTCTCTATATATATATATAATTAATATAATACATGCATTTGAACTGGGTCATAACACAATGTTTCCTATTGTGGTTAGTGGTGCCTTGAAAGCCCAGTAGCTACCAGGCCTAGCTTTTGATATGTTAAATGCAAGTAAAAGGAGTTTAGGAAAACCTTTTCACTCTCCAGGTTTGCAAGACAATTGTCTTCCCAGAGAGGTCAAGAAAGTCAGCTTTTGAGTCTAAAGCTCATCAATGTCCTTTTTGGGGTAGCTTCCTTTGTATAATAGCCTCTAGCTCCTTTTGTGTAGTAAGCCTCAAACCCAGGGGGAGGAAGGCTGCAAAAAAGCACTAAGTTGTATCAGTATTATATGATAAACTATCACCCTATTAAATGTGCCAATTATGAGTCTTGGGCTTCCATGTGGATTTGCAGTTGCCTAAGCAAGAAAGGCATTTTTTCTCATCGACCCCAAGACATGTTTGAGGAGATGAAGCAATGCTGGCTTGCAGATCCCTAGAACAGCTGTGGGAGAAGTTGCCGGTACCTGCAGGACAAGCAGTTTCTCTTTTTAACAAACTAGTTCAGCCAGGTGGACAGGTATAAATGTTATGGTCAGCATTCCCCTCCCTCACCCTCCCTTATCTTTGGGCTTCAACAGATGGACTTATCCCACTAGAACACTAGAATATAAGGGTTTTTATTGACTGCTATATCATTAGTAGCCGGAACAGCATTTAGCATAGTGTGCTAAAAAAAAAAAAAAAGAAAGAAAAAGAAAAAGGAAGAAAAGAAAAAAAAAATTGTTGAAAAAAATTGCTGATTTAAAGTGTATTTTTGCACATATCTTTAGGAAAAGTATGTTCCTAGAATCAACAGTTAGCAGCAGAATGTCCACTGTCCCCACACCAGGATTAAGCGTTAAGCTACCCTGGGCTGCAGACCTCTGAGCATGAGAATGGCTATGGTAACTACATTATCTGCAGAGGTCCAGAATAAAAAAAAAAAGGCAAGTCAGAATCCCAAGATTCAAGAATTAAGAGCCAGAGTCTACACACACATGCCAAGTTTAGGAAGTGGAACCAATGGAATGAGGTCTCAGGGTATGTATAAGAAATGGACCAGAAATGGGGAAGTGGGTCCAGAATGGTTTTTGTAAACACCACTGGGTAGTCTCTTCTATAGGCTTATAGTTAAGTGACACATGGTAAATTAGACTGATTAAGAAGTACAGGGTTGAAAGAGAAAATGGGCAGATGGCTAAAGAAGTAAAATTGGATAGATAGATGGGCTTTGGGGCAAAAAAAAAAAAGTAGAAAAAAACTGAGGGCCTGAATAAAGCAGAGGAAAAAGTAGATTTTAGACACATTTTTATTAGAATCTTTAAGACTTGGTGATGAATTGTTAGTAAGGTCTTAAGGAAGAATAACAATGATTAAGGTAATCTACTTTGAGGAACTGGGAAGACAGTCATCGTATTAAAAAGGAATGGAGGAGGGGGCGCCTGGGTGGCACAGCGGTTAAGCGTCTGCCTTCGGCTCAGGGCGTGATCCTGGCGTTATGGGATCGAGCCCCACATCAGGCTCCTCTGCTATGAGCCTGCTTCTTCCTCTCCCACTCCCCCTGCTTGTGTTCCCTCTCTCACCGGCTGTCTCTATCTCTGTCAAATAAATAAATAAAATCTTTAAAAAAAAAAAAAAAAAAAGGAATGGAGGCTATGGGGGAGCAGGTTTGTTCACTTCATGAGTTTAATTTTGAACATAATGAGTTTGAATTGTCTGTAGAAATTTCAGGTTGAGAGGTCAAAAAGGCCTTTGGAAAAATTCTCATGTAGATCTCAGAAAAGAAATTAGAGTTGGAACTAAAGATTTAGGAATCCATTTGTAAGTACTAATGAATTTCACAGGAATAATTTGAATGTAAAGATTGCTCATGGAATCATATAGAGAAAAGAGAGTGAAGCGTGTAAGGATGAAGTAGTTGAACATTTAGGGATAAATGGAAGACCATCCAATAAAAGGAATGTAGATAAACTAGGAGCAGAGGCATCTAAGAAAATGAATTTGATACCCAAGCCTTGTTTTCTTGTACTTCCCCTGTGATTATGCCACATGTGATAGCTAAAATTCATCACCTCATTCAAATTTCTTCCTTTCTTTCCCCTACTTCCATATATACATATATGTATACTATTGCAGGTGGGAGCCTAGGAAACAGACCCTGAGATTCTGAGATCTGCATGTAGCAGGCCTTTTGGGGGTGGGGGTTCCTCTCAGAAACGAGATCTGTGAGCCGTAGAGACACAGGATTGGATAGCGACAGAATCTGAACTGTGATGCAATTGTAACACAGGCCTCAGGAGACCCATGTGAGCTTGGAAGCCCCCTCGGAGAAGTCTCCCACATTGACAGAGGGAGTGTAAATTTGACGCAGGATGTTCGTTAGACCAAGAGGAATTTCAAGAGAAGAATGCAGCGATAAGCAGGGAGCAGCCCACAGTCTAGCTGGATGTAAGCATGGGGGTCTCAGTCCTAAAGGGGCTGAAATCTGGGTGTCACAGCACAGCATCCACTACACATTCTCGTTTATATCTTTATAGGCGTGTGTATGTGCGTGTGTGTGTGTGTGCACGTGTGTAGTTAGTGATTCTCTGGTTCATCAGGGAGTGTATAATAAAAAATTATTACTGAGGGCAGAAGCATTTTGGTATCCAGCAAATATGTCGGTAAACTGACTGACTGCACCTGCTGTTGTTGAGAAGCTACTAGTAAGACCAATTTTCCCACTCCTATCCCAGAGGCAGAAACAGCATAAACCTGGGTGGGAAAACCAAGGTTGGGACAGCTTATCTCTTTGCTAAGAGAAACAGTCAATAAAAATGTCTATTTTATGCCCTGATCTTTACAGTTTGCTCATATTGTAGCATCAAAACGGGAACTGTGTTATATAACTTACAGCTACCTATATGATAACAAATATAATTTTTGCCAGAAATTTTCAAAACCTATCAAAGTTCTTACTAAGAATATTTTTAACCAACATATAGATATAATATGCTGTAATAATTTTGGAAGGGACTTCCACTGTTCCTGCCTTGGTTCACTTGGACCTCTCAGCAGCACCTCAGAACAGTGAGGGCCAGACTCTGGCCAGGAGCCTGGTGTCTGGAGGTTATGTGCACACAACCTATCCAGTGTTTTAGCTTTTTGGAGGGAAGGAGGCAGGAGCGATAGTTCAGAGGAGGGAAGGCCCCAAATGCACCATGAGCAGGGCAATGCAGAATTCTCACTGGCTGAATAATAAAAAAAAGCATCTAGTCGAGCAAAGTAGTACAGACCTGGGATTTAATATATAATGATTTTTATATATCATCCAAACTTACTACTAGAGTGCAAAGCAGACGCAAGACTTTTATGCTTTGTAAAAATATGCTTCTGGGTTGTCTCAACTCCTCTTTGTAAAGAATTCAGAGGTATACAAATATTAACATACTAATAGAAATATAGTCAATGAAAATGAGGAATAGGATCAGGAAAAGGAATCAGATTTATTTGTGAATTCAGATAATGATTAAATTAATAAATTTTGACTCATTTTTTTTTTTGAACTATTAAGTAATTCTGAGGGGGTAAACCTGACTTTGTTCAAGCCTAAATTTCTTCAGATCTCTTCTGAATCCACTGCAAAGTTCATAACTAGTTTCCATTTCATGGACACAGACTAAACAAATGGTTTGTTGTGTTATTAAAGACAAAATCAAATAAATTCTGCCATCAAGTGGTTAGGTATCACATAAGCTCTTTAGGCTTTCATCTTCTTACCTATAAAATGAGGGGGTTAGACAATTACTAAGGATCCTTCATGCTGTAAGGGATACATGAGAGGTGTAAACGATTCATTAGTAATGAATTTAAAGAACAAGTAGCACATATTACTGAAGGAAGCATTTTAAAAGCAGAATTATAGGATTTTGCCTCTGAAATATATGTTAACTATAGAATTCTCGAAAGTAGTCTGTTACTGCCCTCTCCTGTTAATTATATGGTGAACGTAAGAAATAAACCAGAAGACATGTGAAAGGTACTAACAGGTAAGTGAAAGTATACACAATGTCACTAGTCATTTGGGAAAAGAAAATTTTGATCACCATGAGATATCATCTCATGCCTGTTAGAATGGCCATTTAAAAAAAAAAAAAAACAAAAGACAAGAAATTCTGGCATAGATATGGAGAAAAGGGAACACTTGTGCACTGTTGGGGGGATTGTAAATTGTACAATCATTATGGAAAACAATTTGGAGGATCCGCAACAAATTAAAAATAGAACTACCGTATGATGCAGCAATTCCATTTTTGGGTCTATATCCAAAGGTAATGAATACAAACTAGAAAAGATATGTGCACCTCCATATTCACAGCAGCATTATTTACAATAGCCAAGATATGGAAACAATCTAAGTGCCCAACAGTGGATGAGTGGATAAAGCAGTCACCCCCCACCCTAACACACACAGCCGAGTATTACTCAGCCATTAAAAACAAAACAAGGAAATCCTACCATTTGTTTTGTGACAACACAGATGAACTTTGAAGGCATTATGCTAAGTAAAATAAGTCAGATACAGAAAAACAAATACTGTACAATCTCACTTGTATGTGGAATCGTAGGAAAAAAACAAACAAAACCAAAACCAAAAACCAAAAAACCCAAACTCACAGGAAAAGAGATCAGACTTGTGGTTAACAGAGGCAGAGAGACTGGGGTAGGGGAAATCGGAAGAAGGTGGTCAAAAGATACAAACGTCTAGTTATAAGATAAATACATATTAGGGATGTAATGTACAACATAATGATTATAGTAATACTGCTGTATGATATATAGAAAAATTGTTACAGTAAATCCTAAGAATTCATCACAAGGAGAAAATTTTTTCCTTTTTTTTTCCTTTTTATTGTATCTATATGAGGAAATTGATGTTAGCTAACCTATTGTTGTAATCATTTCATAATATATGTAAATTAAACCATCATTCTGCATGCCTTAAACTTATACAGAGATGTATGTCAATTGTTTTTCGATAAAACTGGAAAAAAAGAAGTAAAACATACATGAAGTATTTTTATTTTAAACTAACTTACAAGATTCCTAACATCCCTCCCAGCAAATATTCATTTACTCAGAAAGGAGGAAATACATTAAAATACTGCATTCATGTTGAGTTTGATCAAACATTGTAAATTTTATAGTTAATAAAAAAGTCCACGACTGCCATTGCATTAAGAAATTGATTGAAGGAAAAAATATGCAACATATGAGGCATCATGAATTCATGTCATTAAATGTCACTGTAATACTTACAAAGCATAAAAACATTTTTAAATGTCATAAAGAAACACAGCTGATCTGGTCATTATTTTGCCTCTGAAAAAGCTGCAAGGAAATTTCTATTATATACATGCTTGCCAAAATCTTAAAGTTCAAGGGTGTATCCCAAATATCTTTAATGTCTCCTAACAACTAATGTTGCTATTAGGTATTTGATTTAAATTTTGTTTTTATTTTATTTTATTTTATTTTTGGTTATTGTTGCTGTTTAATTCTGAACATCAGAAATCAACATCTTAAAATTGCAACATGAATTCCTTTTCTTCTACATTCAAAATGCAACATTTCATTCACTCAAACAACTTTATAAATTGACATGTAACTCACATTCCATAAAATTCAGTCCTTTAAAGTATACAATTCAGTGGTTTTTAGCTAAGTCACAAGGGACAACAACTATTTATTGAACGCCTACTATGTGCCAGGTTTCTGGTCAATTTGATATTCATGAACTAACAGAATTTTCAAGTTACAACATGAGCATTCCTTATCTATGCCAGATAAATCAGGCAAGTTTGGAATAATTCTTAGTTCCTGACCAGAGATGAATTTAGCCAATGCAAAAAAATGAAATATGCTTCCAGAGTTAAAGACAATGTAGAGTGCAGTTAAGAATGTGTTTCCCCCTTTGGCATAGTCTGGCTTGCTCATAAACTTAGATTAAATCCCTGGTTATCACCTGGATAGATGTGAAATGGTTTAAAACCAGGTAGAACTGGAGATCATGGAATTTTAGAGCTGAAAAATGCCTTAGAGATCATCTATATCTTTTATCTCCACTGTGCAAGTCAGGGAACCAAAGACCAGAGAAGGTTAATGACCAACTCAAAGTCACAAACTCAGAGCAAAACTTTCAAATTCTTACCTACTGCTTGTTTTTCTATAACACTTTCCAAACTGTATTTCTCAGGGTCCCAGGATTCTTGCGAGGAGCCTACAGGACTTCTGGGATGACAGAGGAGTGGCTGAGTCTAAGAGCCTTTACAGCCCTCCCTACTTCAATTCTAGCCATCTCTATTTTTACTTCTTTGCATACAATTCTAAACAAGCTTTTGTTTAAAGATATCTTCACTGTTAAAAAAGAAATACATTCAAAATTTTGGACCCCCTCAACACCCAAAAAACAAATAAATCCAATTTAAAAACGGTGGAAGACATGAACAGACCTTTTTCCGAAGAAGACATCCAGACGGCCAATGGACACGTGAAAAGATGCTCAACATCATGCGTCATCAGGGAAATGCACATGAAAACTACAATGAGATACCACCTCACATCTGTGAGAATCCCTAAAAACAACAACAGAAGAAATAACAGGTATTGGTGGGGATACAGAAAAAAGGGGAACCCTCTCACACTGTTGGTGGGAATGCAAACTGGTGCAGCCACTGTGGAAAACAGTATCAAGATTCCTCAAAAAGTTAAAATGGAACTACCCCACGATCTAACAATTGCTCTACTAGATATTTATACAAAGTATACAAAAATACTAATTCAAAGGGATACATGTACCCCAATATTTACAGCAGCACTATCTACAATGAGCAAACTATGGAAACAGCCCCACTGTCCATCGACTGATGAATGGATAAAGAAGATGTTGTATATATACAATGGAATATTACTCAGCCATAAAAAAGAATGAAATCTTGCCATTTGCAACAATGTCAATAGAGCTAGAGGGTATTATGCTAAGTGAAATAAGTCAGTCAGAGGAAGACAAATACTATATGATTTCAGGAATTTAAGAAACAAAACAAACGAATAAAGGGGGAATAAAAGAGAGACAGAGAAGCAAACCAAGAAACAGATTCTCAACTATAGAGAACAGATTGATGGCAACTAGAAGGGAGATGGGTGGGGAGAGGGGTTAAATAGGTAATAGGGATTAGGAATGCACTTGTGATGACCCTAGGGTGATGAATGGAAGTATTAAATTACTATATTGTACACCTGAAACACTGTATGTCAACTGGAATTAAAATAAAAACTTATAAAACATAACATTTTGGAAATGGCTGAAGAGGAGGTATGCACGTATTACTGCACACAGTGTAAATATTCTGCATAGAAAACTGCTCAACACCACTGAAACACTTAAGAGGTTTCTTAGTAAGTGGTGTGTTTTAGGAATTGTTCCTTTTTCATGCTAACAGAACTTTAAAAATATATCGTGCATATTTGAAAGTCTAAAAGGAAAACATTTTTTATTTACTGACCTCATATTTAGGTCCTAAAACTGTAGAAAAGAAATACACATGAGGGGCGCCTGGGTGGCTCAGTCGTTAAGCGTCTGCCTTTGGCTCAGGGCGTGATCCCAGCATTCTGGGATCGAGCCCCACATCAGGCTCTTCTGCTGGGAGCCTGCTTCTTCCTCTCCCACTCCCCCTGCTTGTGTTCCCTCTCTCGCTGGCTGTCTCTATCTCTGTCAAATAAATAAACAAAATCTTTAAAAAAAAAAAAAAAGACAGAAATACACATGGGTAGATGATTGTATTTACTAACTGAATGCAAATCTACATTAAAAAAAACAGATTTCTGACTATAGTTTCTGTAGTATTAATCTGAATTGAAAATAGATTAGCATCTTCCCACAAACACTCAATTTTTAAAAGTACTTTTAAAGGTTTTAAAGTCTATGCCTAAAGGAGTCATAAAGATGTTTTGCCTAATAGTCTACTGAAATACACACTCTAGTACTAATATAGTACTACCAATAATACAGCATTTATTTCCTAAGGGACCAGGAGTACAAAAGGCTGATCTGGCACCTGGGGTGAATTTGGTGGTAAAAAGAGTGGGGTGCAGCCACTCAAGAGATCAATGCTCTTTGAAAATCATTTTAATAAATGTTCCTCTGTAAACTTTGACACTTTGAGTTACTTACAATATTAGTTTTCCCAAACAAAGCACCACAGAACGTGGCTTAGATAATAGCCCAAGATCAAGGTGTCAGCAGGGTTGATTTCTCCTGAAGCCTCTCCCCTTGACTTGTTCATGACTATTTTTTCCCCTGACTCCTCACATGGTCTTCCTTTTGTACCTGTTTCCAAATTTCCTATTTATAAAGATACCAGTCATATTGGATTAGCTTCATTACCTCTTCCAAAACCTTATCTCCAAATGCAGTCACATTCTGAGGGACGGGGACTTAAGACTTCAATGTAAGTATTTTGGGAAGACACAATTCAGTCCACAGCACTTACCATGAAGCAATAAATACTGCTGGTCAGTGTTTAGCAAGCAGCTCTCCAAAAAGGTAAAGCCCTGAATTGCAGCATTTGCTTATTTCTATGGTAAAAATTCTCCCAACAGAGCCAATTTCAAGCTACCAGTGTGATTTCTCTGAATGCAGATTTGTGAAGGGATATGCCACAGCACACCATTTTTTATTATTTCTACCATAGAAATACATAGATGTAAATAACCTTAAGAGATCGGAAGTCAGCAAACTTTTCCATACAGTACTAGGTAGTAAATATTTTCGATTTGCTCAGCTCTTGCATTGTAGCAAGAAAGCAGCCATGGGCAGCATGTAAACAGATGGGCATAACTGTGTTCCAGTAAAACTCCACTTTGCAGTTGGACTTTGCCTAATGTTACAGACTTGGGGAGATGTAGTGCTATAATTGCTTCTTCAGCAGCTTTCAATCAGCCCTCCATGTTTCAGCCTTCCTTCCCATCCCCTTGATCGAGTTCTTCGGCTGCTCGTTACTGGCACCCTGAAGCCTTTCCAGGCTAGATCAGCAGGACAGCCATGGAAGTGCACTACTTCTATCTCCTTTCAAGATAGAACTTGCAATTCAGCTGCAATTAATGCCATTAAGGTAACTGCCTCTACCTGCAGCATTTTCAAGTTTTGATACAGCATTCCAACTGAGGCAACCTCTTCTTGGCAGCCCTCAGCCAATGACAGAGCACGCAATGGTACTAGGGCCCAGCCATTTCTGCCCAATGCAGGATTTCCCCAACAGGCAATATTTGCTCCAGAGCTCCACATTGTGTTGGCTGAGCTCTTGTCAGATTTGTACCATCATCTGAAACTTTTCTTTCCCAATCCTACTTTCTCCCCTACATCTTTTTTCCAGTAGACTTCCTGTACAACTAACTTCATGTCATCTTCTGTTTCTTGGAACACCCCAAGTGAGACACTGGATAAAAGGAGTAGTCTGAGAAATCAGTAAGATGGGGTTTGGGAAACGATCAGAACTGTCCCACTGTCAAAGAACTTCACTACATGTGGTACCTGGGGCGTGGATAGTCTGGTACCATGTGGTGGCCCAGTTATGAAAACATTCACCAGTTGTCACTAGGGAGATTATTCTGAAGCAGAGGAATGCCATGGCAGGGGCAAAAATGCAGGCAATTCAAAAGTGTGTGTACGTGTATGAACAACAGATACAAGCTATTATTAGCTGGCTATTATTAAGTTGCACTGAGGCCTACAGAAGGTTAATGAAAACCAGAGAGCAGTTAACCAAGTGAAAACTCGCTACTTCCCTAGTGACTTCCAAAGACACCCTTGGCTCCTGGCCTGAGAAAACAGAAAAAGCTTGAACACCAAACTCGAAGCTTAATCGATCAAGAAGCTTTAAAAACAATTGAAGCCAAGGGTAAGTAGGTAGGTAACTTGTTGGAAAATTCAGGACCCTGACACACGGGATATGGACAGCTGCATGGATGCCCCCAAAGATTCTGGTTCCTGAGAGACTCTCATGAACACTCAGAGCCTACAGAAGTTGCCCCCCTTTCTGATTAAAAGCTAGCACTCCTGGGACTCCTGGGTGGCTCAGTTGGTTAAGCAGTTAAGCTAGTTAAGTGTCTGCCTTTGGCTCAGGTCATGATATCAGGGTCCTGGGATCAAGTCCTGCATCAGGCTCATTGCTCAGTGGGGAGCTTGCCGCTCCCCTTGCTTGTGCTGTCTCTCTTTGTCAAATAAATAAAATCTTCTAAAAAAAAAAAAAGAAAGAAAGAAAGAAAGAAAAAACCCCCAATCTAGCACTCCCCCAGGCAGAAACTCACTACAGGGAGTGCTTCTGAACAAAAGAGTGCTCTCTAAGAAACTTGGCCCATCTTCTCCCATGGCTGCCACACCAGTAACTAGGGTTAAGACACAGCATAATCCACATGAGAATATATGCCAGGCTTGATCTATATCCCAAAGAAGCAGCAAGAACTACTCAGCATATACTGACAGGAAACAGGGGACTGTTTGGGCAGATTTTCAGAGTGCTTGATCAAGAGAGCTAGAACATAAGAGTAGATAAGGGTAAGCTTATTGACCTGGTGGCATTCTTGGGATTTGGGATTTCACATGCTGGCAGGGTCCCAGGGGATGGTTCAAATCTCCTGCTAGTATGCTTCCTGGAAGTCTGGAGAAAGTAATGGTCTATGCTGAGAGATGCTGAAATGCCTGAATTGCCATGGCAGACAGTGGAGGGAAAGATTTAAAAGATCAGAGAAGTAGGTATATTATGTGAGGCCAGAAGCCCACATTGAAGATTATGTTCCATGAGAGGGGCCGGAGGATATACCATTCACCAAAACCAATGGGAATGCCCTGGTAAGAGAGGTACCACTCTCATGAAGAATTTCAGGGACAGCTCACCTCTAAAGCCCAGAACTTACTGTAGGTAAGCCTCATAGACCTTGGCTTGTTAATAACAATGGGAATGATGGCCCAGATGCATAGTAGATCCAGAAGACAGAACTTAATATCAGAGGTTAGTATAATCAAAATTATCCTACTGACCAAATAATCAGAATGATGGCCAACGGAGTTCAACCTGGAAAGAGTTGTGGAGATGTTTTCTAGAACTAAGTGTCCCTAGGAGAAAAAAACTGATGGGCAGGCAACAAGGATACTGCCTAATATATGTAATCAAAGGAAGGAAGAATGAATGAGGAGACCGAGCATGGTCACTATAGTAAAAAGTGTCACGATTCCTTGCCCAGGTTCCAGAACAGAGCTAATTTTCAGACCAGAAGCTGTTGACTAGAGAGGTAGGTAGTCAGGTCCTATCGGAAAGGACTCCACAGCACTATGGCAAATATATATTATAATGATTCTCCTAGGCCCTCTCGCAAAGGGATCTAGGCCATTTTCTCAGGTGACTGAACACTGAGGAAAAAGAAATATCCAGGGAAATTTCAGGGAAAATTAGACACGGGGAGTGAGTTGACATTGATACTTAGAGACTGAGAGTATTATCTTGATCTACCCATTAAGAGTAGGAATATATAAAGGCCGGGAATAAATGTAGGCCTGGACAAATTCAGACTCACGGTGAGTACACTGGGTCCATGGAAACAACTAGTGCTCATTTCTTCAATCCTTAAAGGTTATAATTGTGATTGACATACTTGGCAGTTGGAGTAATCCCCATATTGGGTTTTAGCTCGTAAGTAAAAGCTGTTACAGTGGGGAAGACTAAATAGAAGTCTTGGAAACTAATACCCAGTCTACTTCTGACCAAACAACAACAACAAAACAATATATCATATTTTGGGTAGGGATGGTGGAGATGAGGGCCACTTTTAAAGATCACAAGGATGGCTGGGTGATGGTCTGTGAGAGTTAATCTTATGTGTCAACTTCACTGGGCCACAAGGTGCCCAGATATTTGGTTAAACATTCTGGGTGTGTCTGTAAGAGTGTTTCTGCATTCAAATTTACATTTGAATAGGTGGACTGAGCCCATCGTCCTCCCCAGTGAGGGTGGGACTCATCCAATCTATTGAAGGCCTGAATAGAACAAATAAGGCTAAGTAAGGGAGAATTTTCTCCCTCTGCCTGTCTCAGAGTTAGGACATCAGTCTTCTCCTGCCTTTGGATTCAGACTCAGACTGGAACTTACACCACCATCAGCCCTCCCGGTTCTCAGGGCTTTGGACTAGGGCTGGAACTGTATCATTAGCTCTACCAGGTCTCCAGCTTGTTAACTGCAGATCTTGGGACTGCTTAGTCTCTAAAGAATGAGCCAATTCCTTACAATAAATCTCTTTTCATATATATCCTATTAGTCGGTTCCTCTGGAGAACCCTAATACATGGTCCCTATCCTAGGCCCCTATCATTTGTCTGCCCCCTGCAAAACCTGGATGAATCCTGGGGAATGATCATATACTACTGGAAGCCCAACCAAGTAGTAGCTTTGACTATAGGCAAGACTTGGCCTATCTCTTTAAGAGAGCATATTAATGTGGCTTCAGTTACACAGCATATAATAAAGCAAACTGAGCACAGAATCTTCTGGATCTTTGTTATTTTACTTTTTTTTTTACAGCCGAATATTCTTAGCCAGTTGACTTTCAGTTTTCAAAATCATTTCATAAAATTTTCATAGAAATTAGTTTGCCTTCTTAGTTCATCAGTTTATGTAATTTTTTAAATTACATAACTGCAACAATGAGTACAACTAGCATTAACAGGCTTAAAAGAACAAATACATAATTTAAAATGTGCAATTCAACTTCCAGAAGCAGAAATGTATGTTGCACTAGAGTAGATTACCACATAAAAGCATTTAAAAGTTAAGCGCGCCTATGACAGCAGTCAGTGTGTTTTACAGGAATGGAGAGGGTGGGTTCTTCATTCCAAGGAGTTATAGTTCGTTGAAGATTAAGTGGAGCTCAGTTATGAGGGTGTTTATACTCAGAAAGGACATGATTCTCCTCTCCTTCTTCCTAGTCCCATGTATGTGTGTATGGTGGGAGGGGGTGGGGAGGAAAGGCAGTGGTAGGGAAATGTATGTTAGATCTTTCCAACACTAAGCAGACCTGATCTTATCATTTCCCAGCTCCCAAACCATCATTAGTTCTCACTGCTCTCAAGACAAATAAACTCCTTAAAAGTGTTGTGTCCTTTCACCATCTCAGAGACCCTATGTTTTCAGTCATATTTCCACCTTGTGCTCCTTCCCCCACCAACCCTCCTGTGAGCACTCAGTCTATAATGAATTCTCCCTTCTTTTTTACGGTGACTGCATAATTTACTATCCATACTGGTCCATACTTAAGACCAAAAAGGGACACTAATCAAATGGACAATGGGAAAAAATATACGAACTGGGGTACTCAACAGACCTGTGATCCCCCTATTCATTCTGGGCCCACTGATTACCTCAGTTTGGTGATCTCAGGGCCTATCACTCAGAGAATGTTCCAAAAGTCTTTGCTGAAAATGATTATATAGTCTATAATCCTCTCCTATTGCTGTTTTTGTTTCCCTCTCCAACCGTGGTCACCGACAGTACGTATAGAAACTTTGTGTGTGTGAATTATAAAATGTGCCCTTTCTTGCTGACAGCAAATTCTAGAGTACATGGCAAGTGGACACAGGCTGGATTTCAGCCACTACTTTCCTCTCACATGGGCATTCTTCTGTAGTGAAAAAATTACTTGATGTGTCTCCAACTATTTATCCTATATAAAAATTAAGTGGTTGTGGAAGATACTGAAACACTCCACTGAAATATATGTCAGATGACATTTGAAATCTGGATGAGAAAAGATGCAAAGTGAATTTGTAGTAAGGGGAGGAAAGTATCAAATATTTATCTAGAATTTTATGCAGAGTGAACACGAGAGCACTGTGAAAATCTACTGGGGAGCAGTAAATTTGCTTCACATTGAAACAGAAAAAGATTTTACAAGTGGAACATGGGGCCATAATATTTTTACAGAAAGCATACTATCAATATCAATCTAAGAAAAAGAAAAGCCGATGTTCTTAACTGCTCAGAAAGGGGCTATGACAACCATACGTATGAAATGTCCATTTTGTATTAAGAAATCTATCTTAACAAACAAGCATTCAGTACTTTTTTTGGTTGTTCAATACCTGTGTAACATAGTACATACATTTTAGATATTACCCACTCGGCACTTTAAAAAAAAAAAGACGAGGGACACTGGGTGGCTCAGTTGGTTAAGTGTCTGCTCATGTCGTGATCTCGGGGTCCTGGGATCAAGCCTGGGTCCCACTCCCTGCTCAGCGGGGCGTCTGCTTCTCCCTCTCCCTCTGGCCCTTACCGCCCCCCCCCCGCCATGTTCTCTCTCTCAAATAAATTTAAAAAAAGATGAAACTTCAAACTTCTTATCCTTTAAGACCCTGACTTCCTTCCTACGTTCATTCTATGTACCCCACTCCTCTATTACCACTATCTACATCTAGAACACCAAATACTTTGCTTTTTAAATTGCCCATATTAAATAGTAATTAAAGAAATCATTTTTTTAAATGGACTCAATTTAAAATTCTAAACTTCATTGGTTCTTTTTGAAAAAGTCTAAATAATTGAAGTACATGGTTAGCAAATCAAATTGTTTTGACGGACTAACAACTAAAAAGAATAGCCTATGCCTCATTTCTCTTCATCTCTGGGCTCTGAGGTAAACACTTCTCAGGTAATTAAGGCAGTTTCTTCTGTTAGCGAACTCTATTTTTCTAAATAATATATATTGAGGGGCACCTGGGTGGCCCAGTTGGTTAAGCGTCTGCCTTAGGCTCAGGTCATGATCCCAAGTGCTGGGATCGAGCCCCATATCCGGCTCCCTGCTCAGCGGGAGCCTGCTTCTCCTTCTCCTTCTCCCCCCGCTCCCCCTGCTTGTGTTCTCTCTGTCAAACAAATAAATAAAATCTTTTTAAAAAAATAATATATATTGAAAGCTATTTCTTCATTTACATATTTTAGATAATGTCTCTTCACTTGTTGTTAAGAGAAATAGGATTTTGTCAGGTAGAATGCCTCAACTTCTAGTAATGCCAATCCCACCTCATTTAAGAAATAAGAACTGTGCTGATTTCCACAATCGGAAGCTGAGAGTTTATTGTGAACCCGAGTCAACTTCATTCAGTGGCACTAGCTCCATTTCTCTGTGGTTCCCTCAGTTCTATTATCCTTGGAATGATGTCCCCATCCTTCGACTGCCTCTCCTGTGGGGGAAAGGAGCTGTAGCACTTCCTGGTTTCACACTAACACAGCTGACGTCCAAAGGAAAAGAGAGGTTCATTCTCAGATTTTTCACATTAGAATAATCTCTTTTTCTGAATATCTAGACAAATCCCTTATAGATCTTTACTACAAATTGGGTCATATGTTCATTCCTGAGCCATTTCCTATAACTTCGGGAATGCCATGGATTTATTGGCTCAGAACTGCCCATCCACAGATTTATTAGACTGGCAAAGGCAATCAGATTACACTAATCAATTTAATCAGGCCGATCTCTAAAGTGGTCTACATGGGAAAAGGTGGAATGGTTGTTGGACAAACAATGCCAACTTCCACTATAGGCATTTAGCACACATATCACGTCCACACCTGCCACTCCAAGAGAATTACATCACCATATTTAGTTAAATCATATTTAACTTCATGATAACCATGAAAAAGATGGCAACAGGGTACTATAATTTTATTACCTTTCTGTAGAATGTTTATGTTTTACCTGTAATTTTTAATTGCTTTTAAAAAATCCTACAAAATTTACTTTCAACATATCCCTAAACTTTTCCAAATGTTTCATCCTATCAGTTTACCAGGAAGCTTACCTTCTAGTAGGGGAGAAAACAATAGGCAAGTAAGACAAGGAAAATGAGGTAAATGTAAATCCTAATCGCTATTTTTATGAGGAAAATAAGAGAACTAGAAAAAGTAACTCAGGAAAGCTTCGTTATAGAGTGCTGTTTAGAGGGCCTCTCTGAGGAAGTGACATCTGACCTGAGACCTAAAGGATGACGAACAGCCTGTATGAGAAGAGCTGAGAGAAGCATTCCAGGCCTAGAAACAACCAGAGCGAAAGCCTGGGAGTGGAAAAGAATTTGGCAGGCTTGCGGACAGAAAGGAGGCCAAGTGACTGGGACGGAATGAGTGGGGGGGAGAATGATGGGGTAAGACTGCAGAGCTAGACTGAAGTCAGGTCATACAGGCTCTGAGAAGACCATGGAAAGAAGGCTGGATTCCTCTGGAAGGGTGTGAAACAGTGGAGCAATAGGATTTGCCTTATGTTTTTAAAGACACCCTCTGGATTCTTTGTTAAGAGTTGATTTAGGAGGGGGCATGGGGGATGGAGCCAAAATGGAAGTATAAAAATCAGCAGGATACTGGCTGCCACACTCTTCCTCATAGCAGTTCTACTAGACTGCACTCTTCTTCCTATGTTGTTGTTTTTTTAAGAAGCTTGAATTGTTTTGAAAATGTTCAATCAGCTTTATTTATTAATGACCAGATGTTCATTTAACTACTAAGACCCATAGAACATCAAATTTAGACAAAGTACTTGTACTTATTTCTCTTATTTATTTAAGATGAATCATGTAGGCTCACTTACCATCTCCTCTGGAAGTTTTCTTAGTGACATATATAAAATGTAAGTTTTGCTTACATTCCTCTAATTAAAGTGATCTTAACTCATAACAGGAAAAAAACAGGTGATCCACAATCATAACTAATATTAAGAAACCATAAAATCAAACTGATTTTTAATTTTTTAAAAATAAAGCATTTATGCATTATGTGATGCCAAATCTCTAAATACTTCTATGGAGAATTTAAAATATGAAAAGAGATGGAGAAGCTTCTAGCTAAATGAGCTCTTTTACTTCCTCAGTGTTAATACAAAAATTAGTATAAACAAATAATTAGTACGTGAGTGCTCACTCCACTGAACTTAAATTAGATTCCTTGCTGTGTCATAAACATAATAAGTACCCTCTGGCCTTATGGCTTTTGTCCTCACTCTTCCTTCTACATAGAATGCCCCTGCCCCTGCCAAATATCTGCAAGCCTCTCTTCTTCACTTTATTCCGTTTTTGGCTCATATGTCTATGACCTTATCAGAAAAGCTCTCTGTGACCTTGTTTAAAATACCATCCCCATCACTGTCTATCCCTCTTAAAATACGTATTTTTTCTTCATAGCATTTACCACTACCAGATATAACATGATTACTTTCTAGCTCCCGATACAGGAATATAAATTCCAAGAAAATGCTGAGACTTGGCTTTCTTGTTGTATCTCAAACATCTAAAACAAATAGCACAATACATAGATGTTTCACATGTAGTTGTTGAATAGAATGTGTCCTTATCAAATTAGGACCTACATTCTTAGCATTAAATGAGTCTAGGCTGTCTTAAATTAATAATGGCTCAACTATATTCTTTTCAACTGGACTCTCTTTGCCCCTGTATAGTGAATCTCAGGGTCAGGATCTGGGGTGTGTCCTTCTTGACTCCAAGAATATAAGCTCCTTTGAAGCTGATGTGATCAGCTTGATCACTGGTCAAGTTCCTCACAGCTGTCCACTTCTAGTCATTCTTTTATTTATTGACAACTTTATTTTCTGGTTTACTAGCATATGTCTCCTTTCCAAGACTACACATGGTCATTCTCAGTGACTTCGAAAATACATGTAGATGACCCATCCAATAGCATAGTCTCTTAGTTCTTTTCTGTTACAGTGTTTTTGTTTTTTAATCTGTAGCATATTTTTTTGTTTCTTTCTTAGGATTTCCATCTCTCAGCTTACATTGCCCATCTGTTCTTGCATGCTGCTACTTTATCCATTATTGTTCAGAGTATATTAATCATCGTTGTTTTAAACTCCTTGACTAATAATTCCCAACAACTCTGCCAGGTCTGGTTCTGATGCTTACTCTGTCTCTTCAAATTGTGGTTTTTTGCCTCTTGATATACCTGGAAATATTTTTCCTTGATAGTTGGACATAATGTATTGGATAAAAGGAATTGCTGCAAATGGGCCTCTAGTGATGTGTGGAGGTGTTGGTGGAGGAGAAGCATTCTATAGTCCTGCGATTAGATTTCAATCATTTAGTGAGCCTATGCCTCTGGGCTGTGAACCGCACAAGTGTTGCTCAGTTTTTTTCTGTCCCCCTGAGGTGGGACAGGATAACTAGACTGGGCAGGAGTTGGATATTTCCCTCCCCCTAGGTCGATTAGGCTTTGAAAATACAAGCCCAGTAGGTTAGGCGCAGGCTAACAAGTTTCTCCTGAGGGCAAGCTTTGTTCAGAAGAACAGAATGGTCTCGAATATTCTGAATGGTTCCTTCCCCCTCCCCACTGCAGAAAGCACAAGAGGATTTGTGTAGCATATTTATTGTGGGAACCTAGTCAAGCTCTTGGAGGTAAATCGCACAATATTTGGGGGACCCCTCTATGACTGGGTCCCCTGAAGTTTTTTAACTCCCAGAGTTGTCTACACAAAGCCTCCAGAAATTCATCAATTAGAGTTCGGATTTTCCTAATCTGGTCTTGTTCCCACAGTGGTTTCTGCTTGTCTCTGTTCAGGTAAATCATGACTCTGTGTATTCGCTTGTCTCACCAATCTTGGGGGCAGAGGTCTGCCCTGTGTTGTCCCTTCTCTTACTGATCTAAGAAGAGTTGCTGATTTTACAGTCTGCTAGCATAGAGTGGAGACTTCCAAGCTTCTTACCATGGAACTGGAAAAGACTTAATTCTTTAACCTTCATCATCTCCAAAGACTATCACCAACCTCAATTCATATCTTGGACTAACCCTGGCCACATAAGAAACGATAATGGTGCCACCAGGGAAATAGCAATTTTGAACATCCTATTCGGTCCACCACCTCCTCTCTGTCCAGCTCACGTTAGCTTGGCAGTAAGTCTCTAGCTTCTTGCAGACCTCCAGTCCATTGATACCCTCCTCCACTCCCACTACTTGTTAATTATCTGTATTCACTCCCACATTTACCCAGCTTGGATTTCATATTTCATCATATAATCATTCCTTTTGAAGCGCAGTCGAGTGCCTTGACTCCCATCTCTCTCTGTTGAACTCATTTCACAAAATCTCAAACCTGCTTGAATTCAATTATTTGGTTCTTTGTGCAGACTCAAGCCACTTAACAAAGAAATAATACAATTAGCTGACTCATTTCTCGATAAATTCATGACCACACACCACAAACGAACACCCAAGCCAACCCGGCAGTCCTACTATGCTTCCTTACAAAGTTCATCTTTACATTCTCTGAGGTAGAAATGTATTTTTTTCCTGTTACCCCAAACTCCTTCACTCTCCTCATTTTCACCTGGTGATCCTACTCCATAGGTAGTTCATTGTGCATACAGAAACCATCAGAGAGGATTTACTTCATTTCCATTCCGACAGATATACAAACCTCTCTGCATCTGTACTCGCCTTCTCAGCCTTCTTTTCTGTTAAAATTGAAATAGTATCATTTTCCCTACCGGGGGCAACTGTAACTCTTGACACCTATGTTTTCTCTTCTTCTCAGTTTTGCTTCTTCAGTTATTACATTTGTCTACTACACATCAAATTTTCATTCTCTGCTTATTATTCATGCCAGTCTACCAACATACATCAGCATTTTCAACTAAAGAGAAATGCTTCATTGACTTACTCCATCTATTACCACACACCTCTCTAACGTTTTCACAGCAAAGATTTTACACACACACAATTTTTATTTAAAAATTATATTGAATGTTTATGGAAAAAAACCCAGCATTTCCCTCTCCCAGCCCTCTTCACTCTCAAATACCTTCAACATTTCTAGCTCTTTGATATTTATCTCCACATTTCCAAACAATATACTTGTTTGCTATTTATTGATATATTTAGATACTAATGTACAGCAAATGAGGGGCTCAACTCAAATGTTGTCACTTTTACATCCTAAATTAATCTTAATTCTATCTTCTCTACATTTCAAAGCTACTCCTCTAATTCTAACAGCTATTATATATTAGAATAGCTTTTTAAGTGGAGAGCTAGAGAGAGCCACTTCACTTTTGCTACGATTATCTATTTTCTACATAGCAGCTACAACAATCTTTTAGAAAGTAAATCAGATGATGCTATTCTTTGGTGTAAAACCTTTCAATAATATCTGCTTGTGTTTGGAATTAAACCCCTATGCTTTCCATAGACCACAAGTCTCTGGATCAAAGGAGGTTCCTTAAATGTTTTTTTGAGTCCAATATCAATTTAACTTCTCACACACTATGCTTCAGCTACACTTGCCTCCCTCGGTTCTTCACATGTAACAAACCCCTTCTTACCTCAGCGTCTTTGCACTTGTTCTCCTTCCTGCTCTTCCCATGGTTCTTCCTATAATAGGCATGACCTCATTCTACCAGTTACAGCTCGAAGAAGCCTTCTCTGACCACTCCACTGCTCTTTCCATTTGTTTCCTTTTTACTTTCTGACATTACCTCACCTTTCCCCTGCAGAACCCATCCTTGTAACCTTATTTCTTTAATGACCTCTCGTTTCCCTCCCCTAAAGTAGAATGGCAACTCCAAGTAAGAAAACCCTTTGTCCATCTTAACATGTTTTCCATGCCCCTACCCCAAGGATAGGCATATAAAAAGCATCCAAGAAATACTTGAATTAATTCTGCAATATGTGGATTAAATATAAATTCAACTAGTTCAACTAAATTATATATTATATTCAGCAGGAATGGGATAGTAAATAATAGGCCCTTGAAATCTTATAAGGCATGAGCTAATGGACCCACTTCCTAGTCAGTTATTAGGAAATCTGGCTGCACTCAATTTAGATTGTTTTAGTCTTCCAGGGCCACTCCTGACAAAGGACACTAAGGTTCTTCATTTGGGGCAAGGGTACCCACTGCTGGCTGGTGCAGATTCTTTTGTACTTGAGAATGAGGTGCTTGAGGGTTGAGATAGTCCGTGCTCTGAGTCTATCTTGGGGTTTATGACATGAAATGCTTTATTGTGGAGGACTGCCTGCCAATTTTCTTTTAGGGATATTTATTTTGTATTTAGCTAATGCTGAAGAACTTAGTGGATCAGGTTTCTCCTTAAGTTATCAATTCTTCTGAACTTCTGTTTCTTAGCAACAGCTGGGACTCTGTCCATCCTCATTGTTTTCTGCTTTAGCCTCAAAGCAAACAAGAAAAAGTGTGCACAGCAGCTTAGAGTTTGCCATTAGTAATATTCCCAGACACATAGTGCATTCCAATCTTAGTAGCTATTGATAGACAACGCAAAGGACCGTCACACTTTTGTGAAGGGATGGGCAGTGAAAAATGTTTTGGAGGGAACTGAGAAATTGGAATACCTTAATATCATTTGCCGCCTCTTGAGAGTCCTATTGCTATAACTAAAATTTCACTTTCTGGAATGTAAATGTAAAAACTTCAGTGTTAGAAGCAAGGTGGCAAAGAAAAAAAAGTTGCAATTCAATAAACCCCTTGACTAATTTCTTTTTTGGTGGGGAGGTGCTAAGGGAGAGGGAAAGAGAGAATCTTAGGCGGACTTCATGCGCAGCAGGGCTCAATCTTACAACCCTGAGATCATGACCTGAGCTGAAATCAAGAGGGGGATGCTTAACCAACTGAGCCACCCAGGCACCCCTCTCTTGACTAATTTCTTGATCTGTTTATATATTCTCAGACCAAAGGCAAATTGGCTTCCAATAATTGTCAAATCTGCTGAATTTGGCATAAATGGCCAAATTTGGTGCAACTGACTTTCATCTGGGAATTTTGTTTAGAACTTCTCTTTTCTAAAGTACTTTAAAAAAAACTCTACATATAGTAACCGATGCATGATTTCTTTTTTTTTTATATATGTAGCTAGAAAATTCTGTGATGCGTTACCTCAGTGTGTATATACTCTGAGTTCTAAGGTACTATTGGAGAAAGCCTGGGTAAAAGATTCACAGTTGTGTAACAAAAGCTAACAAGTTCCCATTTTAGGGCAGGAAAGTCTTTATTGCTTGCTATTCCACCTTGATTCAGCCAGCTTCCGTTTCTCTGAGGTTTGTTATTTTCAATCCCATTCACAAACTGAAGAAATACTCTCCCAGTTACAATTGGCAGAAATCCACGTAAGCTAGCTTAAGCAAAGACATGAAATTTTATTAGAAGGATAAATTATGATAAATAATTCAAAGATAGGAAGCAAACTCAACCTTCTCAAGAGACTGAGATCAAGAAATGGAAACCTATGGGGAACCAAGGCAGCTCTTACAGCTGTGTCTGATATGTCAGCACTGTTTCATGAAAGCAGACTCTGGAGTCAGACAGTCTTTTTATTTTAGCTTCAATACATATTTACTTTAGTCAAGCTTCTGAGCTTCCTTACCTGTAAAGTGGGTATAATAGTACCAACCTCACAAAATGAAAACACTTAGAACACTGAGTGACATAGTAATGTGAGATCATTCTTATTCTGCAACACAACTCGGATTCTCCACTTGCTGTGGAGCTCCACGACGTGGTGCTCGACATGGAGCTGGATCCCAGGACCTGGAGATCATGACCTGAGCAGAAGGCAGATGCTTAACCGTCTGAGCCACTCAGACACCCCCAAAGTGGATTTTTCTATACTTCTCTTAACTCATCAATCTTCTGTTCTTCCATAGTAACAAAAATACCAATATAATTAGTGACTTTACCAATGTCATAAAAATGGATGAAACTATGGTTCAAAACCAGATCTGACTCCAAATTCAAAATTTATTTTCACTAAACAATGCATTGCAGTTGTTTAAGATGTGAATCTATTAGGTAGCTAACCTTGTATTTAATCAAGCACTTGAGACAAAAGACTTCAAGTAGTTCAAAATTAGGTTTCCCATTTTCTTTCCCTAATCTTTAAGAAATGGAGATATAACATATACAAAGTAAAGTCAACAAAATTGAAATGTTCAGTTCAAACTTTTTCATATGTATACACTCATACAACCAGCCAGATGAAGATTTGGAAGGACATTTCCAACATTTCATCATTTATGCCTCATCTAATACTCATACCCTGAGAGGTTACTATCCTTTCACCATTACAAATTGGGTTTTTTGTTCTTAAATTTTATATAAATGGAATTATACAGTATGAATTCTTCTATTTCACTCGACACAATACCTGTCAGATCTAACCGTGTTATTGTGTGTAGCAATCTATTCTTTTTAATTGATGGGTAGTATTTCATTGGATATACTTCAGTTTATTCCAGTTTGAGGCCATAACGAACCAAACTGCGATGAACTTTCGAATAATGAGACCTGCATTAATTTATTATGATAGAAATTGCTGATATAGGGTAGGCATAAGTTCAGCTATAATGGATACTACCATCAATTTTCCAAACCAATTTACACTTCCACCAGCAATAAGAAGAGTTTCAATTACACTATATTTTCTTTTAAACAAGGAAAATAACATAATCAGTCTATTGTGCCAGTTATATTTCTTTGTTCTGCAAATGTGGTTTGAGGTTCTTTTGTTGCTAATTATAAGCAAGGCTGAGTTTAGGCTAAGTTGTTGGGTACAGTAGATCCTCCTTCACTAGCACCCTTACCAAGCCACAACCCTACCCATTAAGATTTCACTAAAAAATACTACTTAGCTTGCCATCCTTTAAAGCAGGGTTTCTAAAGAATGGCACTATTGTCATTTGGGGCCAGATAAGTCTTTGTTGTTGGGGCTGTCCCGTACATTGTAGGATCTTTAGCAGTACCCCTGGCCTCTACCCCTTATATGTCAGCAGCACCTGCCATTCATTGTGACAACCAAAAATGTTTTCAGATATTGCCAAATTTCACCTGTGAGGCAAAATCTCTCCTTGCCCCATTAATAACCACTATTATCAAAAATAAGCGTCCTGGACTCTCCACACTTCATCTAAACTGTTTTGAGTTGATGCAGTATTAATACAATGATGTCCATAGTCTTCCAGTACTATAGAATCATCTTTAAAAAAAGGTGAGCTTTTAAAGAATGCACAAGCCAAGGCCCCACCTTAAAACAATGGAATGTAATCTCTTGAGTCAGGGCTTGAATATTTTTATTGCAAATCTACCCAAAATTTAATTTTAAATTTTGGCACAGTTGTGAACTTCTTAACATATTACTCTTTCCAGGAGTATTTGCTTTAAAATAGATTTCTGCCAACAATTTTTCAAACATTAGTAGAATATGAGGCATACATAAATTTGGGGAATAGAAGGCTCACAGAAACTCTCAAATCACACCAAATGCCCACCTGGAGCCCATAACTATAAACAGTAGTATCTAGTGTTTAGCTCCTAATTGAAAAAAAAAATTTTTTTCCCCAAATCAGACTTTTAATGTATTTCCTTTTCTGAAGGATTGTTAATCCTTCTAGCTATCTTTAATCCTCCCAGCTAATTATTGCTAACTCTTCTCTAATCAGCCTCTCTAAAAAGGACATTTCTCATTGTCTTTGAGACATCTGAACTCTTTCACCTAAACAAATAAAAATCCACAACCCTCTCCCCAAAAAGCAAACAGAACAATTCACATTCCCTCCCAAGTCAAAGTCAATGATTTTAGACTCAATGATTCAATTTCATTTATCACATTCCATTCCAATCTGACTTCTGGCCCTATTATTCCAACAAAATAGTCCTAAGGTAACAGATGCTCATGTTACTAAATCCAATGGATATGCCAACCTTATTTCCCATGATTCTCAGTAGTGTTATACACTATTCACCACTCCTTCAAGTACTTATGCCTTTGTTATCCATTGCACAACACCCCTGACATCTGCAACTCCTTACCCAGCTCATCTTCCTCCATCTAGCCAAAAATTAATTGACGTTCTCGACTGCATAGTCCTAGGCTGTCTTCCAAGTTTATTTAATGTACACTCAAGACTTTAATTTCTCCCCACACACTTAACAGTTTTTATTCAGTCCAGATCTCCCTTCTCAGCTCCAGACTTCTATACCAAAGACCCTCAGATGACTCAAAGGTATCAGAAATTCAGTAAGTCCCAAATTTATGATCTTTACACCTACCCATCTCCAAATATATTACCACTGAAGTGAATGCTATTACCATTCAGTTCCATTCCATTCCATTGTATGTACAGCTTCCCTCCTCCTTCTAATCCTGAATCCAATTGCATCAACAAGTCCTGTGGACAGTTCCTTCCAAAACTACTCTCTCTTCCTTAACACTACCCTGGTCCATCAAGCTATTTATCTTTTAGCCTAACTCACTTAAGAATACTGTTTTCTCTTTGACATGCCACTAATTTTTTAAGGCTAGAGTAAATTTTCCAATTTGCAAATCCTTCATTATCACAGTTTAAAATCCTTCAAAGGTTTCCCTTTGTTCCAAGAAAAGAACCCACTCAATTTTTATTATTTTTTTAGAGAGGGAGAATGGGGAGGGGCAGAGGGAGAGAGAGAATCCTAAGCAGGATCGATGCCCAGCATGGAGCCCGATCTTACAACCCTGAAATCATCACCTGAGCTGAAATCAAGAGTTGGGGCACTTAACTGACTGAGCCATCAAGGTACCCCAAACCCACCTCTTTACCTGGCTTTGGGCCTTGAATAGCCTGGCTCCTATGCAGCTTCATCTTCCTCAGTTCTGTCTACTCCAGCGTACTTTGCTCCTTGTAGTACAAACCAGAACACTTTTGAAAATAAAAAAATACCTATCCTTGGCAAACTGGACTGTAAGGTGACCTCATCTCTCTGGCCCAGAATTTTTGCCCATCTTATTTTTTTACCTGGAAAGCTCTTTACTTCTCTTTTGCTTATCTACTCCATCTTAATTCTTCAGTTCTCCATTCATGTCACTTCCTCTGGAGACTTTTTTTTTTTTAAGATTCTAGAGAGACAGAAAACAAGTGAGAGAACACATGAGTGGGAGGGGGAGAGGAAGAGAGAATCTTTAGTAGACTCTGCACTGAGTGCGGAGCCCGATAGAGGACTTGATCCCAGGACACATGAGATCATGAACTGAGGCAAAACCAAGAGTCAGACACTGAACTGACTGAGCCACCCAGGCGCCCCTGAAGACTCTTCTGACTAGGGCTCTCCATTATGAATTCTCATGATTGATTCTTCATTCCATTTTTCTCAGTTACAATTTTACAGTATGATGGTTTCTTCTATTAAACTTTAACTCTTGAAATTATCTGGTTTTGCTCTATTATAATCCCCCACAATCACCCCCATGCTAGCAGAAATGTCTGGTATGCAATTTATTGAATAAATGTCAATGATAAGTGCACTGGGGACACAGAGTGTCTCCACTTAAGGAGGTCACAGTGTAGTATGGAAACAAATGCTTTATTACAATACAAGACATGCTGCACTTACAGAATACAATTTGATGTCCTAAAAGGGAGGTGGAGACCTACCTGACATGTCTCATAAGTTGTCTGTACAACTGCATCAGGACACTCAACAATCCTTGATGATTTACTTAAAAACCTGTAAAAGACTTCGTAAGATAAATGGACTATATCCATTTACAATTAAAGGTAAATTTCTAATGACGTGAAAAAATGTGTGGCTAGAATGTCACGTGTCTCCTAGGATGATGGGAGGCAACGCTGGGGTCAGATTGTGAGAAGACTAAATAATTACTATATTATAAATGCAAATTTGTAGTATATTTAAAAATATGTAAAGCAGGGGAGTGATTTCATTAGATTTCAAGTCTGAAGGAAGCCACAGGGTGAGCTAGAGCGAAACATGTAGAGAAACTGGGGCCTACATAAATAAAGTAGTGGAGATTAAGAAAGGGTGAAGACGACATACACGAGGTAAAATGAACAGTAACTAAAGGATCTGCAGGAGAGGAATAATACAGCATTAATGCACCAATTTGATATTAGCTAAACTTACTTTTCTTACTTTTCTTACTCTATGGGTGTACTTAACTTTGAAATTAGAGAAAGTAGTATCTTTATATACAGTTCAATGGTTAGATTTTATATAGGTGCCTCTTAGTATCACCTCTAAGAACTTTCCATTTGAAATTTAACTTGTGATTCAAGAATTTATCAGTAAAAATCCCCATATACAATGGCTATAAGCAAAGTGAATGAACTGTTGGTGGATATCTGAAAAATCCAGATTAAATTTCTGAACACTATATAGAACCTAGAAATTCTGCATATCAGAAGAGGACAGGAATGGGAGTATCCAGCATGTACAGTTAGGAAAAAATTTCCTCAGTTACTGACTTCTGCCCCCAGACCAACAGTGGGAACCACAGCTGTCATATAATTTAAATGATTTAAAAAATAAAAAATGTAAATTTTCACTATAAGGTGACTTAGAATTTCATGGGTTCTATTTATAAAGGACTTTGTAAATTTAAGTGTATTTGGAAAGCTATTCCTCTGTTTGGCAAAGATCTGGGGGATAATGACATAGGTTTAGATTCTAGGCTATTTTAATACAGTTCTGATTGTTTTAGCAGTTTCTCATACACAAATCCTCTAGGCAACAAGAACATAATTATGGAATTAAAGTCCTATCTTGGCATCTAAAACATTCGTGAGATAAGCAAGAGTTTTCATTGTCTTTATGTTGAACATCTCACAATTCTGGATAAGTAGTTCTCAATCTATCTCCGCCTATGGATACCCATCAGTAAATAGTCCTAGCAGAGCATATCAGAATCAAGGACCCACAAAGTGCTGTCCTAAAGTTTGTAAAAGTAATATGCTTTCCAAAGAATATGAAATTTCTCAAATGGGAAATCATAAAGACTTCCTGGTTGACATTAATTTTCAAGGATTTTTGTTAGTCATGTGCTGAGACTATCAACTGTCTATTGTTTTTAGTACCAACAGATAGAGATAAGGACAGAGTTTGTTCAAACAAAGTGAAACTAAAAATTTAACTGTGCAGATAACAAATGGTCAAAAAAAATACTCTTGCCTTATTCATCAAATAACTTTTAAAAAACTTAACTGGTAAGATTGTTCCCATTTTCCACTTACCTTGTATTTCTCCACATTCTCAACAGTAATTCTAAAATTCTGTGGAGTCATAAAGTTTATTATGATATTACCAGAAATACAAATCTCCAAGGTTCAATATTTTGTTACAAATTTATTAAGACTTATTTTTAAAAAAAGTGTCTATAGAGTGTATCACATCCAAATGGCATAGTTTAGAAAGGTTTGTGGTGTGCTTTCAGAAAACATATAATTCATATAATTCTTTTTTGTAAGATAATGATAAAATGTAGTACAGATACAATTCAAGTCTTTATTATCCAAATCATTCTCCTGATTACAAAGTTCTTTATCTGAAATGGTTACTGTTTTTCTGGGGCTTTTTCCTTTTACTTACCACTCTAGTAATCCAGTAAAGAAATTAGTCTGAGGCACAGGAAGCCTCTACTGTTAAGGCACCTTTATCGTATTTTCAAAGCATAACATTAAAAATTAGCAGTTAGTTCCTACTTTTAGGGACTTCAAAAATGGATATTTGTTATGATCTTATTCTTCACAACCCAGCATTACAGCTATTTAATAACTAGGAAAAAAGAAAAGAAAAAAAAAGGGGTGAGCACAGATCATTTTACAAATTATGGTAGTGCTACATTTTGTCTTACTACTTCATGATAAACATTTTTTTTCTGAGTAGACAAGTAAACAAGTGTACTTGTTTGTTTCCCTACTTCCAATGGGTGAATATGCCCTTCCATACAATGAAATATTTGGAATTATGTTTTGAGATCTTTCTGAAGGCTTTAAACCAAACTGTTTCAACAGCTGGTGGACTAAAACATGAGTATTTCCCACAGACGAAAAGAATTATTTTGGGAATGCAGCTACCACATTAAACTTATTTGGTTTGGAAGGTGGACCTTTGCACCAAATCCAATCACTGGCGAATAGGATTAGAGAGTTTTTATCATTAACCTCGAGTGAGTCTAGACTGATCAATGGACTGGAAAAAAAAAGTATGAAAGAATTTTGATTTAAAAATGCTTTCAAAAAGAGTGAAGCAGGACACCACCACCATGCTTGAAAGGTGTTTCCTTCGACACTTATAAAGGGTTGTAACTGAGGCCCGCAGTTACAGTTATGAAAAAAACCGTCAACTAAATTGCAGCAGGTTAAACTGACACAGTTACTAACGTCCCGGAGTTGCTTTTCTGTTGCGAGTCGGCACCTCACCCTCCACCCCGCCCTCCAGGAAGGGACTTAGAAAGGCAATAAAACTTTTTACTGAATCAGGCAAGGGCTACCCATAAATGAATCAAGAAGTGTCACAGGACGTCAACAACTCGGTCCCTATTTTTCTGCGTCTCCTCAGGAGCCCCGCCCGTTCGGGGCATCAGACCCCCGAGGGAGCCTAAGCGTAGGAGGTGGCGGGAGGTGACCACAGTTGCCCAACAGTTGGGTTCCCAGGCTGCCTGGTGTGACGCACAGCCTCCTCCCCACCCCTCCGGACAGGCGTTCAGACTGGGCCGAGGGAGGTATGGTTCGAGGCCTCGCAACCAGACTCCACGCAAGACCCTGCTCCCTCGGCTTATCCAACTTGGCCCTCCCGCGGCACCCCGAGCCCCAACGTCGTTTTTAGCGTTTCCCCACCACCCTTCTTCCCCCCGTAGCTTCTCAGTCTCTCCGCCGCGACGTCCTTGCGTAATCGTTCCGAGTGACAGTAGCGTCCATACCCGCACGGAGCGAGCCTGCAGCTCCCACTTCCCGGAATTCAATTCCCGGCCTCTAAGAGAGGGCGCCCGAGCAAGGATCAGCGGCCCACGACCGTGGCCAGAGTCCGGCGGCCTCCGCGCGGTCAGCGTGCGCGCTCCCATACATGCGCGTGCGCGCACTCACTCTTCGCCCGCCTCAGAACCAATAGCTTTCCTTCTACACCCCACGACTCCACAACGTAGCCCCTCCCACCGCCCCCGCGCTAGCCGGAGGTGTTCGGCGTACGCGCGCCCGTTCGCCCGCCGGCCCGCCTCGCGCCCAGTGGGGAAGGGGAGTGAGCAGAGGAGCTTACGTCGCGCGGGAGGCGGAGGCGACGGCGACCTCGGTGGTGGCGGCGGCGGAGGCGGCTACGACGGAGACGGTTGCGCTCGCTCTCTCGGCGTCATGGCGGCTGCCGGGAGCCGATAAGCGGCGGGAGCGGGAGCGCGCGCGTGGCCGCGGCGACGACGACGGCTCGTTAGTTCTCGCTTCTGCTACCTTCGCCGTTGGTGCTTCAATAATGAATTGATTGTTGGATCCGCTCCGCAGGGGATCGCGCATTGGTGCCGCGGCCCGGGGCTTCCCCTTCCCCTCCGCGTCCTTCCCCTTCCCCCTCCTTCTCACGGACTCCTGCTTACCCCGAGACGCCCGGAGCCCGAGGACTCACTCGGCGGCAGAGACCGCGGGCCCGGCCGCGGGGGAGGCCGCCGATCCGAGTCGGCTCCCTCCGCCCCGCGAAGCCTGCACGCCCGCCGGTAAGAAAGGGGGCGGCGGGCGGGTCAGGATGTGGCGGGGAGGACGAGAGCCGGCCAGGCGGAGGGCGGGGGCGGCGCGGTGCCCGGGCGGCGGCCCAGCGGCCGAGCGCCGGGCGAAGGCCGGGGCGGCTCTGTGAGGGCCGGCAGTGGCTGACGGGCTCGGTGCACAGGGGGCGTGTGAGTGGCGAGCGCAGGCCGGCGCCGAGGAGCGCATCCTTGCGCCGGACGGGCGGGCAGCTGGGCGGTCGAGCCCCGGCCTCCTCGGCTTGGAGCTGGCCGGCCCGCGAGGGGAGAGCGGCGAGGCTCGAGCGGCGAGCACTTGCCGGGTGCTTTGGTCCCGCCGCGACCCGGACTCCCAGCACGTGGGGAGCGGCGGGGAGGGGGAGGGGGAGGGGGCGGCGGCCCGGGCGAGCCCGGGAGGGCGCGGGGCGGGTCTGCGGGAAGTTTGAGGCGGGAAGAGAGACCCTGGGACCGGGATGAAGGCCCAGAGAGGGACGGGGTTGGAGGGGGGTGGTTTGCGTCCGCTCGGGAGGCTGATTGGAGCGAAGCTGCAAAGTACGGATGAGGGAGGAGGAAGGTTTCCAACCTCCTTTCGAGTACCGCTTCGAAAACTTAGCAGGAGAGAAACAACTGTTAAAAGACGGGCGCAGAGAAGGAAGATTCAAAGAGGTTTAGCGACTTAGGGAAGAGTCATTGTTAGGACGCGTGAAAGGAGAGAGCTGCGTTTGCCTGGAGCTTCAGAAGTTAAGGTTGTGAGAAGGATCTCAGAAAGAGGACTTACTCGGAGAAGGAAGATGAGGGGGAAAAGGAAGTTACGGTGCACGGAGAAAGCCATTTTGAGGGGCGAAAGGAGTGAAAAGGAAAGAACGAAAAGAGTTGTGAACTTTCTCGACGAAGAGAGACTTTAGGTAACAGAGGCGGTTTGTTAGAGTTCCTAGAGTCTTAAAGACATAATCGTTTAACAGTAAAGCTCTTTGACTAATGGGAATTAATATTTAACGTTAAGAATAAATGTTGCGTGGAATAGTTACTTTTTGGATGACCATTTCTTGCGGGGCGGCTACTGGACTGTAGTCTCTGGAGAATTAAAATCCTGATCAAGATGCAGAGTTAACTATGATTGGGTTGGCAACAGCGTATTTTCCCCCTCTTTTTTGTGGAGTGGAAATAATCGTAGGAGTAAATTCTCTTTGCTGAGATCGGCGGACAGCTCTGCTCTCAGTCGCCTGTCTCGGTACTTTCTGGCTGGGGAAGGATCTGACGTCTCCTTCCCCCGCTTCTTCCTCTCCCTCCCCTGCCAGAGATCTCCTTTGTTTATTCGTGGATGGCTTGTAGGTGACTCTCCAGTGTTGGGCTGAAATCTTGAAAGGTGGAAATGCTGTGTCTTGGCTCATGATTTCTACCCCAAGCCCATTTCTTAATTAATCCTAGTATATATTCTATTGCCCTTTTTTTTTTAATGGAACCTTGCAAGTCCAAACTGGATAAATACTATTTAAATTTTATCACTCCACTCTCGGTTTACCTGTGAAAGAACACATTTGTTTTGATCTATACATTTTTCGCTGAAATTATACAATACACTTTTATTCTGTTCTCATGTGAGCATTTTCAAAACTTTCCTTCACTCAGGTATGTGAAGTTCTTGGTAATAGGAATTAGTGCTTGATTAAAGGTAATGTTTTTCCCCCTTCATTTGTTTGACCAAGTATCTAATAAGACTTCATTTTCTGTTCTTGGGATGTATATATGTTACATACTACCACTTTGCTTTAGTTATCTATTTATCTATGATGTGTATATATGTGTATTGATGCACCGTTGCCGTCAGTCTAAAAGTTTTATCACTCCACAAATATTTTAATTTCTTCTGTCAAAAATAAACAGTGGTGCTACATTCTATTAGGTAGTCAGGAACGTAGTTAATAGAAGCCTAAGTATTTTCAGTGAAAGACCCTTACCCCTTCCTTCGCATCTCTAATTTAATTGCCCTAGGTAGATTTGTAAAAGTTCTAAATAGACTTATTCTTTCCTCTATAGGAAATTTTCTTACTTTCTCAATATATTTTTTTTAGGTGAATCAAAAAGGGCCCAGAAAGCCTGTGAATGTTGGAGAAAATTCATCTGTGAATTTTTGATGTTTAAGGAGTTCGTATTTGTATTCATCGTTTAAACTGGGAAGATTTATATTTTATTTTAAAACTTCTTGATATTTACAATGAATGGACACAGTGATGAAGAAAGTGTTAGAAACAGTAGTGGAGAATCAAGGTAAGCATTTTATTATCAAATATTTATTATGAAGAGAACATAAAACTTGCATGACTCTTTAGTTTTCCTAGTAGGGGGCAGAGTTTTCAGATGAGATTCTTCCTCTTAGTTATCCAAACAGTAAAAAGTTTCTGATACATGAAGTTTTATTGATAATACAGTTTTTCTCTTGTTCCACTAAGATACACAAAAGTGAATTTAAATATAGAAAGTTTAGGTGACTTAAATCTCTTTGGAGGTTTATATTGTTTGGGTCAGTTATTGAAACTAGAGCAAGTAAAAAGAGACCTTTAAATTGCTTTGACAGTTAGTGCACTCTCCAAATAAAGGCAATAAGAAGTTCTTTACTCACCTTTTTGCTGACATTTTTGTCTTCTGTACCTTTCTTGTCCAGTAAAGTAGCCACTAGCGACACGTGACTATTTAAACTATTTAAAATTACAAAATATTCAAAATGCAATTACTCAGTCACACTTGATGCATTTCAAGTGCTGAAAGCCACATGTGATTAATGGCTACCATGATGTGTGGTGCAGATAGAAAACATTTCTATCACTACAGAGTTCTTTTGGACAATGCTGATCTGGACATTTGTTAAAATATTGCTGCAACCCTTTTTTCCCCCCGATTTTCTTTTTAAATTTGAGTTTTAATTATATATGAATGAGTTACTTGGGCCATGTCTTTCCAAAGAAAATAGAGTTAATGGGAATAAGCCAAATTAAGTTATTTTAATGTGTAAGAAACCTCTTCATATACAAAGATTCTTTAAATTCTTCTGTAGCCCGCAAATTTCGAGTTACCTGCACTTTGATGGAATCCATGTAGTTATATACATTTATCAGTAGAGATCAGGATTGTGAGCATCAGAGTCAGACTGCCTGATTACTTTTCCCAGTTCCACTTTTTATTAGTTGTGTAAATTAGGGCAAATTACTTCACCTCTGAGGTTTTGACTTTTTACTTTTATAGAATAGCAATTATAGTATTTATCTTCTTTAAAGTTGAAAATAGGTGTTATGTGTAAAGTGCTTAAAATAGTTCCTGATAAAATGAGTGCTCAATATTTGCTTGTTATAGTTAGCATCATGTCTTCTGTACCATAGGATACTATATAACTGGAACATTAATTACAGTGGTAGAGAAATGTGATGAGCAAGAAACAGGAAAGTTTTGGCAGTTGGGAGGGATTCAGAAAAAATGTTGGATAGAAAAGGAAGCAGTGTAGTTAGTAAGTGATTTGAAACTTGGTCTATTCTGGTCATGCTCGGTATACTTTAGTTTATCAGCTTTCACAGGCAGACTGGATAACAAGAACATCATAGAGAGAAAGGAGCAATTATGGAAGGCAGCATTATTTACTTGAACAGGTATTGGTCTAAACATTACAAAACCTGAGTTGACACTCTGCATTAACTAGTTCTCTGAATGATCTTCTCAACTTTAAAAAAAGAATTGAACTAAATGATTTTGACATTTCATCCCACCACTTAATTTACAAAGTATAATAAGGTTTCAGACAATCGACTTCAAGAATCACCAGGGTTGAGAGGCTAGATTAGAAGAGTTTTGAATCTCATGTTTGATTCAAGTCTCTACGGGTATATTGACTGTATTAAGTGATTAGAAGAGTCACATTGTCCACATTCGTTTATTTGTTAGTGAGCAATGAAATGGTTAATAGGTAGAACTATCTAGAGGTAACACAGGAACTAAACTACTCACAAAATAGGAAATAAGACTCTTGAGAGTAAATCGTCTAGTTGAGTATTCAGAGAGGTCATGTGCTGTTACATTCTGAGCCCTCACGTGTTCCAACAATGTTTTATATATTTTGCTGCCATATCTAAAGGGGAGTAGTAAGATAGATTTGGTAGTATAAGTGAAAAAAGTTAAACCCTGTGAAATCAAATTTACTTAAAGAAGTCTTTTACAATGCATACTTATTTAAAATAATTGCAAGTCATATTCTCTAATTATTCCGAGTTATTATTTCTACTATACAGGTTTTACGTGCTTCTGAGAAGTGTGATTGTCAAGTTATCTTGTTCTTGCAACTGCCTTGGTGTTTATCAGAAGGAGGGAGACCTGCTTCTCATCTGCTTTCATTTTCTTCCTTACTCCTGTTATGCTGTGCTTTTCCTTTGCTGTACTGTCATTGTTACCAACCCTCAGCCACCATTCTCCCCAGTGCCCCTCCCCCCAAAAAAGAGCTTTCATATCAAGGCAGTACAGAGAAGGGAGATTTGTGCTTAGGGACATGAACTTATAGGTAGGGAGGATTTTCTTGCCAAAAAAACACAAAAAAACAAAAACCAAACCATTTCTAGTAACTATGAATATTAATGTAGAGTGAAGAGAGGAGAAATATGCCCTGCTTTTAAAATTGATATGTGTTGTAAATAGTTTTTAAAGTAGAACTTGATTTTTATTGGGTAGAATTTTTAAATGGATTTTTGCTTTAGATTTTCTTTTTTCCTTTGTGGAAATTCCATTATGAAATGAAATAAAATTAAGCAAGAAGTCATTTGACATTTTTGTTGGTATAATTAGCTTTCTACTGAAAAATGTTTTTTGATTCTTTCCATGTGGAAGGCTGTCTATGACCATTGACTGAAAGGAGGAAGAATGTACAGGAAGATGTCTCTTTAGCTATGCTATAACTGACAATTTTGAAACTTATTTACTAAGAAATGTGGGTCAGGATGCACCTGCACATCAGTTCAAACTCAGCACAAAGTTTATTATATAACTGAAGTTAAGCTTTCTAAAGATGCTTTTGGAAGATTTCAAAGTACTGGTTCCCGGCTGTGTGGATTTGAGAAAAAACAAACAAAAAAATCAAGTTTTCCAAATCCTGGTTAGACTTTTTATTGTAAAGCTTTCTTAAATGATGATTTAATCAAGGAATAGGTTTGTGGATGAAGACCGGAAATACATAGTTACATTTTGCAAATTTTTGAATGATTGGCATACGCTTAATGCTCAGAACAATTTCTGTCCTTGCCTGCAGATTAAATTTTTAATAATCTAAAATTATACATGTAAATTTGATAATTTATTTGAATCACTTTAAGTAGTTCTGTATATGATGCTCTTGAAAAACTTTTACAGAGTGAGGGAAATTGTTGGTGACTTGCTACAATGGTCTTAACCATTGATAGTTAATCTGTGGCTGGTAATTGAGCTTTATTAAGCTGATTCTTAGAATTCTTTTGTTTCATTATGGCTTCTCATAGCGTTAACAATGCTTGATTTAACATATTTATATGTGTTTTAAATATATATGTGTATAAATTTTATATTAGAAGAACTCTGTCACACAAATTTCCTTGGCTTACAGAAAATATTTTTGTTAATGTTTTTTATACTTCAAGAATCTTTGGATCTGAACTTTTAAAGTGTTTCATGTAAGCAGTGAGTAGGAAATATGATCAGTGGAAATGTTCTAAATGAAAATCTCCTTTTATAAATTCAGCATCTTTAAAAGGCTTTGACAAGCCCCCTAGTGTGAAGGACCTGTTAAATTTAAGGAACACCAAGTCAAAGTTAATTTGAACACAGGCCACGTTTCTTTACCATGTATTTATTTGTTAGTGTCTTGTTGAAAACTACTGTGGCACACCATTTTTGGAAATGTTGCATTTATGTACACACATACCAGAAAGCTTTGTTGTCACCAAAATCAGTTTTTTGCACTAAGTTTGAATAATTTTTAAAGGCAATACCAGTTAAAATGGTGTTTTCTAAGCTTACTTTGCAGTTATCTCAGAATTTTAAAAAAGTTAATTCATTCTTAAATTTCAAATGTTTGTGCTGAAAAACATTTTAAGAAAGGCAGGAAAACCTGAAACCATAAAGCCAGAATGGCTAGAAATCATTGAGTTAAGGAAACTGGTTTTTAAAATTTTCCCATGATGTCATTATTTGCAGGGAAGTTTGGCTCTTTCACACCATTTTCCGTTAATCACTGTTTTTCAGCTGTATATGTACTTTCTTCATTTATTCCTATTAGTTTTTTTCTTTCCTCAAATATCCTGTACACTGTTCTGGATGATCTGAGATTAAGTACCATTTCTTAACATTTTGAAAATTGAATAAGCTGTTAAGCAGGAGCTTTAGTAATGGGTTACTCTCTCTTCAAATACAATTTACTAAATTAACATTTTCATAGTATTTCCTAGGATTGTGATTAATCTGCATTACTGTAAAGTGTTTAGAGTTTCAACTGCTAAGGATAAGAGAACTATATGATTTGACTTTTAAATACATTACTTTATCTACATAGGCATGAGATAATGTGGAAGCAAATGTTAATATGTAATTGCCCCTGTTTTATACTGCTTAAGTAGTTGCTTATTTAAAATCTTGGTGACTGTTTACATTTGGTACAGTTCTATATTTAAAAATAAGAGTAATTCTTTGTGGGGAAGAGATAAAGAATAAATAGAAAAAACTTTATCTTTTTTACAGAAAATTTAAAAAATGTATAAATAGCAAAGTTAAAGCTCCAGTTGTACTCCTTGGACCAGTAGCGCTGGCATCACCTGGGAGCTTGTTGGAAATGTACCACCTTGGGCCCCACCCCAGTCCACCTGAATGAGAATCTTCATTTTAACAAGATTCTCAAGTGATTTGTGTTCATGTTAAATTGATGTGTGCTGTGTGTGTGGTGTGTGTGTGTGTGTGTGTGTGTGTGTGTGTGTGTAGGTAGATACACACACACAGACGTAGCTGTTTGCCTGGAGTCATTCAGCACCTTGCCACTTTTTTTTTTTTGTTATTGATGTTGTTATTTTTTTCCCTGGGAACACCCAAAGAATGGTGTCATGGCCCATGCCAGCAAGAAGTTGAGTACATTTCATTTCTCTTGGAATGATAATAATGTGGCATGCAGTGATTATTGAGGTCTTACTCTGACTGAACCAGGCATGGTACACATAGTGCACAGAGTATTACATGAATTTATCACAGTTCATCCTCATAAAACTCCAGTGATGTATGCAGTATTATGATTCCTGCTCTCCAGAAGGGGAAACCAGATTTATAGCCATTTTTAAAAATCTTTTTTAAAAAACTACTAACTAAATTCCACACTTTACTTGGATTTCATTGGTTTTTCCGTTAATGCCACTTCTGTTCCAGGATTCAATCCAGGGTACCATGTTGCGTTTAGCTGTCAACTCTCTGAAGTATCCTCTGGTCTGTGAGAGTTTCTTTCTTTCCTTGATTTCCTTAAGGCTTAAGGTGCTGGCCAGGTATTCTATAAAATATCCCCCAGTGAGGATTTATCTGATGTTTGTATTAGGATAAACTGGGGTTATCAGTTTTTGGAAAGAATATCACAGAGATGAAGTGCTCTTCTAGTCACATAGATGAAAAGGGTAATATCCACATATTACTGATGATATTAACCTTCATTACTTAGCCAACATAATATTTGCCAGGGTTCTCCACTTTAAGTTACTTCTTTTTTCTTCTCATACTGTATTCTTTGGAAGCAAGTCACTATGTCTAGCCCTCTCTCAGATGGTTAGGGGGAAGGTTGGAATTAAGTTCTATCGCCTGGTGGGAGAGAGTATCTACATATTTTAAGTGGAATTCTTCTGTAAAGAAGTCTTTTCTCCCCCCTTTATTCAGTCATTGATTTACGTAAGCCTGGACTTATGTATATGAATTTTATACTTTGGGTTATAATCCAGTAAGTTATTTATTTTGTCACTCACATTGTTCTAGCCTTGCCTATCGGGTGCTGTCTTTCAAGTTGGCATCTGTATCCTTTTTACATACTCCTCTTTTTGCCCTAGAACCAGCCATTTCTCCAAAGAACCCTGGATCCTTTTATTGGAGAAAAGGATATTAGAAACCAAGGTTTGGGTGCTGGGTATGCTTGTTGTTACCCAGGTATCACTGCTTCCAAGTCTTCTCAGTGGAAAAAGCAGACAGCGCTAGGTAATATATAGATATATACTAAACCATGTATATCTACATATCTCTAGTTCTGGAATTTCTCAGTATGCATATTAAGGTGGACGTGAGTTTGTATTGATGTCTAATTCTGTACTGCAGGATTCATCCTAACCTTCCTTTCTTGCTCCTTTATAACTTTAATTTCCTTCGGAGAGAAAGGCTCCTGCCATCCACCATCCCATCGTGTACTTCAAGGTCAGATACAGGTAAAGCAGTTTTAGAATTTTTAGGCCATACTCCCAGAAGAAACAAATTTATCAACTAGAATACAGTGTTTATGTACAGTATACACTGCCTTACAGCTTCTAGTCAAAACACTGTTTTCTAAAGTTACTAAAGTTAGCTTCTTTCTCCCACCCTCTTCAGTGTAGTTCTCATAAATTTGTAATAAAGTTAGATTCATTTGGCACAGTTTGCGTTCCATTCTGTGTTCTTCAGTCACATGGGTTGATCTTTTGAAGTTGCATATATTACATACTCTGTGAGGTACAGTTTCATGTGTTTGGACAAACGCACAGAATCATTTATCCTCTACTCCATTACTGTGCAGAATGATTCCTTCACTCTAAAAGTTCCCCTCTTTTTCCCAGATCTGCTGAATCAGAATTTTCATTTTAACAAGATTCCCAGCAGATTTATATGCATATTAAATTCATATGCATATAGGAGAAGCTGTTCACCTGGAATCATTCAGTATCTTGCCATGTTAATGAAGAAAGATTATTATGATTTAGGGGTGATAATGCAGTAGCTAGGTTTTAACACACAATCAGGTATGTAAGTATACTCAGAATTCACGGAACTATATAGGTAAACAAATGAGGTGAAAGAAAATGGAATTGGGCAAAGTACTGGAGTAATGTAATGGGCTATATGGAAAGTTTTTATGGAGCTCTTTAATTTTTGTAACCTTAATGGTAAGAAATGATGTAGTTTGGAAAGAAAGGAAGAACAAATAGTATATATTCAGAAGTGGGATGGAGAGGAAGGTTTTTACGGAAGTCATAGTCACCCAATAAAGAAGTCCAAGTTCCCTAATAGAGAATGTGTTGGACATGCTGGCTTTGCAGTTCTTTAGTCTGACGTTTATTCAGTGTTATGCTAAAGTTATTGTATGGTTTAGTCCTAAGTGAAGGAAGGAGAAAAAGGGAAGGATAGCTGAATAAATGCAACATGTGTTAAGAGAATAATACTCATGTAAAAGTACCACTGGTTTAAAGAGGTACTCTAGAAATTTATTGTACCAGAATCAGGTTCTTAGGTGTGAATGACTGAAAAAATTGCTGTTTATAGTTAAGGGTATCTTATCTGTTACTGTGATATGAGGTGACTGCTTAGTCAAAAGTCAACTTTAAGTAAATGTTAAACTACATTTGAGAGTTCTTTGGTGTGGATAGATTGAGATCTAAGTTATCATTGAGAATAAAGTACAGAGACATGGTAAATTCTGGGTAAACAGTACTGGCTTCTGGCATCCAGTGTCTACAGTTTCTCTCAGAGATGAGACATAAGGCACAAAAATAGTGGGGAGCTCTTAATGAAAACCATTCAAGTTAGCTATTTCACATCTCCCATTGCTGCTTTCAGAAGTACAGTTCTCTGTCCCCAGATACTTAATTTAGATGATTGAGCAACTACTTTGTGGTAGATTACATGAGATAATAAAACCGGAGATTATCCTATGAGGCTTATAGTGAAGAAAGAAACCAAATTTAAATATTTGTAGTATCTAGTGGTTATAATAAATACAAAAAGGTAATAGCATGCAGTAGTTCAAAGGTGGGAGTCTGAGAAGTTTGATCATAAGGCAAATGATTAGTTTCTATATCAAGCCCAGTGTCAGAATGAAGTTTGTTGCTTTTTAAAAGAGATGTGTAAAATGTAAGATGTGATCTTAGATTTTCTGCATGTTAAATGTGCTGATAATGTGGCTTTTATGATCATGAGGTATTTTGACAGGCTTAGGCAAAAAGCAGAGTAACTTTTATACTCAGGAAAATGATGTTAGATGGCAGTAAATACTGTGTTGAAGAGCTATTATGTGAAGGAATGGGGCCATTGGACAAGAGTAGAGTTACGGTCTAAATTCCCTGAAAGGAGACTATTCTTTTTGTGCTTGAAGTAGATATTAGTATGATTATTGCCATTTGATGCAGCTACTACAGTATTCCTATTTCCAATTGAGTGAATCTTGCATTAATAAAAGGAGGAAGTTTGATCTGAAAGGAAATTTTATAAGAAAAGAATTACAGTTGTATATGAGTATGAAAAATGTAAATGATCTCTTTATTCCAGTTTTAGCCTGTATTTTATACCAGAAGATTGACTTAGTGTTCAGTAGCTTATCTCAGTCATAATTATTCTACATTGATGATCCCCCCCCACTTTTTTTTAATCGAATGTCTCACAGTAGATGGAGGTGGTGGTTATGTGCCCCACACTCCCATGGGTATCTGCAGATAGATGAAATACCAAATTACAAATAACTTTGTTAGAAAGTAAAGCGTATAGTGCTGGGAACTTAGTTGTTTTGCGACAGTAGTCATTAAAATAATAAAAAGTGTACACGTATTCCAAAAATCTTTTTTAAAACAAATCAAATGGATATCTCTTTAACTTGAACTTTTAAATATAGACATTTATTTTATTATTAGTATTAACTTTAAAGTTGTGGATGATGATTTCAAGCATATGTGTAAGTAGTGACAGTAGTAAAATGAACCCGCATGTATACATCATCTAGTTTCACATTTTATCTCATGGCCAATCTAGTTTAATCTCTAAATCCTCCTACTCAGTTATTTTGAAGATTGTTTTGAAATACAATTTTTTTTTTTAAGATTTTTTTTTGTCAGAGTGAGCGAGCATAAGCAGGGGGAGCGGCAGGCAGAGCAGGCATAGGGAGAAGCAGGCTCCCTGCTGAGCAAGAAGCCTGATGCAGGACTCAGTTCCAGGACACTGGAATCATGACCTGGGTCAAAGGCGGATGCTTTATCAACCGAACCACCCAGGAGTCCCTGAAACACAGCTTCTACTAGGCTAGACTTCTGCATGATAGGTAATACTAATAGGGAAAACAAATGTTGTCACTTAAGCTTTGTCTGCTTGTTATAATTACAAATTACAGAATTAGAGGAGCACCACCCAGACAGTTAAACGTCTGACTCTCGATTTCCGCTCTGGTCGTGATCTCAGGGTTGTGAGATTGAGCCCAGTGTTGGGCTTCTCGTTGGGTGCAGAGCCTGCTTAAGATTTTCTCTCTCCCTCTCCCCCCATATTTCTCTTTCTCTCTCTCTCCTTTCCTCCCTCCCTCTCTCCTTCTTTCGCCCCCGCATCTAAAAAAACCAACAAAATTACAGAATTAGAGATTTGTATTGTTATTACTATTACATCAAATTATATATATATTTTATGAAACTAATGTTTAGTGACTTGCAAATGTATATATAGTAGCCTTTATTTCTCATCTGAGTCCCTGAATGTTTACTAGAGAAACTTTTGAGTTTACTGTCTACCTCATATTCAACATGACTAAACCCAAACAATCATCTTTGAAATTAGTCATGCTTAATGTGACCCTTCCTAGCATCTATTTCTAGCAGTTTTTTTCTCATTTATTCAGCCGGAGGTTTTAAGGTGGTAGAAGCATACTGTACTTTGAGTTTATAATAGCATTTTGACTTGGATTGGTAATTAAGAATGCTAAGAGGAACTGTGTGTTGCTATTTGGTGCCTCACATAGCAGTGGCATTAGTTGGTTTTCAGAATGGTACAGATGGATAGATACATCCCAGATTTTCTCATACCTTTGATATTTATTTGATGGCTTATAATAAAGATAAGGTGGATAACAGATTTTAAAATATTTTTTAGAGATTTCATTTATTTGAGAGAGAGAGTGGGGGGGAGCAGCAAGCAGAGGGAGAAGCAGGCTCCTTGGTGAGCAAGGAGCCCACCGTGGGGCTACATCCCAACCTTGGGATCATTACCTGAGCCAAAGGCAGAGGCTTAACCAACCAATCCACCCAGGTGCCCCAACAGATTTTAATGCAATGTAATTTTATAGAATTTAAAAGTAGTCTGATCTTAGTTATCATCTAGCTGAATTCTTCTCATTTTTTAAATGACTATTCTAGGGTAATACATTTTAAAAAGTTGCAGTATGTTAAAGGATTAGGATCAGTTCTTTTTTTACTGAAAGAGAATAGTGTAAACTAGAATAGAAAATACAGTGTGCCTTTAGTAGAGTACTAGTTCATCAAACTTTTATGGCTATGTGTGCATGTGTGTGCATGTGTATACTGCATAGTCCAAAAAGTTTGAAAGCCATTGACTTTGGCCACTAGTTCGTTTTTTTAGTTTTAAGTATTTCCTCAGTTCCTACAAATTTCCATATTGTTTCTCTAGTTCTGTTGAAGTAAATAATGGTCTATAAAAGCAACTGAAATGAAGTCCCTGACTTACTGAATTCTAGAATGTAGTTAGAAGAGAGATACATGGGAGCACCTGGGTGGCTCAGTTGGTTAAGCATCTGCCTTCGGCTCAGGTCATGATCCCAGGGTCCTGGAATCGAGCCCCGCATCTGGCTCCCTGCTCAGCAGGGAATCTGCTTCTCCCTCTCCTTCTGCCTGCCACTCCCCCTGCTTGTACTCTCTCTCTCTCTGTCAAATAAAAATCTTTAAAAAAAAGGAGATACATGTATACAAAAAATTATAATATTGTGAAGGCATTACTAATAACATATGAGCAAAATATTGTGAACATGTGGGTTGAAACAGTGATGTGCCTGGAGAAATTGGAGAAGGTTACATAAAGAATATGATAATTTAGAGTAATGTTAGAGTGGAAAGTTTTATCTGTTGGCTTCAGAGAGGAATCATTCTCCAGAGTGAAAAGTATGGGGAATACTACTAATACTGCGCTCTAAAATCACTCCCTCCATAAAGCCTTGCCCCGATTCCATTTTCCTCATCTCTAGTTCTTTATTCAGGAATCAGTCCATCTTTATATTTTTGATTCTCCTAAGTTTTACTTTTTCCCATAGTATTTTGTTTCTTCTAGAAATTCTTGCTCAATATTTGTTGAAGAGATAAGCCAATGAATTCATATTATCCATGTATAGAGCTTATTCTTTCAAAAATGTTTATTGCATAAACATTATAGTATATTAAGAGAACCAGTTAAGGTGTTCTATATATTGGAAACAGGGGTTCAAATAGTTACTTCTTTTTTACTCTCAGATAAGTGAGCTCTACCCCTTGAGGTTATTAAGGTACTGTGGCTAGTGGGACAGCTTTGCTATCCTTAATCTTAATACCTGGCTTCTCTTGCTCTACTAGCTGCCATTTTCAGCCAGCAGGAAGAAGATGGGGAGGGGTAGGATTTAAAGCAAGCCACTTTATTAAGGCTGTGATGTAAAAAAATCCCATATCACTTCTAGCTATATCCCTTTGGCTGGAACCTGTTTACATGGCCACATCTAGCTGAAAGCTGGACATACACCAGTGAAAACTGGACGACAGTTGTGTACTACTAAAGGGCAGATAAAATGGATACTGGGTGAGTGGGGAGGAGCAAGTAGACGATATAAATATATGGTACAAATAGAAAGAAGTGTTATTTTGAAATAAGTCAACTCCTATCATACTGAGTAATTAGTGGCTTTCATTTTTCTGAATTTTTTTCATTTCTTTATATGTATTCATAATTCGTACACTTTTGTTATCATAGTATTGGTATTTGGTTTTGTCACTTACCCTTCTCTGAGCCTCAGTTTGTTTATTATATGAAATTGAAAGGGTCAAATGAGAACCCAGGATCTGGCACATAGCACCAATTAGTAATCATCATGTCTTCCCTTTTTTTATTGAGCAATTTGTATTGAAAGTCTTAGGTTTAACTCACAGGCATTTTATATATTTGTATTTGTATTTCCATTTATGACATTCCAGAGAACAGCTAAAGTAGTCCTTGAAGTAATGATTCTGATCCTGAACTCAGGAAAAAGACATTTTTTAAAAAAATTTCTAATAGCTGTCAGTATTGAATTCCTACAGTATGTCAGACTGTATGCTTTACATCTCTTAATCTTCACAGTAGTCCTTAAGTATGTTTATTGTTCCCATGTGGCAAAAACTTGAGGTTTGTCTAATGGGTGTACATATATAAATGTAATTACAATGAGAAGAAGGAGCTAGAAAGCTAGGAAAAAATAAGTTAGGGTTGATTGATTGAACTTCAGAGCACTCATCAGGTTAGCTCTGAATTTTCTCCTTGTGTGTCTTTCAAAAATTCTTTCAAAATTCCCCCAAAGAAGTCCTTTTGAATTGTATTGACTCTTAAACAGTAATCAGGAGAGGGGACATGGCATGAAGTGAGAATTTAGTGCAATATATTTGTTCCTTAGAATAGTAAATACATTTTTTTTGTGTATTACTGTGTTTGTCAGGCATACAACCTTCTACTAATTTTTCTGTGGAAAATCAGTTTACCTTTTATCAGTGTATCCTATAGCTTTCCTCCCCACCTCCTGAATTGAATCCATCTAAATACTACTACCAGTTTAAAATTTTTTGAAAATGATAAAGTAGGGAAATGGTATATACCAGAAAGAAAATCTTGATGTCTTAGGGACAAAAGAAGAAAATAAATGAATATATTATTTAATGGAATTAAAGTGAGAAATCATTGATGTAAACCTTTGATACAGGCAGTCTCATTTATATATACTGTTTGAATGCACAGTCTTTTTTCTTCTTTACTGCACTTCTTGGTACTTCCACACACACTCCAATAACTCTTTCTTTCTTTCTTCTTTTTTTTTTCTCCCCATTCCAATAACACTTTTTTGGCTTTTTCAGTCTATTCCTGTTCCTTTATCAGGGCCAGTTTCTTCTTTTGCTGATCTGATGGTAAGGAAAGCAGCTGCTCATTGTTACCATTTTCTTAGAAGATCATTCACTATTTTATTCACTCTTCCTTTATGTGCCGTTGCAGACATAGTTTCCAGTTTCTGTGATAAAAACAAAAAATACTTGAACATTTTTTTTCTTGTAATATAGAAGAATCTTTGTTTATTCACTTGAGAATATGTTCTTCTCATCTACCCATTGTAGGTCTTGGTGTTTTCTTTAGTCTGAAGGATTGATTTGAGTGGAGAGTTGAGTGCAGAACAGGGAGGTATTGCTATTCTCTCATATGCGAGGCTGAGCTAACATAGACTCTCCCAAAGTAAAGTACTTCCTACCCACAAACACATGAAAATCTGAAATAAATAATGGGAAAATGGGCAAAAAGTAGGTGCATTGCTGAACTTCAAAGAAAACCTTCATGTGCCAGGAACGAAAGGGACCTCGAAGGCAGTAGTCAGGAGCAGTAAGCTCTGAGCAAACATGGCAGTACAGGGGAGATTTGGAGGGATACAGGGTCTCTGAACAGGATACTGAGGTTGGAATTGAAATTAAGTATTTGACTAGGGAATTAAGTCTCCTTAAAGTTTGAGACCCTGTAAGGTTTGCCTCCTTTGGAAAGAATCTAGAAGAACTTCCTATATGTGCCTTCAAGGACACTTTTTGTTGTTGTTGTAAAGATAAATTAGAATATAGTGATGAAGATATTTGGAATCTATGAAGAGCTATTAAATTTTATCTAGAGTAAAATGAGAGAAAGGGCCATAAGAGCCAAGCAGATAACATAAATGAATGAAGCTGTCTGGATATAAGATATTTGTTTGGGGGAGGTGACTAGTGAAGATCATGTAGAGGTTTGGTGATTATATACATCATTTTAAGGAACCAGTGCTTCTTGGATATAGACAATTGTGACCATGTGGGGAATGGATCCAGTGTTTAGTGTTCTAGATATTCTGATTCTTCAAAATTATTTTCCCCATAACAATATTAAATTAGGTGACTTTAGAGAAAGAAAAAACCAAAAGAAGAAGAGTAGAGGCAGAGAAACCAGGAGGAAAGAACAAAGAAATTGTGAAAGACTTAGGCTTATGATATTTTTGAATAAAAAGCAGAGAGGTGGTAGTATTAGCTGTTTATTAATTCACATGTTTTTAGAGTCTGTCAGAGTTCTAGAGAGTAGAGATAGATTTAAGTAATAACAGTCCTATGATACAACTGGCTTATGTTAAGCATGTACTAAGTGCCAGACATCCTGTGAGGTATCTTATGTAATCTGTGGAGATCTAGAAAAACTCCATTGGAGAAACGAAGGATAAATAGAGGAGGAGTACTAGTGAAGAGTACAGAAAAGTTGAAAAAATAGTACCAAGAAATTCTTTGTGTATCTTTTGCCCAGATTCACTAATTTTTAACTTATTGCTTTTATACATGTATATCTATATACATGATACATATGTAATACGTATTTATTTTTCCTGAATTTTTTAAGAGCATATTGCAAAAGTCATGCCCCTTTAGGCATTGATACTTCAGTATATATTTTCTAAGAACAAAGGTACTCTATTATAGAAGCCATGTATAGTTATTAAATTCAGGAAAATTTACATTGATATAATACTTTAATCTTTAGTCATTATTCCAGTTTGGTCAATAGTCCTAATCATTTTTCAGTACAGGATCCAGTATAAGATCACGTACTCCATTTGGCTGTCATGTTTCTTTAATCTCCTTTAATCTGGAACTTGTTTTTCATGACATTAGCATTTTGAAGATGATATAGGCTAGTTATTTTACAGAATATATTTCTCAGTTTGGGCTTGTGTTATGTTCACTTATGATTAGATCTAGGTTATGCATCACCTACCATATGCATCCCTGACTGGAGTACTGTGTAAGTGGTGATACGTCTTTCTCAAAGGTCTATCTGGAGGCTCATGTTGTCTGCCTGTCCCTATTGATGATGTTAGTTTTGATCATCAGGACAAGGTGATATCTGGTTTTTCAACTAGTTTCACATTTATTTGTTACACTAAAAGGCAATTTCTGAGATGTTACCTTGACACTGTGCACATATCTACTCATCAGACTCTCTCCTTAGATTTAGCATATCTTGATGATTGCAAAATGGTAATTTTCTAACACTACTCTCCTGGTCACATTAATCAGTTGGCATTCAGAGCCCTCCCTTGTCTTCTTGCCTGTCTACCTACCTACCTACTTATCATCAGCACGGACTCAAGGATTCCTGTTTTATTTACTGGGTAATAACCTTTTGATTGGTCTGTTTTGATGCTCAAATCAGATTTGGCCAATGAAAGCTTCTTTAGGTTGGCTCCTGTGTCCTGTTTTGATTTTTTTCCTGTTCCTACCCCCATTTTTTCCTTTCCTTCCTTCCTTCCTTCCTTTTCAAGTATTTTGCTTTTTGGCATAGCAAGATGGTTTAGGTAAATCTTTTGTTTCCCTGTCCCTAGAATCTGCCTTTTTTTTTTTTTTTTTTTTTTAAGATTTTATTTATTTGAGGGAGAGTGAGAGAGGAGGAGCAGAAGGAGAGGGAGAGAAGCATTGCTCTCCACTAAGCAGGGAGCCTGACGTGGAGCTCCATCCTAGGACTCTGGGATCATTCCCTGAGCCAAAGGCAGACGCCCAACCGACTGAGGCACCCCTAGAATCTGCCATTTCTCAAAGGACTCTCAGTTCATATAAGTGGAGAATAGTACTTAGCTGTCAGGATCTGGGTGCTACGTGATTATAAATTTAACACTTCAAAGCGGATATTTTTACATTGGTTGATAAATAACAAATAAAAAAGATACGCTGCCATAAATATAAAAAGCTATGCAAAGGGCCATCTTTTTGTATCACTATGGTATCACAGGAATGGAAGCAAAGCATGTTCATCATTGAGGTACAAGTCGAAACTGAGATGTATCTACAAAATGGAGTATGTGCAGTTGCATAAAGGAAAGGAGAACATACCTACTGCTGTGGAATGGTCTCCAGAATACTATATACATATACATATATACATACATATATATATATATATATATATATATATATATACACACACACACACACACATACATATATATAATATATCATTTATTTAATAGTGTAAATATGTTAATGATTATTTATGAAAGAGGAGATATAAACATATATTCTTACTCATAATTTGCTTATATTGAAAAAAAGGAAGATAGATTTAAAACTTTAAAAAAGAACTGTAGGGGAGAGAGGACATAGTGTAGAGGAGACAAGGATGGGTAGTGGATTTTGACTGTAACTTCTGTAAACTCAAGTTGGACCCAAGTAAGTAGTAAAGCAGCATTAAATCGAGATGAATAAAAAGTGGTCTCTAAAATGAAAGAAAAAGCAAATGACTGTAAGTAAACCAAATTGGTGGCTATGTAGAAATAAATTATTTCAGTGGACTTCAAAGCAATAATTTGATTCTAGGAGTGAGTATTCCTGAAGGACAAAAAGAACTGTAAAGAAATCTTGACATTTAGTAATGATATTGTTAATAATATAGGTATTATTTTGGAACAGTTATATATAATCTTAAGATAGGCAGAAATTTTGTTAATGTCATTTGGAACCAAAAAACTCTACCCAAGTGATAGAAATATAAAACCAAAGAAGTAAAAACCCTGCAAATTTAAATTGGAAATGCTAGTATAAATTCTTAATGCATTGTCTCTAAAAGTATTTATTCTAGGTTATTCCATTAAAAACAAATTTTTTTTTTTTTAAGATTTTATTTTTTTGTCAGAGAGCTTGTGCGTGTGCACAAGCAGGGGGAGCAGCAGGCAGAGGGAGAAGCAGGCTCCTTGCTCAGCAAGGAGCCTGATGTAGAACTCCATCCCAGGACACTGGGATCATGACCTGAGCTGAAGGCAGATGCTTAACTGACTGAGCCCCCCAGGCACCTTTAAAAACAAAATTTAAAACAGTGACCAATCCCATAGTTACAGGCTCACTTACTACTCAGATTGCAGTTTAAGTTCTGATCTAAACAGAAGCAGGGCTTTTGATGAAATGCCTGAGTTATATTCTGAAACAAGAAATACATGAGATGATCCTCGTTCTTCTTGTCAGACCAGAAAGTGAGGAAGCTGTCAAAGACTACTTGAGTTCTTGTCAAAAGTACTCTAGAACTAATAAAGGGTTTCCTGTTGGCTAAAGATGGGACAATTTGAACATCAACAATGATACAGTGGATTAAAATTCATCAAATAATTCAAATCCATGAGTTCATGAGACATAAAAATTATTAGTCGACTTTGAAAGGATGCTAGCAGTTTAACTTTTCAAAACTGACAAATAAGGAAAAGAAATGAAAGTGGCTTTCATGTATGAACTGTACCTTAAGGTTAACAAATATGAAAATTTGTCATTATGAAAGTATTCTACCTATTAATGAAGAAGTTATATAATGGGTAAACGAAGAAAGATATATCACCATTTTACTGCCTCTAAATAAATAGGTGGTAAAGCCATCATGATCAATGGCTGCTGAAAACATTAGATACAGAGCTTATAGGGAACTGTGTAATGAATAGATAAGGCTGAAAATGCCACAGCTGAAACTCAAAAAAGAGACGACCAAACTTGTTTCTTCTGATAGAAGTCCACAGCAACTCAAAAAATATTCTTGCTAAGAAGAGCTGAATTTTAATCGGAATCTCTTGATCTAAGAGTTTACAAGAACTACAACGGCCAGAAAAATATGTTAATACCACAGGGTTGCAGTAAGCGAAATCTGAAAAAGCAGGAAAAACTAACTAATTTCTTCCACAAAATAAATTGCAAGAGAAAACAGAGGAAGAGGAAACCGTCAAATTAATAAAGGAGACTTAAAGAGTCAGAGAAAAACAAAACAAATACCATATGATTTCACTCACATGTGGAATTTAAGAAAACAAATGAGAAAGGAAAAAAGGCAAACCAAGAAACAGACTTTTAACGTAGAGAACAAACTGATGGTTACCAGAAGTGGGGTGTGTGGGGGATGGGTTAAATAGGTGATAGGGATTAAGGAGTGCGCCTCTTGTGATGAGTACCTGGTGATGTTTGGACGTGTTGAATCACTATATTGTACACCTGAAACTAATATTACACTGTATGTTAAATAACTGGAATTTAAATAAAAACTTAAAAAAAAAGAGACTTAAAAAAAAGTGCTTCAAGTGCAGTATGTGAACCTTATTTGGATTTCTATTCAGTCAGTCGAAGAAACGAAATCATGTGACTAAAGAGATAAACTAAACTAGATATTTAATATTATTTAATGTGTAATTTCATAATAAAATTCAGAAGTAAGTGGTATTTTAAAGATGCTGGTATTGTGGACATTTAAAAATAGTGTTGGTTTCTTTTTATTTGTAATACTTAAGTATTTGTGGATAAAATTTCAAAATGCCTGAAATTGTGTGTGTTTGGGAAGCTGGATTATTTGAAACAAGATTGGTAAGAGTTGATAATTGTGAAGCTGGTTTTTAGATATATGGTAATTCATTATATTGCTCTCTTGTTTATATTTGAAGTTAAATGTAAAAACAAGGCTGAAAAGAGACTTTAATTTGAATTGCTGTTTTATATTTTAAATGTTGTATTCCTATTTAATTTACCTTCAGAAAACAATTTAATTTTATCAAAGTGCCTATAAACTTATGGTGAGTTTTGTTTTGTAAATTGAGAAAGGTGAGGAAAAGAATACAGTGTTTCTATTAATCTACCACTTTATTGTTAATGTGTTAGTGGGATTTAATATAATTATTAAGGGTACCTCTTAAGTAAACTCTTAAGTGGCTTATGTTGTATAGAAGATAATTGGTATTGGTTGTTACATAAATAAATAAAATGTTAGTGGGAGTTCAGCAATGTTTTTTGTAAGCAAATTATATTTGTGAATTTTATACAAGAATTGAACCCATATATATCTTCGATTTGTTTATGCGTACATCCATCCACGCATCAAACATATTGAGCTCTTCATTTGGTGTTCAACATAAAAAGGACAGCAAGTAAAAATCCCAGCACTCTAGAAACATACAGTAGAATATGAAAGGTAGGATATCACAAACACTAAAGAAAACAATACTGCAGTGTTCATTACATAGTGTACTACTCACAGCCACGGTAGTGGTATGTACATAATGTTTTGGAAGTGCCGAGGAAGGATACCTAATTTAAGGTTGAATTGAGAATAATGGAGTCAGGAGAGAGTGTTGGAGAAATGCCTCTGAGATGAGGCTCAAGTAGGGATTAAACAGCGTGGGGGGGGTGAGGGGGGAGTACTTGAGCAAAAGCAGGAAGTGGAAAGAGAAACTGGCTCTCAGAATTACAAGTAGTTTTTGCCATTGCTAGAACTAAGGATTTAAGTGGGAAACTGGCTGGAAATAGGCTGGCAAACACAAATTCCTGAAAGCCCTTATAGGTGTTTTACACTTTGTTATAGAAACACTGAAGACTTATAAAAAAGAAAGTTAGGCCATGCCCAGGTTTTTATTCTGGAAGGAGCAGTTACAGCAGTGGGATGAAATAATTACTTTAATAAGGAGAGGTTTTTCAACATTTTAGCTTAAAATTTTATGTCTGAAATAGATTTTCCCCCCTGAACCTGTGTCTATTTTTCTTAAATTTTTTAAGATTTTCTTTTTTAAAAAATTATGTAAAACTTTTACATGTTTTGAACCTGAGGACTCGTTTCAAGCCTTGTTCCCTCTAATCTTCCCTCTGTCCCTCTCTCTGTAGATAACCATTTTTAACAATTGTTGGTTTATGCTGCCATTCGTTATTGCTATTTTAAAAATATAGGCTAGTATGTATATTTTTTCCCTTATACAAAGGAAGCACAAACATTGTTTTGTATCTTGTTTTTTTGTTTTTTACTTAACTATATTCTGGAGATTGTTCTATGGCAATACGTAAAATATTTCTTACTTAATCTTTGTATATTCTTAATCCTACTAAGAACAACTAAATAAAATAAATACTTTATACTTCCAGTACATAAGGTAAAGACATTCTGTAATAGGTCTGTGTCATTACAGTAACTTAGATTCAGGCTGTTTGCTTTTATCTCCAGCCGGAACTACTCCAACCTAAAGAATATGAAGGGAAAGCTTCCTTTTGTTTAGAATTTTAATTTATTAACAAAGAATTTTGACTAGCCATTTCATCTGGAATGACTAATCAAGACATAATCAAGAACATAGGCCTATGATAGCTCCCCAAATTCATTCGTCCTTATCTGTTTTTTGAGTTCTACTGAGCACCCTCACTTGTGTAAAGTTCCGTGGTTACGAACTCTGGAAATAATAAATGGTATCCTCAAAAAGCTTACAAGCAATTTTCCTTTTCTATCAATTGCACGCTTTTCTCACCCTAATTACTCTATTAGACTTGGTTATATGCAGTGCTCCCCATACACCTAGATCAGTTATCTAAAAAATAGTGCAGAACAACATTTATTGGTTGACATGACTGTCTCTCCGGATACCAGGTTAGAGGTTTTTTAATGGTAAGGATTTTGTATGCTTTCGGTCTTGCCCAGTGCGGAATACATGATACTGTCAGTAAAGTTTATTGAGTAAATGAAAGTGGGTTAAATGAGAAATAAAATTGTATGTGAGGAAAAATACCTTCTCAATATTCATGCTGAAATCTCTCTGGAGGGACCCCAGTAAAATACGGTAGGTAGGGTTCATTTATTTATTACAAGGCACTGTACTGTTTTTATATCTGCGAACCATGTGACCAATGGTTAAAAATTGTGGCAAAAATGATCGTGGGGTGCCTGGGTGGCTCATTTGGTTAAGCATCTGTCTCTTGATTTTGGCTCAAGTCATGATCTCAGCGTCAAGAGATTGAGCCCCTAGTTGGGCTCCGTGCTCATGGGGAGTCTGGTTAAAGATTCTCTTTCCATTTTCCTTTGCTCCTCCTCTCACTTGGATGCATGCTCTCTTTCTCTCTGTAAAATAAATAAATCTTAAAAAAAAAGTGATCTTGATATCATAGACTTTAAAAGGCAAATTTTTGCTGTTTCTGTGAAAATTTTATTCTACTCGATTCCCAGACTTTAAAAATATACATATGTTTGCATTTTAAGCATTTTAATTTGTATCTAACTTTTGGAATCAAAAGTCTTCTTTCAAACTTTTATGTCTGTGTTTCCATGTGAATACTAAACTCCTTGCTGTAGAAAAGGAGAAATTTTATAAATACTTTTAATATTGCAGTCTATTTCCTTAGAGTAATACCTCCATCTGGTGGTATTTCTGAAAATTACAGCAGAGGACATGAAGCTTGAGTTTACCTTTGTATACCTAAACTACATTACCTGTTGTTTGTGATACAGCTAGGTGAAATTACATCAAAAGCTGAGTCGTATGTGTGTATAAAGAATTTAATGCCCTAGTTTTCAACAGTTCAGATGTAAACACTATGTGAACAAATGGCCTTGGGAATAATAGTAATTCATACAATCACCTGTTTAGGCCAGACAATTTCTAGGCTACTTTGGATTGAAAATTAGTAATGGGAAAAAAGGTGGTTTCTCAGTGAACTGTTAATTGTTTTCATATGTGATATACAGAGGTTAGGAAAGATTGTGAGAATTTATTATTATTTCAGATTTATTACTGGAACCTTGACAAATTCAGTGATACTTTCAAAGAAGCAATTACTAATTTTATCTTTTAGTAAATTGTATTTTATCATAGCTTAGTTTTATTTTTTATTTTTTAAATTTTTTAAAAAAATTTTATTTATTAGAGTGCGAGCACGAGTTGGGGGGGGAGAGGAGCAGAGGGAGAGGGAGAAGCAGGCTCCCCCCCCCCAGCAGGGAGCCCAATGTGGGGCTCAATCCCCAAGATCCCAGGATCATGACCCAAGCTAAAGGTAGACGCTTATCCGACTGAGCCACCCAGGCACTCCTTTTCATAGCTTAATTTTAATAAATTACTTTCCCCCAGGATGGTAGAACACAGATACAGTTTAAAAACAAGTACAAGCTACAATTTTTTTTCTACCTAAAACTGTGAGAATTTTCAGCACATTAATCCTTTTCTTCACACGATTTCTACTTTAGATTTCCTATAGCTAAATAGCCTTCTAAGGGTAGGGACTATGGCTTCAATTTCTTGTTTTCCCAAGTTTCTAGCTCAGGATTCTGTGTTTGATAGATTTTGCTTATTATCTTGGAGGAAGATTGTGATCTGATTGCTAATGTTTTCGCCAAAACTGTACTAAATCTATCAAGTAAGTCATTTATTATAGATTAACATTAATTCTTTTTTCTGTTTGGCTATGAAGTGTTGAAATACAAAATAAACAAGGCTTAATGGTTTGGGGTTTTCTGCTGACTTTTAAGGAAAATTAAATTCCTAGTAAATTTTGTTTGAAATATGTTTATTTTCAAATTGTAGCCAGTCGGATGATGATTCTGGGTCAGCCTCAGGCTCGGGATCTGGTTCAAGTTCTGGAAGCAGTAGTGATGGAAGCAGTAGCCAGTCAGGTAGCAGTGACTCTGAATCTGGATCTGAATCCGGCAGTCAGTCAGAGTCGGAATCAGACACATCCCGAGAAAACAAAGTCCAAGCAAAACCACCGAAAGTTGATGGAGCTGAGGTAATAAAGTATCCTGAAAGATAGATTTCTTGTACTACTTGGGGAGAATTTATAACATTGGTTTATAGCATTCTTAATCTAGCTTTTAGAAAACATTAATTTTAAACATTAAAATTTACTTTCTTAAACTTGTAGTTAAACGTATGTGGACTTGATTGGCTTGGAAGAGAAGCAGTCAAGCAAGTACAAAATAAACACTTTCTAAGGCAGAAACTAAGTTTCATAAATATTCATTGTCTCATAGATAAAAATTAAAGGCTTTGTGAGGTCTTTCTGTTAGAGTATCTGATCTCTGCTTTCAGTATCTTTAAAGGGGATACTTAATTGCTAATAGCAGAAGAATCTAAAACTTTCTTCCTTGAAGATACTTGGTAGAGTAGGGTAAGGGTCATTCTGTTTGAAAAAAGCTACTACAAGATTTACTAAAACCTATCTATAACTCATAATAGAATACAGTAGTGTTAGAGTACCAGTCATGATAAGATCTTTGAGCCAGAATGTACATCAACACACAGCTTCTGTCATGGAGCAAATCTTACTGTCTAATAAATAAATAAAAATAAAAGTCAGTTGAACTGAAACTATACTTAGTGACATAGTTGATGTGCATTCTGACTCAAGCTGTTCATCTTTACCTCACATCAGTTAAAAAACCAGGCATCCACTTTTCAAGTAGCACTGGTGTCACGTATTGTCACTTTGTTTTTTGACAATAATATTCAACACCAAAGAATATATTGATTAATATTGTTTATGAAACTCAGCACACCGTAAAATTTTTATATGCGACTGAAGCTCAAAATTTTATTTTAATTGCCATAATATTGTATTACACATGATGTGAGTACAGAAAAGAGTCTTAACTTATTATTTGGAGGTAGTGATGATGTTGGTACTGCTGTTTACTAAATTAACTAACCTTTTTTCGGTTTTTTCAAAATTTCATCTTTCACTGGCTATATTTCTATTGCAGTTTTGGAAATCGAGCCCTAGTATTCTGGCCGTTCAGAGATCTGCAATGCTCAAGAAGCAGCAGCAGCAGCAGCAGCAGCAAGCTTCATCTAATAGTGGATCAGAGGAGGTGCGTTTTCATTATGGAATCTGTTATTTAAAAAATGGACATGCCCAATCATTTAACTAGGTGTAGGTATTTATGAAGTTATTAGAAACAGTAAGTGTTTTGAAAGGATGAGGAAATAACTGCGTTTAAGTATGTGTATCAAGAGCCTTGAAATATCGTATGATATTATCCAATAATAATACTTTTAGGGATTAGTCCAAAATAAGCAACAGACACGTGTGTGCGTTTGCTCATCACAGCAAAACTACAGATAAACTAAATGTGAATACTATGAAAACATATGTAGACAAACATGTCTATTAAGTCATTTGTATGGAATATGAATAAGTCACAAGATCTTTTTAAAAGAATACGCTGTAGCTTTAAACGGTATAGTTCTTGTGCATACATAAGTACACCAGCATGTTTGTTTGCGCAGAAACATTCAGAAAGAACTATATCAAAAATTGTCTAATGGGGCAGAAAAATATTAAATAAAAATTTGAACATACCAGCAATTACGATTCCTTTTTGAGGCCATGGTAGGCAACAATAATGGTTTCTAGATGGTAGGTTTTAAGGTGTTATACAAAATGCTGACATTGTGATATTAATCTAATTTCAATGGCTATATTACAAATTTGTAATAAAGATATTATTAATTACTTTCTGTACTAATGCTACAAATATAACAACATGGGAACACAGCTTTACAGTTAGCATTATTAGCAAAGTGAATGTTAAAAGTATGACAAGCAAAAATTTGATACCATGGTGAAATCCTAATCACTAATAACATTAACATTGTTTTTCTTTTTTGTGTAGGATTCCTCCAGCAGTGAAGATTCTGATGACTCATCAAATGAGGTCAAAAGGAAAAAGCATAAAGAGTATGTCATTTTGTTCAACCAGTCACTTTCATATCAGGAAGACCTTATTGATGTTGTGTTTCTTTCTGATGAAAAATTGTCAGAAGTATACTTTTATAAATTCTTGGTTCATGCCATCTTATTAGGTTAATTTAAACTATTAATCTTTAATATTTATCTTTCTGTGAGGACTTGAGGTGTTTGTGCCACTTGTTTATCTTTTATAACCCCTCTCTCCTATGTATTTTAAAACTCCAGAGATCTGCTTGGTCATAATATCAGAAAATCTTAATGACTTGGGAATACTATGTAGAAGTGTAGGCACCAGTGGAATTTTGGTATTTATGTTAATAGTTAGCTTACTGTTCATCTGCACATGAAATTTAGTTTGTCTGTAGAACCATTTAGAAACTCACTATAATTTCCTAAACATCTTGACCCAGAAAGCGTTTAAGAGTACTTCAGATTCTCAGTTCATTTATTTAGATGGTTTGGATTTTTTTTCTCATTTTGTCAAAAATATTATTCTATTGTCTTAGGTCTTATTTTTCTACTTGTCTTGGATATTCTGCAGTTTCAGTTTGGTGTGTCTAGTTTTGGATTTGTTATTTATTCCACTTTATTCACTCAATTTATTTATCTTTAATGTGAAGATTTCCCTTTGTTACTAGTTTCTGAAAATTCAGTCATTTTGTCTCTCTGGACATTTTCTTATCCTGTAAATCTCTCTGGTACTACTATTAATGTGTATCAGTCGTATTGGATTCTATCTATTATATATATCTACTGGATCATCCATCTTCATAGATCTTACCGTATCATGTTTTATATCCCTTTATTTCTATGCTACATCCTCGTTAATTTTCTCAGATGTCTTCTAGTTTATGAAGTACATTTTCAACTACTGTTTCTCATCAGCTGTATAAACTCTTCCCCTGAGTTAGTAATTTGTAAGCTTAGCAGAGGTGCAGCCATAGTAATATTTTTAAAATCTAATGATTTGGGATGATGGGTAAGCTTGGTTAGATACAAAAATCATTAAATTTTGTATTATAAAAATATGAATTGGAGACACTTTCATATATTCTACCTATTGCTGCTTCTAATGTGCAAACTCTAAAAAGATATTAAGATAAAAAAAATTGCTCCTCATTTTTTATCATAAACCGGATTTTAGCATATGTGCTTGCTTATGTAACTCTTGACATAGTTATGATTGACACAAGAGATACAGAGGAGTGGAGTAGAAGCAGTAGTTGTGAGAGAGGATATGGTGTGTATGTGTAAGAATTTAATATGTATCTTCCATTTGAAGTTTATATTACAGCAGAATATTAACATGTGCATCCAGTAATTTTTCTCCACATGTATATTAGAATTAAATAGACTGAGTAAACTAAAAATAGCAATAAAGGTAAGGTAATCATTAACTGTTGGTTAAAATGGACTGATTTTTTTTTATATATATTTTTCTATACTGTATTTTAGGCTTCTTAATGAACATGTACTACTTTAAAAATCAGTTTCAGACTGTGTATTTTTAAAAATCACAGTCTCCAGAAAATTAAAATGAAAGGGGTTAGAATCTTTTTTTTTTTTTTTTTTTTGAGAGGGCCGGTATAATTATGTAAGATTTTCAAAATTAAACCCTGTGATTCTTTAAATAGCGTACTATGTTTTCATCCACAGTGATAATCAGAATAACGTTTCCTTATTTGCCATTCATTGAGGTATAACTAAATGATTAACAAGACTCTGGAGTTATAGGAGAATCTGTGAAGACTATTTTCCAGCATTTTTTTACTCTGCTCACATTTTAATGTGTTGGTGTGGGTAAAAGCAACAAATTTTTTTTATAGTAACTGAAATGTAGTTTAGTTTGATTTTTTTTTTTTGTACTTTTATCAGAGATAAAATTTGCTATACAATGTAAGGATAAACAAACATGCTTTATATATTCTATATACAGTGAAGATTGGCAAATGTCTGGGTCAGGATCTCCATCTCAATCTGGTTCAGATTCAGAATCTGAAGAAGAAAGAGATAAAAGCAGTTGTGATGAAACAGAATCTGATTATGAGCCAAAAAACAAAGTTAAAAGCAGAAAACCTCAAAATAGGTAAGTATAGCATGTTCTCAATTTGAAGCTGAAAATTGTTGGTTACAGAAGGTATTCTTTTTGTACATAGTGTCTCTCATCTTGTTTTATGTGCTAGTGTTTCTAAAACACCTCTGTCCCCTGGTCTTCGCTACCTAGATCTAAGGCAAAAAATGGGAAGAAAATTCTTGGACAAAAAAAGAGACAGATTGATTCATCTGAGGAGGAAGATGATGAAGAAGATTATGATAATGATAAAAGAAGTTCTCGTCGCCAAGCAACTGTCAATGTTAGCTATAAAGAAGATGAAGAAATGAAAACAGATTCTGATGATCTACTGGAAGTCTGTGGAGAAGATGTTCCTCAACCTGAGGAAGAGGAATTCGAAACAATAGAACGATTTATGGATTGTCGAATTGGGAGAAAAGGAGGTATTTTCTTAAAAAACATATTTATTGTTTGGTTGCTTCAGTAATATTTACTAGTAAATAAAGTATTTCTTGAAGTTATTTCAGTTTTGAAAGTGAAGAGGTGGCTTTTCATCTGTTGTACTTATTTGTTATAAAATGTACTTTGCTTAGCCTGAGTATTTTCTACCCGCGGAATAATCCACTTCACTTCACTTCATTTATTGCAGATAATTAGAAAAAATTTTAAACTACGTTTTTGAACTTTTCTGTTGTCATGCGTAAATAATGGTTGTTATTTAGGTACTTCCAATTTCACAAATAGTTTGGTTAATTTTAAATGTTTTTTCTTTCATCTCAAATCTGTAGGTTATTTTTAGTTATCTTGATATGCATTTTTTTTCAGTTTTATCGAGATAAGACATACAGTGTTGAGTAAATTTTAAAAATTTACATATATTGCAAAATGTGTACCACAATAAGTTTAGTTTATGTTTATCCATCATCTCATATAAAGAAGAAGAAAAAAAGAAATTTTTTTTCCTTATGATAACTTCTAAAATCTACTCTGAGTAGCTTTCGAATATACCATACAGCAGTATTAACTGTGGTCATTATGTTGTACATTACATCCCCAATACTTATCTTACAACTGGACGTTTGTATGCGTCTACATTATTACCCCCCCACACACATCTGCCAGCTGCCTCGGGTAACTACAGATCTGACCTCTTTTCCTATGAGGTTTTTGTTTGTTTTAGATTCCATATGTCAGTGAGATCATACGGTATTTGTCTTTCTCTGTCTCACTTATCTTACTTAGTGTAATACCCTCAGTGTTCATCCACATTGTTGCAAATAGCAGGATTTCCTTCTATTTGTGGCTCAGTAGTATTCCATTCTATATGTGTACCCTATTTTCTTTATCTGTTGATGGGATACTTAGGTTGTTTCCATGTCTTGGCTATTGTAAATAATGCTGCATGGAACCATGAGGGTACAGATACCTCCAACATAATGATTTTGGAGTTTTTAAAGATGATATTTCATTATTTTATTTCCAGTTATCAGGCAGCCAGTCATTGGTTATTGTAAATTGCTGTATAATCTTAGGTGTGCCACTGTCCTTGTTTTTTCTAATTTTAAAACTGAGGGGATTAAATTAGATAATCCTTCCATTCTAAAATAAGTTTCTTTTATGTATGTGCAATACAGTTTTCCTTGATTGTTTACTTATTTAAAAGCGCATATATTTTTCTATTCATATTTTTGAATTTTTGAGTTGAAGGAAACAATCTTATAACAGAATTACATGGAATGTATTGTGTTTTCTTTTTCAGCTACTGGTGCTACTACAACCATCTATGCAGTTGAAGCAGATGGTGACCCAAATGCAGGATTTGAAAAAAATAAGGAACCAGGCGAGATCCAATATTTAATTAAATGGAAAGGATGGTCCCATATTCACAATACTTGGGAGACAGAAGAAACCCTTAAGCAGCAGAATGTTAGAGGAATGAAAAAATTGGATAATTATAAGAAAAAAGATCAGGAAACAAAAAGATGGTAAATACGTTTTATATTACACTTAATTTTTTAACAGTTCAGAGATGATTACTAAGCTTTTTGTTAATAAGGAATACATAGTCAAGAGTCCAGTAACCTAAGGGGCGCCTGGGTGGCTCTGTTGGTTAAGTGTCTGCCTTCAGCTCAGGGCTGATCCGAGGGTCCTGGGATTGAGTCCTGCATTAGGCTCCCTGCTCAGCGGGGACCCTGCTTCTCCCTCTCCCACTCCTCCTGTTTGTGCTCGTTCTCTCTGTCAAATAAATAAATAAAATCTTTAAAAAAAAATCGAATAACCTAAAATAACTATTTGTAGACTTAAATTGTATTTGAAGGTAAAACTTTTTTGAAATAGCCATATCTAAACGTCTCCTTAATGATAGTCATGTAGAGTGTGTCTCATATATTATAAATTATACATTTTAAAAATTAAAAATTAATGATGCTTCACTTTATTTCTATTTCAGTTTCTTCATTATTCAGCTGACTCACGTGATAAGTTGCAAATGGGAGATTTTGTGCTACAGATAGTATTTGGGGGAATGGTTATTTAGGGGAGATTTTGAAGTCTATTTCTGGATTAATAATCTTTCAGGTTGAAAAATGCTTCTCCAGAAGATGTGGAGTATTATAACTGTCAGCAAGAACTTACGGATGATCTACACAAACAGTATCAAATAGTGGAGCGAATAATTGGTTAGTAATAAATGATTCTCACTGAACTTTTATCTTTCCATGCTTGATCTGAAAAAATTTAAATTTACTGCTTACACATCAAATACAGTAGTTTAGTCTTACTGTAAATAGGGTATTGTAAGCCAGATAACTAATTTTTCTTGTGTAGTTTTTTACCAAAGATTAGTCCTCAGATAAGATTCAACGTGAAAATAAATGAATGATATCTTATTTATCTCACAGCTCATTCCAATCAGAAGTCAGCAGCTGGTTATCCTGATTACTATTGCAAATGGCAGGGCCTTCCATACTCAGAGTGCAGCTGGGAGGATGGAGCTCTAATTTCCAAAAAGTTTCAAGCATGCATAGATGAGTATTTTAGCAGGAATCAATCAAAAACCACTCCTTTTAAAGATTGCAAAGTGAGTATTGTTTGAAATTTTTAATTACTGAAAATAGTATTTACACATCATAAATATTACAAGCCCAAATAGAGAGTTGGATCCTGATTTCAGATACGCTAACAGAGAGAACTGATTGGTTGAAAGGTCTTAGAGGAAAGGATGTTCTGATGATTGCTATGTGGTCTTAGATGTGGTGCTGTCTTTTAGTTTTGGTGAGTGAAACTGTCAGGAAGATGATAAATTGGTGGTGGTAGTTGTGTGAGGAGCGTCTTGGGGAGACCAAATAGGGGAAATTCCTTGGAAAATAGGTATATAAGCTTTCTTTAAAAGGTAGGGGATATTTTCTTTGAGGGTAGGGAAGAAAAGAGGGATGTCCCTGTAAGAAAAGAAGTAGTACCCAGGACTACTTTATCTAATATAAGATCTTTATACTTAGAGACATTGTTAGCAATAGTTTTGAGGGTCTGTCTGTATACTACTAGAATTTGTTTTCTTAAGACAAGATTGAGTTAAACTTGCAATGGTAATTTCGAAATAAAGTTTAGCCATTGTATGGTTTATTTCTAGGTCAGGGCTGCACCATCAGTTAAATGAATGCATTTAACATAGCCCTTGCTATTCGTGAACTGTGTAAGACCCAAGTATTTCAGCAGGAACTTACTTATTTCTATCATTTAGGGCAAAATATTTCACCCCATGTTGTTGTTACAGTAAGAGAAAACAGTCTTCTTTGAATGAATCCTGAGATATATTTTGAGTCATGGAATTTCTGAGCTTGAAAATTTGAGATAAAATTTCAAAGTTTATGGTAAAAGCTGAGATTTGGATCTTTTAAAATTCTCACATTTAATAGCTCTCATTAACATTTATTTTTACTAAAGGTATTAAAACAAAGGCCAAGATTCGTAGCCCTAAAGAAGCAGCCATCCTATATTGGAGGACATGAGAGTTTAGAATTAAGAGATTATCAACTGAATGGTTTAAATTGGCTTGCTCACTCTTGGTGCAAGTGAGTATATTTTGAATTGTCTGTTTAATTTGAGGGCATACGAATTTTACAAATACAGGATTTGGAAAAGATTTCCACCAATGTCAAGGATAAAGACTGTTTGGTATTTATGTGCAGGCTTTTGAATTTCCTTAGTGTAATAAGTAATACTTATTACATACTAAGAGGAAAATCCAGTGGAGTTTGAGTTTAACCTGTTTAATTGCTGCACATCTTCATACTACTGTTAATCTTTAAGCTTCCTTTGGACTAAAATGGTAAACTTCGTCTACTTCTCTTATACTATGACAGAGGCCTTTACATTTATTATTTATAGCTAATAAAAGTGGTATATTGTTTGTATACCTTTCAGATTAATTTTAACTGTTTAAATTTGTACATGGGTTGTGTAAAAAGGTTTCTTTATAAATTTGAATCTATTGCATACATAATTTTTGTTTTTAATTTTGTAGAGGAAATAGTTGCATACTTGCTGATGAAATGGGCCTTGGAAAAACAATACAGACTATCTCATTTCTGAACTACTTGTTTCATGAACATCAATTATATGGACCTTTTCTGTTAGTAGTACCACTCTCCACTCTTACTTCCTGGCAAAGGGAAATTCAGACATGGGCTTCTCAGATGAATGCTGTGGTTTATTTAGGTGACATTAACAGCAGAAATATGGTAAGTTGTTCCTCCGCAAATTTAGAAATCTAGACATACTTGTCTTTGAGGACACGTATTTTATTTGTCTTTTTAGTCTTCGTTTCTAGTGTAAAACTTGCCACAAAGTAAGTGCTCAAAACATGTTTAATTGTAATAAAAAACAGTTTTCAGTTGAGCATTACTTCATGTAGTAACACATTTTTTTGTAATTTCTAATGGAAAGTTTCAAATACACATGAAAGCAGAAAGAAGAGTATAATAAACCTCTGTGTGCCCATCTCCAACTTCACAGTTTTAATGCTTTGCCAGTTTTTTCATCTGTACCTCTATAGAGTACTTTCCTCCCAAATATTGTGAAGCAGACCCGGACAGCATATTTCATCCATAAATGCTATGTTATTAAATAAATTAATCACTTACGTTTTGTTAAATGAGAACTTCCTTTAGTGGAAAGTGTTTATTAAAAACGTATCTACTGTATTTTTTATAGGTTTTGATATGCTGTGGTATTTATATTTTATTTATAAGTAAGATGAGTGTAGCTTGTTGGACTGTGTTAAGAATTAAAATGATTTTTTATATAAACACAGTTTTTTGTGTATTTTGAAGGGATTTGTTTTTTAGATATTCAAATAAAAGTATACTTTTCTTAATGTTTGTCTTAAAATTATTTTTAAAATTTCTTGATAGATAAGAACTCATGAGTGGATGCATCCCCAGACCAAACGGTTAAAATTTAATATACTTTTAACAACTTATGAAATTTTATTGAAGGATAAGGTGTGTATTACCTATGCTTTTCTGTTGGGTGTATATCCATTTTTCCTTTACCATATATTGTGGATAGGGTGAGATGATAAATCATGGGTCAGCAAACTACATCCTGTGGGTCAAATCTGGTTTATTTTTTATGACTTTTGAACTAAGAATGGTTTTTACGTTTTTAGATGGTGTAAAAACAAAGAATATGTGACAGAGACCATTACACATTTGTCTGCAAAAAGCTGAAATATTTACCATCTGGGTCTTTACAGGGAAAGTTTGCCAACTATTGACTTACATAAAACTAGTTTGGCATAGTGTGTTGATTTGTAAGATCGTTAAAGAGGGGGAAAATACCTAAAAGAATTAAGCTACTCTGGGTGAAGCACTATGCTAAATGCTTTATAGATGTTGTTTATTTAGTTCTTTGTAGTTCATATCTCAAGTAATTCCCATCTATTTTATAAGATACTGCTGTTTCTACTTTATTGGAAAGAAAAATCTGGTCTCAAAAGAGGTTAATGAGCTTGTCTCCTAGGTCATGGCAACAATTAAGTAGAATGAGGCATGTCTCTGTTTTAAGTCAGAGACCCACGTTTATATATTAGAGATCCACAGTTCATAAAAATCATACAGTAAATTATTTCTACACTTGGAATAAGATACTTCCAAATTTATATAATATTTTCTCTAAATTGACATTAATAGAGGCTTCTGCTGGCCATAAGCTAAAAATCTTTTGTGAAAATTTTTAAATGATACATTTTAATGATAGTGTTGTTTTCCTTTTTCCTTTTTTTGAATGTGTAAGCTAGTAAAAACTTTCATTTGCTTTTCTCTGTTTTCCAGTGGGTGAATGAGTCATGGAAGGAACTTTGTTTTGCATGTTGCGTTACTTTATGTGAGGGTTTCAATAAATCTTGAAATAATATATAATTTTTATTTGAAAAAAGAAGTTTGGTTTTAATTTTAATTTGCCTTAGTTTAATAATTTGAATTTAATTTTTCTCTTAAAATACTAACTGTATTCTGTTCATTTTAAGGCATTCCTTGGAGGTCTAAATTGGGCGTTTATAGGTGTAGATGAAGCACATCGATTAAAGAATGATGACTCTCTTCTGTATAAAACTTTAATAGACTTTAAGTCCAATCACCGTCTCCTTATTACTGGAACTCCTCTACAAAACTCCCTCAAAGAGCTCTGGTCTTTGCTACATTTCATTATGCCAGAAAAGTAAGATAAATTGGGATATATAGTTTTAATATTAATTTTATATGTTAAGCTTAGCAGGAAAATAATTAGTGTAGGTAATAAGGTCCGTAAGAAGTTTTATTGCCCTAGAACATTAGACCACAGATTTTTAAGAAGGAAAATAAAAAAAGGAAATGGGATGCAACACTTCATATTTCTAGTATTTTAATTTTTCAGTTTTGTAAATAAACAGGTTTGAGTCATGTGTAATAAATTACAACAGTTGATTTTGCCATTCAAAATAAAATTTGCTTGAAAAACTGAATCAGCATCCTTCTTAGTATTTAATAGTAATAACAACAATAATAAGGTGCTGGTAATCCCTTTTTCTAAATGAGGAAAACTAGACTAAGGGTCAGATGACTTGTTCAAGATGACAAACAGTTTTTTTCAGTAGATTCAGAATTTTAAAATTATATTCTTTGAGAAATATTTTAGTGATAATTCTGTATTTGAAAATACTTCAATTTTTTTATTTGAAATACTTTAATTTTATTTAATGTCTTTAGCTTAAAAAGAATCATAATTTTTATAAAACAACTTATGTTTCACCTTTATAAAGGTATTTATATAAATACATAACAGATTTCTTGGGAAGGATAGTTCTTTGAAGTGACTAGTACTTAGCAAATCTTTTTTCCTGAAAGTCTATATTTTGTTTATATATGACTACTTTAAAAAATCTCATGTGCACTATGACTTTTTTCAGTGGTTCTTCTACTTTCTTAAATTTTTTAGGTTTTCTTCTTGGGAAGATTTTGAAGAAGAACATGGAAAAGGCAGAGAATATGGTTATGCAAGCCTCCACAAGGAGCTTGAGCCGTTTCTGTTACGCAGAGTTAAAAAAGATGTGGAAAAATCTCTTCCTGCCAAGGTTGAGCAGATTTTAAGAATGGAAATGAGTGCTTTACAGAAACAGTATTACAAGTAAGCTGTAAACAGACCACATGTTCTGGACATTTAATTCTAAATAACCCCCTGTAACCTTGTCTCATCGAAGTGTCCCCCCACCCTGCAATAGGTTCTTAGAGCAAAAACAATTCTTGAATTTTAGAATAGGTTTATTCTGTGGGCTCTTGAAGCAAAGAGAGATTGAATGCCATGTTCAAGATCATGGGTAACCTAAGACTGATTCATGATTAATTGCGTTTGTCTGTTTTATGCTCTGTTACCATATAGAGGGCTGTTAAGTGTCAATACTGCTTAAGTGTTAGTGATACTAAGGCATTATTTTGTAGTTATGATAATTACATAATTGACAGAGGTAGAGGCCAGAAAAAGAAACTTTAAAACAAAATTTTAGGCCCCCTGTTGAAGAATATTAATCGTACTTTAGGTAAATTTGTATGTAAGATCTATACAGTACTACTTCAAAGAATCAAAAGGTATTATTTGTCCTAATAGCTATTTAAACATTTAATCGCATAAAATGCACTACTACATGCACTTGGATTCTCAGAAACCTATTTCGTGGAAAAGAAATACATTTATTGCATGAATTTTAGGTTTGTGTTGTGGGAAATTTCAAACGTACACAAAAAGAGGATGACATAATAAATTCCCAACACTCGGCTTTGTTTTCAACTCATACCCAGTCTTATTTTATCTCTAGCCATTCCCACTTCCCTCATTGCCTATCATTGTGAGGCAAATCAGAGATAAAATTGTTTCAAGTCCCTTCAAAGACTTAACCTTATAAAAAGGAAGCAAATAAAAGATGGTAGAAGACGAAGTATATTGTAGTGAGTGGAAACTTTATATAGTTATATAAATAGTTTGGAGTGGTAAAATAACCACCCATAATTTTTCTACAATTTGCATATGTATTTAATTGTAAATTAGAGAAGGCAGTGTGGGTAAACCAGGTATATGCTCATGAGGTTTCTAATAGGTCTGTGTTTTGGTTGCCTAATGTAGTTAAATTTGTAGGAAGGTCAATATAGATGATAGTTGACCCATTTTTGAAGTAACTTTGGAGGAAAAAGGATTAATACATTATACTCACTATGTTACATTAAGCCGTTACTGTATATTGCACAGATAACAGCTTATGTGTTGTGTTCTCATTAATTTTATGAATGAAGCTTATTAGTCTTGTGAATGAGGTTTGGCCCATTGTATATCCAGTTGTGAACTTCATAATGATGCAGTTTTTCTTTAGTGCTTGATTGTTTTTTCATGATTTTAGAATTCATCCTGGTAAGTATTCTGCTAAACCTCATTTTTGTGGTTTTTTTTTTTTTCTTTAAACAGATGGATATTAACTAGGAATTACAAAGCCCTCAGCAAAGGTTCCAAGGGCAGTACCTCAGGCTTTTTGAACATTATGATGGAGCTAAAGAAATGTTGTAACCATTGCTACCTCATTAAACCACCAGATAATAATGAATTCTATAATAAACAGGAGGCCTTACAAGTAAGGATTTTAAAATATTGTTACTTTATGGTAAAATAAAATTGTAGAAATGCTTATTGCAGTTATAACTGAAAATGGCACAAGGCTTTAATGTAGTGGTTAGAATTTCTCTTTGGTTATGGTACAATTAAATAATGAGGTTTTTTTAGTCTTTATAAAAAAGCCTTCAAAATTATAATTTATCCAATTAATTATTTTGATTATTTTTCTAAAAATGGATTTGTATGGACTACCAAGATTTATCCAGCAGAAGTCCCTTAGTATATTCTTAATTGACAAAAATTCACATCAGTGAATGTGCTGGATTTGTGATATGGCAGATGGTAGTCATGAGAAAGACATCTTGACCTCAGATTTTGCCATTCCTGTCACTTCTGGAAGATAAACGAGAAGTATGAAGAAGGCACAAATGCCATCAGCCACAGTAGTGCTTTAGAATGCTAGGTTCAGTGATGTATATAAGTTAAAATATGTTTTCTTACTCTTTTGAAACCTTTAGTTGCTTAGTTGCTGCTTCTTTTCAGTGTATTGTTTTTCAAGGATTTTTGGAGAAGTAGTGTAATAACTAGCAAATAAAGTGAAACTGCTCCCCCATCCCCTTACCTCCAAAACATGACGAAAGCCTAGGTGCTGAGTGGCAAGGAAAATCGTAGCTTGCATAGATCAAAGTGATCCTAGAAAGGTCCTAGAACATTTTGAAAACTGGAGTAAACTGTTTCCCAACATTATGAAAACATAACATTTTGATTTTAAATGAAAGAAGATGAAGTGTTAAGTAGAGTATTTGTTTCATTTGATTGATTCTTTTCACATGTTCTAACAGTTGTAATTAATTGTTTCTAGCACTTAATCCGTAGTAGCGGAAAATTGATTCTTCTTGACAAACTGTTAATTCGCCTAAGAGAACGAGGCAATAGAGTTCTTATTTTTTCTCAAATGGTGCGGATGTTAGATATACTTGCAGAATATTTAAAATACCGTCAATTCCCCTTTCAAGTAAGCATTTCATTTTTTTGTTGTTGACTTAAATTTCATCTGATAGTTGAGCGTGTTCTACAAAATTACCTTTGAAATTATTCTGCAAATTAGGGATTTTTATATAAACTGTACTTTTAAGATAATATATCTGTTTTAAAAATTTCTGTTTGTGGGGTGCCTGGTGGCTCAGTCATTTAAGCTTCCTGACTCTTGATTTTGGCTCAGGTCATTTCATGGTCTTGTGATTGAGCCCCACGTCAGGCTCTGCACTGGGTGTGGAGACTGCTTAAGATTGTCCCTCCTACTCTCCTCTCTCTCTTCCTCTCTGGGAAAAAAAAAGAATTCTATTTGTAATTATTCCTTTTTTTTCTTCTTGACCTTATATTTAGCAGCAAAGCAATTTTTCTTTTCTCTAATTTTTATTTTAATTCTGTACTTCTCTTCTGTGCCCAAATCTAAATGGGCAGTTTTATGTATTAGGCTTTAGTTTGAGGAAGGGAAAGAGAGAGCAGTCCTTGTGAGTGTTATCAGGACTGTTACAGATTCTGAAGAATAATGTTCTCATAGTTATTCTAATACATAGTTTGCTGAGTAAAACTGTAGATGACTCTAAGGAAGGTACTAAAGACCAGAACGGTCTTATATTCCATCTATTCAGTATTTGAGATCCATTCACTGTAATTAAAGCTAATGTGAATGTTTAACGTTAAGAGACAGGTGCTAGTCTCAGTACTTTCTAATAATTTATTTAATCCTTATTTAATCCTTTTATGAACACTGCCTAGAACCTAGCGAACACTCATATAACTAGTAAATGATATATATTTAGTGCAGGAAATACAATAGAAGCAGAATTACAATGATGAATCTCAACAGATATAATCCCTGCTCTGTTGGAGCTTACATCGTAATATGGAAGATAGACATTAATCAGGTAATTACAAATAAAAATAACGTTACAACTCTGGTAATGTCTGCTTTGAAGGACAGATTTTTGGTGATACGAACATGATTGAGAAATATGTAGTCATTCAGGCTAGGGGAAAAGTATGGAAAAATCATCATTGTTTGATTTTCTTAACAGCTTTATTGAAATGTAATTTCCTTCCCATGCAATTCGTCCATTTAAAGTGTACAGTTATCTGATTAAAATACACAGAGTTGGGCAGCTATCAACACAATCTTAGAATGTTTTTGTCCCCTCAAAAAGAAACTGTACCCTTTAGCTATCACCACATTTCTCCATCCCATCCTCTTTCCCCATCCCAACCCTATGTTGGTTGTTTTTAGACAAACTATTATATGTACATGGTCAAACAAAACAAATAGTGAAGAAGTGCTTGTTATCAGCAATTCTCTGCCCCTAATCCCTTCTCATTCCCAGATTAATTCCCAGATAAAATTATTTTTACCATTCTTTTGGTTTAGGTCATATTTCAATAAACGATATACCTACTGTTTTTTAAAAAATCTTTACTAATTGTAAGTGTTAATGAAAAAGAAACAAATAGCACTATTTAAATTTTTTTTGATTTTGGACATCAGCTAATGTTTAGTAGGCACTCAGTATATGTCTGACACTGAGCTAAGTGTTTTACTGTGTTCTCTCACTGAATGCTCTGAATTTTGTGAAGGAAGTACTACTATTCATTCCCTGAGAAAGAAACTTAACAAGGTGAAAAGTCAAATCACTTGCCCAGGCACCCATGAATACTGAGGTCAGTCAAATTTGGGTTGTTTGACTAGAACCCATGGTGCCCCAAGTCAGTGACTTCCAAACTTAATCAGGGGCTTTTGCTGGACTCCTTCCTCCCTTCCTCCCTTCCTCCCTTCCTCCCTCCCTCCCTCCCTTCCTTCCTTCCTTTCTCTTTTGTCTCCCTGGCTTGCTTGCTTGCTTGCTTCCTTCCTTCCTTCCTTCTTTCTTTCTTTCTTTCTTTTTAAGTTTTTAAAAAAGATTTTATTTATTTATTTGAGAGAGAGAGCGCACACCACATGAGCAGGGAGGAGGGGCAGTGGGAGGGTGAGAAGCAGACTCCCCACTGAGCTGGGAGCCCTACATGTGGCTCGATCCCAGTACCCTAAGATCATGACCTGAGCCAAAGGCAGACACTTAACCGACTGAGCCACCAGGTGCCCCTGGACCTCTTTCTCAGAGTTTCTGATTCAGTAGATCTGGGATGGGGCTCAAAAATTTGCATTTCTAAGTTCTCAGATGACACTGATGGCTGTTGGTCCAGTAACCACACTGGACTTAACCATCATTTATAAACCTGTGGTCTATAACCTATTAATAGATCTGGGAATCAATTTAATGAGTTGTACCAACTTTTGAAAAAAGGGAATAGATTTTAACATATGAGAGTATATCGTGGTACATTGTGTCATGTACCTTGCTTTGGGTATACAGCTGTGTACTCATTCATGTGTAAAATGTCTTACAAGGAGACCCAGGCAGAATGATAGTCATTGCCATTACTTACTGTTACTATCTTGGGAAATAGTTTTAATTGTTAAGAGCACAGACTTGAGAGACAGAATGCCTGGGCATTGTCTTCTTACCTAATAGGTACCTTATACTCTTATAGTCTTAGCGAAAGGCATACTGCTTTTTCATACTTAATTTCATTGTTGATTTTAATATCTTTTTAAAATATTTGATTCTGTTATATGCAGTATTTTAATGTGTTTTATTCTAGAGATTAGATGGATCAATAAAAGGGGAGCTGAGAAAACAAGCTCTAGATCATTTTAATGCTGAAGGATCAGAGGTATGAATACTTTTAAAATTGTAATTTATTTTATAAATTTTAGTTGTATCTGCTTTTTTTTTTTAAATCTTGTTACCCAGTTTTGCTTTATAAGTGAGGTTTTGAAATCAATATTCTATGTTAAATCTGAAGAACTTTACCTTCTCTTAGCAATACTGTTTCAGATAGGACAGTTAATTTGATTCAAAATAAATTAGCCCACTTTCATTTAGAATTTTTTAAATTTGGTGTATATTATTCCCATGTATATTTGTATTTAGGAGTCTTGTTGATTGGTTTTGCTAGAGGTTTTTGTATTTTATTAGTATTTTTTTATAACTACCTTTTACTTTTATTGGTAAAATACTTTTAAATTCAAAAAATCAGTTGTAAAATTCTCTAATGATTATTCACAATCACAGTTAGAAGAATTTAAAATTGAGCCTATTTATAATTCCTTACAGGATTTCTGCTTTTTGCTTTCCACAAGAGCTGGAGGCTTGGGAATTAATTTAGCCTCTGCTGACACTGTTGTTATATTTGATTCTGATTGGAATCCACAAAATGATCTTCAGGCACAGGCTAGAGCTCATCGAATTGGGCAGAAGAAACAGGTATTTTTTTTTTTCTTCTATTTTTCTTTTAGATTCTTTTTTTCATGATCATCAGTGTTTGGAAGTGATTTTGGTTTATCTTCCTGGTCAAATCCTTGGAACACAGTCATGTTGCTCTTTAACAGGTAAAGTACTAAAGAACTCAGATTTACCAAAATCACCTGGAAGGTCTGGCAGACTTGAAGTAACTATGCCAAAATCGGATTATGTGCTCTCTTTTAATCATACATTCTGTTAACAGCTGTAGAGTACCAGTGTTTTTCACTCAAAACATAAACTTTAAAATACCTTTATTATTTTAAGTACTGAAAGAGATTTTGCTTAGTATATCGCTTGCTACCTTTTTGTTAACTTGTATTTTATCCATTTACCTATAAGATTCTTTATGCAAAAAAGCCTTTCTCATTTTATAGTTTTTGTACAGCTATCTGATACCGTTGTAATAGGCCTTGAGAAAAACCATCTGTCATCATTCTGATGCCTTGGTCCTTGTATTTTAATTCATTTACTTCTGTCTAGAATATGCTTCTCAAACTTCTGCAAAGCAGGAGATACAAACAAGTAGCACAGAAAGACTTAGCACATTTATATTACCTTTTTAAGATTTCATGTTTTCTACTGAAAAATATGTCCATAATTTTAAATTGAAAGAGTATTTTATCCAAATAATTCTCATAAAAGTCTCCTCAGAAATACATTATGCTTCTTTCTGTAATTTTTTATACTCTGAAACAACATTGCATACCCCTAAGTGAAAGCTTGTATTTACAGTAGTGGTTCTTCACATCATCAGACCTAGTGACCCCTTTTTACAACAGCTGTTTTTAGCACCCCCTTTTCCTGGAATTGGATACATGAATTTGAAAATAATTTGAATGCCCTAATAGCAATTTAGGTAAAACAAAACAAAATAAAACTCTATTTATTTATTTATTTTTTAAATAAAACTCTTTTTAAAAAATACATGTTTTAATAGATAGGACTACACTACGATATAAAGAATTTAGAGTTGAGAAAATAAGAGCAGGACTCATTCTGCATAGGAGGCACAAAGGAAGCAAAGATCGGGGTATATTGGTGTGTAAGAGAATAGAAATTAGTATTAAAATTAGATAATAACACTTACTTGCACATTATAAAGGGAGGCAAACTTGAAGTAGGGATAATAACATGCCAAGATAAATTATAGACCGTCAGGAGATGGTGAGGAAGTAAGATAATCTCACAGGTGAGCTGGGCCTAATGTATATGTGAATAGTCAAAATAGCCCTGTTTTATGAATGAGATGGGGAATAGTGGTTAGTGCACTAAACCGATAACTCCCATACTGAAATCCGCAACACATGGCTGGACTCCTATTCCATTTATACTACTTAAATACTACTTATAGGCCACCACATTTTCTAAATAGGGGATAGAAAATAGAGGATACATTAGAAGAACCAGTTAGATAAAATACTATAGAAAGTTGCGTGGTAGACCTCTGGGAAGAATTATCTGAGGAAGATCATAAAATAATTGTAACACAGATTTCTTACTATTATGTTACAATACTTTTAAGAAATAAATTGATATAAATATTACTGTATTTTAAAATATAATTATTTAATAAATTATCACTTAATACATTTAAAATATATAAATATGAATACATATTTTTATTAATGATTATTGAGATATATTCTCTATTATTTCATTATTGGTGTATTATAGTAAGATTCCTATGCTTCCTGTACCTGGCTGTTTTTTGTTTGTTCTTTAAGGTTTTATTTAAATTTTAGTTAACATACAGTGTATTATTAGTTTCAGGTGAGCATTATAGTGCTTCAAGTCTTCCATACAACACTTGGTACTCATCACAACAGGTGCCCTCCTTAATCTCCATCACCTATTTAACCCCCCCCCAACTTCCCCAAGGAAACCATCAGTTCTCTGTTGTTAAGAGTCTGTTTCTTGGTTTGCTTCTCTTTTTCCCCATGATCATTTTAGTTTTTTCAAATTCCACATATGTGTGAAATCATGCCCATACCTGAGGTTTTACTAATATTTGGTTCTAAATCTGACACAAGGTATTTCATATCTCATATTAAATATTTACATGACAACAACTACAAAATGAGTATAGATGAGTAATACAGATGCATTTTATTGGTGACACCAGTACTGCACACATTTGGAAATAACTTAGAGATCTAAATAAAAGGATATCCAGTTATATACTGGTTTATGCAGTAGTTATAATGCTGAAAAAAACTAATGTATTATAACTTCATTAGAACTCTTCTTGTTTACCTTAAAATGGAGTTCAAATTTAAACTCAAAATAATTTAAAAAGTTTTTAAAAATCATTTTTAAGACTTGAAAGACTCAGGATACTTTTTCTTTGTGCCTGAATGTCCAGTTTAACGCAGAATGTCTAGTGTCCCAAGTCCCAGTGCTCTTAAGTACTGGTAAGCCCACCTAATGATTTCAAAGACTATAAAAATGCTCCCATAGATTTTCAAAATATCTCTGTATAGTGGTACTATTTGATATAGAACTGCTGACCTTGAGAAATAGGGCAAAATTTCTACACATCAATTTTTGTCTGTTTTGGAAAGCTTTGTCTTGTGGCAGGATTTCATCATTAACCTGGGGAATGGTTCACAGAATTTTGGATTATGTGGAATATGAAACATTAATCAGAATTAATGGAACTGGTGTAAGTTGTCATATATTTACCACTTTTTCCCACTTTTTTCTCAGCTAAAAGGTAATTTAAAAATTACTGTCGTTGCTTTTAAAAAAGAAAAATAAGCAAATAAAAATCTCCTAACCAAAATGTAAGAAAGACACAACCTCAAAATAATCTTTAAACTGAAGAAATTTAGCTTTTATATATATTGGTATATATTTTTTAATTTTTATTTTGACCAGTGAGAATTTCATGTAGGATGAGCTTCCCTCTATGTGCAGTATTTGGGTGTTTCAGATTAGCAAAATGAATCCCTTTTAATACATTTTATGTTTCATCATGTGTATCTACAGGTGAATATTTATCGTCTAGTTACGAAGGGATCAGTTGAAGAGGATATACTTGAAAGGGCCAAAAAGAAGATGGTTTTAGATCACCTTGTGATTCAGAGAATGGACACAACTGGGAAGACAGTACTACATACAGGTTCTGCCCCCTCAAGGTAGTTACTTTATTTATTTATTTTGAAAGATTTTTTTCATTTGGGAGAGAGAGAACATGACCCATGGGTAGGGGGAGAAGAGCAGAGGGAGAGGGAGAAGCTGACTTCTGCTGAGCAGAGAGCCTGATGACATGGGGTTCTATCCCAGAACCCTGAGATCATGACCTTAGCCAAAGGCAGATGCTTAACCAACTGAGCCACCCAGGCGCCCTGGTAGTTACTTTAATATTAAAAAAAAAAAAAAAAGTCATTTAGAATCATTCTACACTCATTTTCCTGAAATGTTATATGCTATAAGCAGATCTTTGAGGTATCATATTTAGTATTGTAATTTTTTAATTTTTTAAAGCACTAGAGTAATTTTTAGTCAAAAGCATACATTCAGGGGCGCCTGGGTGGCGCAGTCGTTAATCGTCTGCCTTTGGCTCAGGGCGTGATCCCAACGTTCTGGGATCGAGCCCCACATCAGGCTCTTCTGGTAGGAGCCTCCTTCTTCCTCTCCCACTCCCCTTGCTTGTGTTCCCTCTCTCGCTGGCTGTCTCTCTATGTCAAATTAATAAAAATAAAATCTTTAAAAAAAAAAAAAGCATACATTCAGTACTGATTTTACCACTCAAGTTTTATAAATCTTGGGAGAAATTCCTTTAACTGACAAGTTTCAAGTTCTTAACAGTGAACTTATAATACTTCACCTAACTCTGTCATATAACTTATATAAAGTTGACTATATCAATAATGTATAAAAGTGCAATGTAAATATTAAATTGTTAACTGTTAGTATTAAGCATTTTTATTTGTTTTTCTTGACCCAGTTCTACTCCTTTCAATAAAGAAGAATTGTCAGCCATTTTAAAGTTTGGCGCTGAGGAACTTTTTAAGGAACCTGAAGGAGAAGAACAAGAGCCCCAGGTAAAAAAACTTGCCTCAAATGTCTTCTTTAAACTTAAAAGTATAAGGTATATTTACTTCAAAATATATGAAAGTATACTTAAGGATTTCTTTCTAATTACAGGAAATGGATATAGATGAAATCTTGAAGAGGGCTGAAACTCATGAAAATGAACCAGGCCCTTTAACTGTAGGAGATGAATTGCTTTCCCAGTTCAAGGTAGATTTTTCTTTCTTTTTAATTTTTCCTTCAAATTATCTAAATTGAGAGGGAGTGATTTTTTTTTTTGTCATTTCATGTTAATCTCTTTAAGCACAATGAGCATGATAATTTCTTAACATTTTTGTCTTAAAATTTGTTACGGTGTATGAAAATTTTTCTCCCTTATTATGACAAACCAGTAGCAACTTGTTTTGAAAAGGACCAAATCATTTGTGAATAGGTACATTTAGTGGAATGAGGAGGGCTGTTATTCTAATTAACATCTAAAGAAGCGCTTGGCAAATAGTACATCCTCAAATATTTGGGTAAATGAATGAACATGATCTCTTAGGACATTTCTATGGCAGAAGACTTTTAGCTAATGTTTGTTGGAGCAGTTTTTGACATTAGATTAAGTTAAGCATTATCACACCTAAGAAAACTCAAGTTAATCAGTCCATGTAAGCAATGAGCTCCTGTTAGTACTTATAAATATCCCTGGTTTGGTGAGGGCTAAAAGGTTGCAAGGAGTCCTAAAGCAACGTAACCTCATAGAGTAATTTGTATGCCAGTTGTTTAGTATAAAGAGGTAGGCTCCTCTATAGCCATTTTCCACGAACTGAGGTTTTAAGGAGAGCAGTTCAGTTTGTGTCATTTGTTCATTCAACAAGTATTTATTGAGCACCTGATGTGTGCCATGCACGGGGACACAGCAGTGAATAAAAACATTTATGATTTTCGTGGATCACTCTGGCTGCAATGTGGATATATACTGTAATGGAGCAAGAATTAAAAGTGGGGAGATTAGTTAGTGGACTGTTTCTTTAATCTTGAGGAGAAGTAAAGGTTTCTGGAACCGATACTTATTCTGGGTATGGTCTGATTAACTCTACATTATTATACTATTTGTTTTTAACTTGACTAATTGGAAGTTTGAAAAAATGTCACTGATAAGCTAAGTAAAGTAAATACAGATTACTTTTATACCACTGAGTTAATACTCCTATCTTGCTGGCTTTAGGGCTTTCATCACATTTAAAAAAATAGACACGGGGCACCTGGATGGCTGTCGGTTAAGCATCCGACTCTTGGTTTCCGTTTAGGTCCTGATCTCATGGGTCCTGGGATCGAGCCCCATGTAAGGCCCTGCACTCAGTAGGGAGTCGGCTTGAAGATTCTCTCCCTCTGCCCGCTCCATGCACGCACGCTTGCACTCTCTCAAATAAATAAATCTTTAAAATAAAAAAAACAAAGATACGAGAGAATGAACACTATTTGCAGTGTCATTTCTTTTTTTTTTTGAAGATTTTATTTATTTATTTGACAGAGATAGACACAGCCAGTGAGAGAGGGAACACAAGCAGGGGGAGTGGGAGAGGAAGAAGCAGGCTCATAACGGAGGAGCCTGATGTGGGACTCGATCCCAGAACGCTGGGATCATGCCCTGAGCTGAAGGCAGACGCTTAACCGCTGTGCCACCCAGGCGCCCCTGCAGTGTCATTTCTTAACACAGGATAAGCATAGGTTTTTTTTCATTCAGTTTTTTTAAGTTTTAATGTGCCACTGTTGGCAGTTAGCTTTAACGAATCCTTTCTGTATACCAGAGTCTTCATAGTTCCTTAAATGTATTATCTTATTTAATCTTGATAAACGTTAGTGAGCTCTTTCTATCCCTTTTTTTAAAGATAAAGAAACTAGGAACCTAAGTAAGGTTATCTGTGGACCTAGAGTTCTTTATGTCTTGTTAGTAACTCTTTGTACTACTTTTTATGATCATAAAAATAAGAATATTGGTTTGTTCTACAGCACTTTGTAGTTAATGGACTGGTGTGGTATTTTCTGCAGAAGATGATTAGCATGTTACTATAAGTTATTTTGTTCTCCCAGCTAATTTTGTTGAGCAGCAGGACAAAAGAGGGTTATTCTTAGAAGTCTTTTGGTTTATTCTACTTTGACCTAATAATAAATAATAAAGAACTAATAAAGAACTTAAATAGCTTAGCAGTCATTTTTGGTTTCATCCATAGTCATATTCATTATCCTGAGGATGTTTTAAGTTTTATTGTCTTATTATGGTATGTCACTTCCTCTCCCCTAAAGTACAAAATGTAGTTTAAAGATGAGGTTTTCTTTAATGCTTATTCTGTTAAAATTCTGGAATTTAAGGTTGCCAACTTTTCAAATATGGATGAGGATGACATTGAGTTGGAACCAGAAAGAAATTCAAAGAATTGGGAAGAAATAATTCCAGAAGATCAAAGAAGACGATTAGAAGAGGAAGAAAGACAAAAGGAACTTGAAGAAATTTATATGCTCCCAAGAATGAGAAACTGTGCAAAACAGGTGACCTTTTAAAATTTAAAAGATTATGTCTGTTGTTGTGAGGGTATTCATACCTGGACTCATCTGGTTTTGTTTATAAAGCGTACTGGCCCATAGTTTTCTTTTATAGTGTTTTCATCTGATTTAATAATTCTTGCCTCTTAAAATAAGTTGGAAAGTGTTCACCCCTCCTCTGCTTTTGAGAAGAGTTTGTATAGAATTGGTATTCTTCATTAAATGTTTGGCACTGTTTGTCAGGGAAACCATCTAGGCTTGGAGTTTTCTTTGTTAGAATATTTAAGTCTAATTTCCTTTATAAATATAGAACGATTCAGAATATTCCTTTTTTGAGTGAGTTTGATAGTTTGTTTCTTTCAAGGAATTTGTCCATTTATGTCTAAGTTGTTGAATTTTTATAGGCATAAAGTTACTCATAATATCTCCCCAAAAATCATCCATTTATTTTTCTGTTTCAAATTCATTGATTTCTGCTCTTTATTATCTTTTTGGCTTTGCTTTAACTTCCTCCCCTTTTTTTAGTGTCTTAAGATGTATTCTTAAGACAATTTAATCAAGACCTTTCTTTTATAATACTATCAGCGTTTAATGCTACAAGCTTCCCTCTAAGCACTGCCTTTTTTGAATCTTATAAATTTTGATACCTGTCGTGTTTTCATTTTCATTCATTCAGAGTATTTTCTAATTTGCCTTATGACGTACTCTTTGACCCGTAGGTATTTTTTGTTGGTTTGTTTTTGTTCTTTTTTGTTGTTATGAAATATGTTTAATTTCCAAATACTTGGGAGATATTCTGATTATCTTTGTTATTGATTTCTAGTTTAATTCGGTCATCATCAGCATGCCTTGTATGATGTGAATTTTTAAAAATCTATTGCTGTTTATTTTATGGCCCAAATGAAGAAAATAGGAGATTTTTAAATAATGGTAAGAGGGCCATGCCAGGCTACATCAGATCCTGCAACAAAAGGAAAGAAACTTCAATACTAGTTTTTTTTTGTTTGAATTAGCTTTTGTTTTTTAGAATATTGCATTGCAAGAATATTTGTCTTGATTACTGAGCTTTTTTGGTGCCTCTTAAATTTTGAGTCTGAGGCAAATAAGGGAATTGCTTAGTCGTTGTTCTGCTATCCTTTCCCCAGGGGTAGAGTGTTTTGTTTTCTTTTTCTTTTCCTACAACTATATTGTGTCTTCTCCCATCACTGTGGTGCGGTGCACTGTGGTGCGGTGTGGTGCCCTCAGTGCATTAAGAAAACTGCTCCCTTTCTCCAGGCCATCATCTGGAACGAAAGTTTTTTTCTGATCTTCTGCCCAGTCTTACTCATGAGCACCTGTTCAGAGTTTTGAGGAGTGTCGCAGAGGGGTGCAGGTTCTGTTCTCCATCCCTTCTGTTTCCAGGGACCCTGTACTCTCATAGTCACCCAAACGAAGCCCTTAGCAAATTTTAGCTAACTTTTTTTGCCTGCTTATTTGTTATTTGGTGTCTACAACTCATGCTTTTCACAGGTGAGCCAGTGTTCAAGTTCCATATTACAAGCTCTGCTGTATTTCCTTATACTTTAGACTATTAGATTGCCTTGTGATTTTGACATGTGTAAGAGAAGTTAGGATTTTGTAGATGAGATTTGTTGGGGTTGGGACATCCTATCAATAGGCAGAAATGGAGCCAAATAATGTGTTTGGTCTGAAAGTGACCATGTATGTAGTTTCTTGTTAGTGTTTATTTCTGCCAACCCCATAATGATTTCCTTTCATAGTACGCGGGAAAGGCAGCATTATATTACTTCTTGTGAAGGGATGAGAGGAGGTTACAATGAGTAAGAACTGAATACTGTCTTTGACTTTCGTTTCAGCATATTAGGGGTTCAGAAAATGCACTTTGACTTTGGAAAAATTCCAGAGACTTATAGAAAATATGTTTTGATATTTCTGTTAAATAATGGGTGTTATAAATAAATATTGTTGCTTTAATTCTCATTTAAAATAATTTACTGTTGAGGTTGTTTAATTCTATGTTTATGCTGTTTGATTAATTGCTTGTTAATAATTTTTCTCATTTTTACAAAAGGACAATTTTGGGGGCACCTAGGTGGCTCAGTTGGTTAAGTGTCCGACTCTTGGTTTCTGCTTAAGTCATGATCTCAGGGATCGTGAAATCCAGCATCAGGCCCTGTGCTCAGCGGAGAATCTGCTGGAGATTCTCTTTCTCCCTCTCCCTCTGCCTCTCCCCTCCTCACAAACGTGCATTCCTTCTCTAAGTAAATCTTTAAAAAAAAGACAATTTTGTGTTTTCCTTCTGATTTATAAGAATGTTTTTAAAAATGTTAGGGCCGTTAATAACTCTGTCATTAACCTGCTATGTTTTTCTATGTTTTGTTTGCTTTTTAATATTATTTATGGAAAGTTTTTTGATAGACATTTGAATTTGTTAATTTTCTCAATCTTTTCTTTTGGAATGTTTTCTTTGCACTTAACAGTTAGAAGCCTTCGTTAGTCTAAGGTTGGATAAATTTTTGTTTTCCAATTCCAGATTAGTTTTAATGGAAGTGAAGGGAGGCGCAGTAGAAGTAGGAGATATTCTGGATCTGATAGTGACTCGATCTCAGAAAGGAAAAGGCCAAAGAAACGTGGAAGACCACGGACTATTCCTCGAGAGAATATCAAAGGATTTAGTGACGCAGAAATTCGGCGGTAAGATGACATAAGACTATTTTTCTTCAACTTGATTTTATTAGAAGGTGAAATTAAAATATACAAATCCCATAATTTTCAAAGATTAAAATAAAAGTTTTAGAGGAGGCAAATATATAATAATTGTGTAGGGATTGGATGGTTCTGCTTTTGGGTCTTCATTATAGCTATGAAAAATAAAGTTTGGTATCTAATCTCTGCATGTTATTTATTGTTAGTCTACTTAGACTGCTAAATTTTTTTGGTTTTATTAATGTGGTTCAGAATAGTGGCCCTTTTGAATAATGAATGTATATTTTAGTACATTAGATTTATTTATTAAAATTTCTCCCTACATTAATGACTCCCAAGATTACTATTTTTATGTAGGAATACGTTAGTTCCATATTTTTGTAGTTTTTTAATACTGAGGAGATTTGCTTTTTGAAAGTAACATTGATAAAGCATTTCTGGTATGTCCAAGTAGGAATTGAGGTAAGATAGCCATGTAGGATAAATCATAGTTTTCTTTCAAAATATGTTTGTTTCTTTATACACATTTATATATAAGGGGAATGGGATAACAGCCTACTTTTGTTTATGTAATATTTTTGCTTATGAAATTTGTAAAAAGGTTTGCTCATTGTTATATTTTGAGAGTTTGTTGTTTTTTTCAAGCCATTGTAACTCTTTTCTTTTAAATCATAGACCTGACCGATAAAGTTCTTCCTCATTCTTTCTGCCAGAAAACTAAATATATTGTTAGATTTTATTAAGGGTACTTTTATGACCACCTGATTTGCTGGACTTTCTGTCTTTAGTTGAAGAACATTTCAGCTTCTGCTTTTCCTGGATATTTTCCCTCATCCATCAACCACTTGGATAGCTTTGTTCTTAAGTAAATTTTTATTTTCCATTGTTGGTATTATACCATACATCTGAAATAAAGCTATTATTCAGTGAACTTTATTGGTACTTGGAATGTGAGGAGGTGTAGTATGATTGATTGATAATTCTGGACACACTTCCTGTGGTAGCCTTGAACTTGTCTTGTGAAAATAATAAAGTAATTTCTCAAATAAAATTTAGCTTCTATTGTTTTATTTATATTGGTTTCTAAACATCATCCTGGGTATTAAAATATGTCTTGTCTTACTTGGTATATCTTAATGTTTTAACATTTTTGTCGTTAGCATGGTTTATTCATTTGTGTTAGTAGTAAGAGTGCCTTGAATTGATTTTTGCACTAACAACTGTTTTCTTATCTATATATTTATAAATCTATTTTTTAATAAAGAGTGAAGCCCACATTTAAACCAAATAATTATTTTCTGTTAGGTTTATCAAGAGTTACAAGAAATTTGGTGGCCCTCTGGAAAGGTAAATAACGTTTGTCATTCTCATGGAATTACAGAATGTATGTTACATGCTGGCAGCTTTATATATATATATACTGCTATTGGGTTTAGCTACTTTGTTAAATTTGCTTTAAAAATCATTTACAGAGTCTGTAGAAAGCAAATTTCAAGTAGATTTTTTAAAAAGTTTTCATATTCTTAATTCTTTCTAGACCCTCAAATTTTATCTACAAATGAAGTTTTCTATAAGATACATATGTCTGTAAAATACTCAGCATTTTTACAGTTGTACTTTTCGAAGGCTTTTATCCCATCTTTTTCTTTTTTTTTTTATCCCATCTTTTTCATCACAAACTCATAAATAGCAGATTTATCCTTTAGAGAAGGTGAGTTGCTAGCTTAGTCTTTTGACTTAAAGACCAGTTCTGTTTTCCCTTACTAGGGAAATTTTCTTAAGTTTCCCTAATTATAGTTCTTTTTATATGAACTATTAAAATTCGGATTATCAGGACAGGTGTGTGTGTGTGTGTGTGTGTGTGTGTGTGTGTGTGTGTGTTTAAGTTAATGGTTAATCTCAGTAATTGTTGGTGATTTGAATATTCTTTGTCCTTTGTTGCGGCAAGCCCAATGTCTGAATATACAGTGGCAAAGACTCAGATTGGCTCAATTCTATTTTTGCTCTCTGAAACTCTCTTAAAGATATTTTCTGTTTTATTTTGAATATTTAGAGTTACTGTACTGTATCGAAAAAAATCCACATGTAACTGGACCTGTCCAGTTCAAACCTGTGTTCAAGAGTCATCTATATTACAATGCTTAACCACTTTAGAATTTAAGATTTGATCGGGTTATGAAAAGCTTTTATAGAATTATTACAAAATCTTCAAGTTGGAATATACCATTTTTTTCTATAAAATTGGTTAACTTTATTATTCTTGAATATATAAATGAATTATTTTCCCTGCCAAATTTTTTAACATTTTTTAAACTCCTTTTTTTTTTATGTATCTTGTGGCAGCTATGTGAACTAGACTTTGTAGGGTATGTAGAGTGACTTTTGTAGAGCTTGAGGTAGAGTGAAACTTACTCTGTCTTAAATGGCACCACTTTATTCTGCATATTTACCTGATAATTGTATTATTTCATTAACAGATTAGATGCAATTGCTCGGGATGCTGAATTAGTTGATAAGTCAGAGACAGACCTCAGACGACTAGGAGAATTGGTGCATAATGGTTGCATTAAAGCTTTAAAAGATAATTCTTCAGGAACAGAACGAACAGGTAATATTAAAGCAAGAGTGATTTAAAGAGAGGTAAATGGAAGTTTCAGATAATGCTTTTATTGAGTTAGGAGGGTATTGTATCATAGCTACCTATTCATCACTCTTAAAAGACAGTTTAAAAAACAAAGCAGGACCATTCCTGGGTAACAGAATTGTTTTCTTGAAAGCAGTAGAGTCTTTCTGTCTGGTATATTCTAGCTAGTTGGTAACATCAGAAGTTACTGTATTTTTAAGTATCGATGGCTGGGAAAAGATAGTTTACTTATGTGATACTGGCTTTGGGCATAGTTACTTTGTTATGCTTATTTTGTAATTTATCTACCTAAATGAAAATATTTAGTAGTTAAGATTTAGTAATAAGGTATACTGAAAAAATTAACGCTAGAACACTCATTTAGAAGGTGACAGGATTGGGGTGCCTGGGTGGCACAGCGGTTAAGCGTCTGCCTTCGGCTCAGAGCGTGATCCCGGCGTTAGGGATCTAGCCCCACATCAGGCTCCTCCGCTATGAGCCTGCTTCTTCCTCTCCCACTCCCCCTGCTTGTGTTCCCTCTCTTGCTGGCTCTCTCTCTCTGTCGAATAAATAGATAAAATCTTAAAAAAAAAAAAAAAAGGTGACAGGATTAATAGATGTATCTTGTGCAATTAAGAAAACAATTATGGAAATGCTTTCTGTGAAATGCTTTCTGTGAATCCACATCTGCTATATTATAATCTCTATAGTCCGTACTGAAAAACCTTGTAGTGAAATTTAAGGTTCACCAGCAAGTGCTACCCCCCCAATAATATAAACAGGTAATACTTACGAATATAGCTAACCAAGTAATGCTTATTAATACAAGTAATAGCATATCTTGCTTTGTATTTTGTAGAATTGTGTATTTCATTTTTTTTTATGTCTTGAAAAAAATTAAGGTGGTAGACTTGGAAAAGTGAAAGGTCCAACATTCCGAATATCAGGAGTACAGGTGAATGCCAAGCTTGTCATCTCCCATGAAGAAGAATTAATACCATTGCACAAATCCATTCCTTCAGATCCAGAAGAAAGAAAGCAGTGAGTTGTTTACTTTATCCATTGTAAATTATTTGTTGTTATTCAGTAATTTGGATATGTATGTACGTAATAAAAATGTCTTTTGTGTCATTGGCTAGTGTGAAATGTTTCTAAAAATAAAATAGGGTATGGTATCTTGAAGTTCCAATAACTCAAATATGTTCTTCAAAATTAATTTTTAATATGACAGTTATAAACTTGACAGTGGTTATTAACTTTAATACAGGTATACTATCCCATGCCACACAAAGGCAGCTCATTTTGATATAGACTGGGGCAAAGAAGATGATTCCAATTTGTTAATTGGTATCTACGAATATGGATATGGAAGCTGGGAAATGATTAAAATGGATCCTGACCTCAGTTTAACACACAAGGTATTAAATATTTCTTGCTTCTGTTGACTACTGATGTTGAACTAGATTTTTGCTTTTAAATTATGTTAGAACTCGATTGATAGGAAACCAAGGCTCTAACTAGCTGTATGACCTTGGCTTCTTGGTTTTCATGAAGGGGTTGAATTTAAATGATCTCTGAGATTTTACTGTACCTCTGAAATTATATTTTTACTATTAAGGCGTAAGTGTATTTTTCTTCATATTACTACATTTAAAGTAAAGTTCTCATTCTGTCATATTATTCAAGAGCAAAATATTTTTTTTTAATTATCAAACAATGTTTAGGGGTTTTAGTGATTTGATACTACCACAACTGAAATCATTTCTTTGTCTAGACTGGAAGACACTGGAAGGCATTGCTTTATTATCATTTAAGTTTTTTTATATTTTACTTCTTCACAGTCACTTTTGATATTGGTGTTGTGTCATTCACTACTTATGAAGCCAAACTTGAATAGCTTAATTTCCCACTGTAAAAATATCTTCAGAGTGCATGCTTTGGGTCACCTGAATAGCTGATACATTGTATTTGAGGAATTTTTGTATACTTTGTAGTTAAATATACTGTTACTGAGAAAGGAAAGAAATCTAAGAGTACTGTAATGTTTAATAACACTAGATGCTAAATATATGTGTATATTTGAAAGAAATTTGTAACCTCATACTTTGTATTATTATTTTGAATGGAGGGATTTTTTTTTTCATGTATATATTTAGAACTCATTACCAGGCAAATGAAATCCTTGCTGTGGTGTAGGTATAAAAAATATTATTTGCGGGGTGCCTGGGTGGCACAGCGGTTAAGCGCCTGCCTTCGGCTCAGGGCGTGATCCCGGCGTTACGGGATCGAGCCCCACATCGGGCTCCTCCGCTGTGAGCCTGCTTCTTCCTCTCCCACTCCCCCTGCTTGTGTTCCCTCTCTCACTGGCTGTCTCTATCTCTGTCAAATAAATAAATAAAATCTTTTAAAAAAAAAAAATATTATTTGCATTCTTGGTTGTTTATTCCTACAAATTTTAACAATTGTAACTTGCCAGTAAATTATATGTATTTCTTTAAATGAATAAGCCTTTTATAGGCAATAAATTTCTCATATTATTTATTAAAGATAACCTGAAAAAATTAATTTCTTTTCAGATTCTTCCAGATGATCCTGATAAAAAACCACAAGCAAAGCAGTTGCAGACACGCGCAGACTACCTCATCAAATTACTTAGTAGAGATCTTGCAAAAAAAGAAGCTCAGAGACTTTCTGGTGCAGTAAGTTAAAATTCAGATGCTTAAAGAGCAATTTACTTTTCAGTAAGATAAATTTAGTTTACTGATAACCCTAGACATCTGAGGCTAACATGACCTTATAAGTGTGTTTTTCTGTAACTTGGTAACTTTAACTTGCATATGGTGACACTTTGCCTTAAGTTATTTCGCATTCCTGTTAAAACTGGTAAGTCCTATCTTTCAGAAGTGGGATCCTGTTTGTTTGGGTTTTTTTCCTAGTGTTTGCATAGGTACTGGGGGCAACTTGTTTAGAGTGGTGTACTTTTTAAGAAGTCAATCCTCTATTTCTGTTTTATTTGGTGGTATTGGAGAGCTGAAGGTGCAGTGTAAAGATCACTGAGCTTATTTATGAGGGGGGTCCAAAAAAGTAGGAACAATATGGTGAAGAAGAGGTGATTAGAAACTAACAGCCTTTAACCATTTGCATTATAACCACAATGTCAGTAACTACCTATGTACCAATAAAAATATTTCTAATGCTATCTCTGGTAGGACCAAATTTAGTTTAAGATAATAGTAATTTAGGAAGGTGAAAAACCTTCCTTCTGTTTCTTTCAGCTTCCACTTTTCTCTAATCCTTTTTTAAAAAAATAATTATAGTTAATATCTGTTATTCATAATAGTACTTGATTCATTAAGTTATATCACTTTTGTTGACTTTCTAAGATTGGTGTAGCTTACTTATTACCATTAGACTAAGGGTTGCATAGGAATATGTGTTCTTTTAGCTTTTTAGATTTAGTATTTAAGAAGTTTTTTTTTGGCTGAATCTGTGGAGTTGGTTAGAATAAAAATAATTATTTTTAGGGAGGGTCAAAGAGGAGAAAAGCAAGAGCTAAGAAGAATAAAGCAATGAAGTCTATAAAAGTGAAAGAAGAAATAAAGAGTGACTCCTCGCCCCTGCCTTCAGAGAAGTCTGATGAAGATGATGACAAGGTAAGAATGTGTTTTAGAAAAACAGACTTTTATATTAGAAAGGGACATAGGATGTTTTAGTACACTTGACATTTAAAATTTGAACTAAGACCTGAAATTTTATTTTTCAGTACTGAAATTCCTTTTTTTGTAGTTCATCAAATAGTCTCATGTATGGGACAGAATTCTGCCCATCTAATAGAATATCACTAAGAGGAATAGAGCAAAGGTCCTTCCTTTTCAAACATTTGCCATTTAAATGAGGTTCTGTTTCCTTTAATTTTATCTTGAATTTTGAATGGGACTGGCTTACTTTAGTTTTTATAGGAAGGTGAACATTGCATGTATCATTATTAATGGGATTCTGGGTTATTTCTTTCTGAATCCACATACATGCAATCCATAGTCGTGCAAAGAAAAGAAATTAGTCTTTGTCAAGATTTGGTTAGTAATACATTGGCCGTACTTGCACTTTTCAGGATGAGATCACTTCTGTGAAACATCCAAATAAAAAAATTAAAACAGAAAGAGACAGTGAAGAAAGACCTGAGCCAGATGTTTTTATAAAGAAGGAATCAGAAGAAAAGAGGGAAGCAAAAGAAAAAGAGAATAAAAGAGAACTTAAAAGGGAGATAAAAGAAAAAGAGGATAAGAAAGATATAAAGGAAAAAGATTTTAAAGAGAAAAGAGAAAACAAAGTAAAAGAAGCTATACAGAAAGAAAAAGACATAAAGGAAGAAAAGGTATGCAAATCATAATGTAACACTTAGAAAGTGACACAATCAGCATATTTACATTTTAGGAAAATAAATTGCCTATCAGTCTGAATAACTGAGTTCTTTAAAAATACATGTGGGTATCTAGAAAAGGAGAAAAATAGGTTTGAATCTTTTTTTTTTTTTAATGCTTTACGTATAGGGTAACATTACAGAGTAGATTTAGTTTTGGTTTCCTAGAAAGATAAAACAGTATGGAATGTGAACAAACCATTGTAGAATAAAGTGAGACATTAATTGTTTTCTGGAAGTGTTCATCGTTTCACCTTTGTTTTTGTTGGATTTTTGTTTTTATTTTCTTTTTTTCTTTAGTTGAGCGAATCCAAGTCTGATAGCAAGGAAAGATCCAAGAAATCTTCAGTGTCAGATGCTCCAGTTCATATAACCGCAAGTGGTGAACCAGTTCCCATATCTGAAGAATCTGAAGAGCTAGATCAGAAGACGTTCAGCATTGTAAGTAGTAGACTTGCTGGTTATTAGTAAGAATTCATACAATATTTTAATTGACAATTTTATCTTTTAGAGCTTTTAATTTAGAAGTGTATTTGAATTGGGTAGTACTGCAGTTCAGGTTGATAAAGGCAATAGATTTAAATTTTGAAAGTTATCTTAAATTTAGAATTAACTTGGAAAAACTTTTTAATAAATTAAAGACTTTAAGGAGAGGCATTTAGGGACTACTTGGAGCAAACATTTTTCCCTTCAGCTTTAGAATTGTAAACTTCTCTGTTCCTGAACCTTTTATCTATGTAACATTGCTTCTTATCTACTGTGAAGGACTAGCTTTTTTTCCAGTCTTTTGTAGACCAGTACAGAAAGTACAATAAAAACAAAGAGTGAAAATATTTCATTAGAAAAGTGTAAATAAGGGGAAAAAGTGTAAAATGTAAGCCCCGTTATATTACTAGATTCAGTAGACATAAAATTGCACTGTCAAATTGATATAAGGGTTTCTAAAATTTCTGTACCTTTTCCCCCTTGTGGACTAGTGTGGGTTCATAGGCCACTTTAAGTAACACTGGTCTAAAAAATAATGGTTTTACATGCTGTCATCCTTTTATGTTCATCGAAGTCAGGGAGTATCTATCTTGGCCTTTTTTCAAATGAGTTATTTACTGGATATAATCAGGAACCCAAAATAGTCTCAACTGTGAAATTAATTGTGATACAAATTTTGAGGAAAACTTTATAGTGAAGTTGCAGTGTGGGGAAGCAGTTATGTATAGCAATTGAATGTACTGGCTCTGGAGCCAGAGTGCTGCTGTTAGGAAAGTAAGTATGATGATCAGAAGAGTTGACACATGGAAAGTTTTCAGCTAGTGCTTGCTCTAAAGACTGGTAGTGGTTGCGGTGGATGTTGTTATTGAATATAGACATGCCAGCAGATTGATTTTGATAAAGGACTAAAAAATCCAGATGCTGAGCAAAATCAGGAAGGAGTAGTAATGTTATTAGAGAAAAAAGACTGAATGATATGAGACAGGTACCAGTTATTCTTCAAAAAGAGATATGTCATTATTGGTAGCACCTAAAGGGAAAATTTATAGTCTGATATAAATGTATCTTATTTATATACAGTTACAGTGTGCACAAATACATGTAAATATATATATTCATATAAGAATATTTCCTCTTGGGGGCGCCTAGGTGGCTCAGTTGGTTAAGTTTGGACTCTTGATTTGGCTCAGGTCATGATCTCAGGGTCGTGAGATAGAGCTGCGCGTTGGGCTCTACACTGAGCATGGAGCCTGCTTAAGATTCTTTCCCTCTCCCTCCCCCTCTGCCTCTCCCTTGCACACGTGCACGCACGCTCTCTCTCCAAAAAGATACATAAAATCTTTAAAAAAAATTTCCTCTTTATAATCTCTAGACTCTGAATCTTTTTGCTGTTTGGGTTTGTAATGTTAAGTCAGTTTTATTGCTAGTATTAATCAAATGCTATACTTGAAAGATGGAAACTTTCACTTCTAAAATCATGTTTTTGTTTTACCTCCTACACCATTCTAGATACCCAGGTTACGTTCTTGTCCCATTTTCTTCTACTTCATACCCTAACTAGAGAATGTTGATCTATGAACCCATTTATTCGTTCCTGCTAATTCCATGGCATGCCCTAATAATAGCTTCAAATATTTTTCATGCTCTTTAAGTATAATAGTTCCTGCCGCAGTTTTTTTTTCCTCCTTCTCACTTTTGGCTGTTTACATCCCTCCAATCCCTAAGAATGTTGGGGACAGTCAGAATAAGCTACAGTCTTGTTCCCGTCTTCCATCTTATTTACTTGAACATGTCTCTGGACTTTTCATTTTTATCTTTTCAGGTTTACATGCTGGGATCCCTTAGCATCTTTTTAAAGTTAACCTTTCTCTTTGTGACCTCATTCTTAATCTAGCCTCTCTATCCATTTTCTGTTGAATTTTTTTAAAAAAACCTCTCTATTGAGTGGGAATAGGGAGGTGGTGGTGTGTTTTTGCTTATCTGAAGTGAAGACTGAACTCTCTTGAACTGTTTCCCTTACTCTGCCTGTTCATTACTGAATTAGGTGAAATTGTACCTCTTGCCACCTTTCTTTGCCTACGTTTCCTCCTTAGCCTTCTGACTTGTTCATATACCTGCTGAAATGGAAAACTTCCTATTGTCCCCAATGCATAAGTTTCTTCTCCATTACCTTTCATGATTGATCTTAAAATCGCTTGTATTATGGAGATGAAGAATGGAATAGTTTTAAACATGGACTTTGGACCCAGACTTTCTGAGCTTGCATGATTGGGATTTTATTTGGGAATAGCTCTGATTATTAAATTCAGTGGCCTTTCTTGGTCGTCATTTTCCATCACATCTTTGCCTAATTGGACACCTCTTGATTTTCTTTGTGCCTTACTGATTTGTCTCCTAAATGTCATTTATAATTTAACAGTTAAGAAAGAGTACAACTTTTGAGGTCAAAACTGGGTTTGACTGATGTCATTTCACTATAAGCCTCTGTTTCTTTGATAAAATAAATAGTGTTGCAAAGGTCTACTACCAGAATCAAATGAGGTGCCTTTACCCAACACATAGCTTCTGGTACCTAGTAAGTGCTTTATAAACATTTGTTATCATTGCTCCAATTCCCAACTTCAGGCCTTGGCCTTAGCACAGACTGTAGTCACAAATTCCTCTTTTTTCTTTGCCGCTGTCAGTCAATGAGCAAGTCATACTGGCTTTTCCATACTACTACAAGCTATAGCCATCTCTGCCCTCGAACATTTCAATAGCTTCTAGCTATTTTTCACTGCTCCCACTCTTGTGCTTATACCCTTTCCGTTCCTCAGGGCATACTCCACACAGCAACCATAGTGATAATGACTGTTACAGAGAGGCTAAAGTCACCCCCTCTTATTTTTTTGCTTCAAATCCTTGAGTGGCTTTCCCTCACTCAAGATGAAAGATTCATGATAATAGGCTAAAAGGTATTGTATCTAGCTCATTACTCCCATCATCTCTTGCTACTTCCCTCACTCAGTAGGTTCCAACCACGCTGGCATTTATACTGTTCCTTTGAACATACAAGTTTTAGAACATATGTACTTGTTCTTCCCTCTGTTCAAAATGGCTTATTCCCTCATTTTCTTAAGATATATGCTCAAACATCACTCTTCTCTGAAGTCTTACATGAAGTAGAAATCTCTCTACTTTTTCTCCTTTATTTTTCTTCATCACAGTTGTCACCATCCAACACACTGCATCTTGTTTATTTATTGGCTCTTTTCTCCTACTAGAGTACAGGTTCTGCAAAGGCAAGATCTCTTTTATTTACTGCTCTATTTCCTGGGTCTGGGACGATTCTTAGAGCATGGTATGCACTCAAATTATATACGTTGAATGAATCATTTTCTAGCAGAATATAAACTACCAAAATTGAGCAAGAAGCAGGAAATGTAGAGAACAGATAGTAATGCTAAAAATAAGAAAGGAAAAGATTTTCCCTTTTTAAAAAAAGACATCAGGCCTGGCTGAGTTCTAATTTTAACTAAAAAGCATGTAATTCTAATATTTAAATTATTCCTGACAGAAGATGGATAACTTCCAAGCGATATGGACAAATAGGTCACTACAACAGAATAAAATACTCAGAAACGATTCCACACATATATAGACACTTAATAAGACTGGCCCTTGCACAGCAGTGATATGAGGATCTCTTCTTGAAAGAAATGACGTTGGATCAGCTAAATATATTGTCTGTGGTTGATCCATCCGTAACATTCCTGGAACTAACCCAACTTTGCTACTTGAGGATGTAATTATTGTTCATTTTAAATTTGTTTTGCATTTGTATACATAAATTTATGTATAGTTTGCTTTTTTAGTAATATTCTTATTTTAGTTCTGGTTTAAGGTTATAGCTTTTATTATACATGTTGGACTTTAACTGAATCATATAGTTTTTGATATATCATCCTTTTATTGGCATGTCGGTGATACATAGACCAAGGAAAAGATTGGTCCCTATCAAGCATCCCCAGTTCCCTGACCAGCTAAAATATAAGAGCAAAATTCATTTAGCAGCTTTCTTTTGTCCCAAAGGTTTAGAAGAATAGACAGTTTATACTTAACAGCTATATTGATTTTAATAGCTTTGCCAGCATATTTTATTTTATGAAGATCCTTTTTTTTTTTAAAGATTTTATTTATTTATTTGACAGAGAGACAGCCAGCGAGAAAGGGAACACAAGCAGGGGAAGTGGGAGAGGAAGAAGCAGGCTCCCAGCAGAGCAGGGAGCCTGATGTGGGGCTTGATCTGGAACTCTGGAATCACGCCCTGAGCCAAAGGCAGACGCTTAACGACTGAGCCACCCAGGCGCCCCTGAAGATCCTTATTTTTTTTTTTACATTTTATTTTATATTAGAGTGAATCTAGGATTAAGTTGTGTTCTGAGATATATTATTTTTTAGCATTCTTTGTTTAAGACTGCTTAGTGATGTGTTACATGGTATAAAATAACCATTTTTACAGAAGGAAATAAAGCCGAAGCTTTTACATACACAAGAATTGAATTTAAATGATAATGGAAAACCTTACTTTCTGAAGAAAATCTGAGAGAAAAAAACCCTGATATTTTAAGAGCTGCGAGGCAAGCTTTAATGCTTATTTTAGCATCAAACAGTGCTGTATTTACTCATACAGATATCGTTGAAGGAAGTGGATCTTTGTTGAATTCTTATTTTTAATGTATGTTCTTATTTTCCCATTTTAAAGTGTAAAGAAAGGATGAGGCCTGTCAAAGCAGCTTTGAAACAACTTGATAGGCCTGAAAAAGGCCTTTCAGAAAGAGAACAACTGGAGCATACTCGACAGTGTTTAATAAAAATTGGAGACCATATCACAGAATGTCTGAAAGAGTATACAAATCCTGAACAAATCAAGCAGTGGAGAAAGTAAGTGATGTACTTCTCAGGAAATGTTAAATTTGTAATTATGTAACCATCTGTTTGTGTCTTATATTTCAATTTATTTTTCTTATTCTGAAGTTTAGGTAACAAAATAATGTTTAAAGAGGTAATCTGAGGGTGATTGTTTTCATTTTTTTCCTTTAACTTTAAAGCTTTTTATTTGTGAATGATTGCTTAATTATACATCATGATAAACCACAGGTGGCACCTTGTCCTTTAAATACGAAATAGTGAAGGGGCGCCTGGGTGGCTCAGTCAGTTAAGCATCTGACTTCAGCTCAGGTCATGATCCCAGAATCCTGGGATTGAGCCTTGCGTTGGGCTCCATGCTCAGTAGGGAGTCTGCTTGTCCCTCTCCCTGTGGCCACTCTACCTGCCTGTGCTTGTGCGTGCTTGCTCTCTCAAATAATATGATAATCTTAAAAAAAGAAGTAGTGAAAACTGTTTCATTAAAATTCAGATTGCATTTTATTTTTAGAAATTTCTATAGTTTGCCAAATTTTTCTTAGTAATAACTTTAGAACTTGCAGTACCAAACAAATTTATTGTTACATAAATTTAGCAATTCATCTTCCAGGTATAAGTATACAACCTTGTAAAAATTAATATTCTCAAGCAGTGTAAAATGCAGACTTTTATTTTCCCCTCTATTTTAGAAGCAACAGCAGCACAGTTGATCTTAAAATTGTAAATCTGAGCTGCTATAATATTATACAAATCACTTAATGACTACCAGATTCAGATCAGTGTTAAGCCAAGCTACTAGACAAGTTAAGAATACTACAGAATGACCACAACCCAGTCATATCAGTTTATTAGTCTGCTGATTTCCTTGCTGTATGCAGTGCAGCTACACATCAAAGCAAAAACTGTAATAATGACATATTTCTGAAGGACTGATGATTACACTAAAGATTCTGTCCTTGTCCCCTTTCTTCTTCAACTCCACCAGGACCCATGTTAGAGGAGACAGAAAGTTGATTATGATCACTAGGCTTTTGAAAACAAATGAAACTGAGCTGTCATGTCTGAAGACACTGAAGCCATGCATGGACAATAATAATAGCCTGAAGTCATGTGCTTATAATGCCACGGAATGATTCCTGGAGTGGCATCAGGACATGCTTGGTCCCCATCTTGGCTAATTATTGGCTTTGTGATCTTGAACAGTTAGGGAATATCTCTGAGCCCACTAGTAATCATCTGCAAAATAACATCATCTGTACTTGAAACCCTTTATAAACTATATATAAGGCACTGTATATTTTTCAGTTGAATGATAATGATAAGATGTTATTATGAGGAGGGGCGCCGGGGTGGTTCAGTCGGTTAAGCATCTGAGACTGGATTTTGGCTCAGGTTGTGATCTCAGGGTCCTGGGATCGAACCATCTCCCTCTGCCGCTCTGCCTGTTCACTCTCTCACTTGCATGCTCTTTCTCTCTCTCTGTCTGAAATAAATAAGTAAATCTTACTTCAAGCTCTTTCAACTCATATGATGACCCCCAAACCATAGAACCATAGAACAAGTATACAGTAAAGTTCAATTATATATATATAAGGCTTAAGTGGAAATATAACCACATTCTCTTTCTATATTCGGGATCCAAAGTTAGTTTCTCTGTAAATGGCTCCCATACAGTTGCTCTTTAACACACTTTAGGACCCTTCTTAAACAAGCTTAATCCACATTATCTGATGGTATCTTTAGTCAGACTACTAACATAGCTTGTTTCTTTTATAGTAATATGAATCATAATATGAGTCCCTTCCTGATTTGTAAGTTTACATCTTTTTGGTTTCAGATTAGGATGGATTACTACTTTTCACTCTAAAAGATTATAAAAGGAAGGGATTTGGAAGAGAAGTAAAACTTAATGGTTAGTTTCATTTGGAGTCTTATCCATTATGGGGGCACCTCGTTGGCCCAGTTGTTGGAGTTTGCAACTCTTGATCTTAGGGTTGTGAGTTCAGTGTTGGGCGTAGAGATGACTTAAAAAGAAAGAAGGATTGGAGTCTTCGCCATATAAAGTTTTTAAAATACTAGAAATAATGTCCTTAGACTTTGTTCCATAGAAGGCTAATAAATATGTGTGTTTCTATGTAGTGGTTAGTGGTTCCATGAAAAAACTAAATATTTTTCACCAGACTAATTTACCTGTTTTTCTTCTAGAAACCTGTGGATTTTTGTATCTAAGTTTACGGAGTTTGATGCAAGAAAATTACATAAATTATATAAACATGCTATTAAAAAACGGCAGGAATCTCAGGTAAGTTAATGCATCATATTTTTTCCTTTAATTTATGTTACTAAAACTGAGACATTATTCTTTATAGAAGAATTCAATTAATAAATGTAGAAGGAATGAAGGAAATATAAAATCACTGTTAGAGCATGATTAAAGTTGTAGGTAGGATCTTCTGGAGGAAGCTAAAATTGGCATAAAAATAAGATAATTGGCATAGTCTAAGAGTATCTCTTCCAAGATGTTTAATAACCACCTTAAACATGTGATCAAGGTTAACATCATGAACCCTTAGTACATGCATTAAGAAAGGTACATCACTTTTGTGGAATTCTTAGCAAAAATGCATAACCTTAGTTTGATCATGAGAAAAATATCAGACAAACCCCAACTGAAAGATGTTCTACAAAATAACTGTCCAGTACTCTACAAAAGTGTGAAGGTCATCGAAGACAAGAAAAATACTAAAAAGCTGTCCTAGATTGGAGGAAACTAAGAAAACATGAAAACTCAGTGTTATATGGAATACCCGTTTGGATCCTGGAGCAGAAAAAATATTTTATTGGAAAAATGTAAAATTTGAATAAAGTTTCTAGTTCAATTCATAGTATTATACCAATGTTAGTAATTACTCAGTTTTGATTATGCTGTGGTGTTATGTAAGATATTAACATTAGGAGAAGCTGGGTAAAAGGCATATGGGAACTCTGGGTACTATTTTTTTCAGCTTTTCTGTAAGTCTAAAATTCAAAGTCAAATTTTTAAGAAAGTCATGGTGCAAATAGTCTGCTTTAAAAAAAAGGTATCTGGAAGTGATGCATTTATACACTCTAATATATGAGGACTTCTTTCAGCATCAGGATTTTCCTTTTAGGGCATGTTTTTTGTTTTTTGTTTTTTTTCTTTTTCCTATTTTGTAAGGGTATTTGAAGCCACTTAAAAGATTCTTATGTATGTGCATTTATTTTAGCAAAATAATGACCAGAACAGCAACTTGAATGCTCAAGTGATTAGAAATCCAGGTAAGTGTTACTAATTGTTTTAGCGAATAAATTTAAAAATTGTTTTCCTCTTTCAGGTTTGTTTTATATACTATATACCCACATTTTCATTATCAAATCTGTTATCTTAAACAGTAATCCTTTTTAGCTTATTAACCTTTCCATAAATCAACCTTTTGCTAGTTTATAGAACTTACAGAATAATTGTTAAAGTGAATATATTTTTTAAAAATAATATTTCAAATAATAATGTATTCTATTGGTGCAAGTCTGTAGTCTGAGAAGACATTGGGCCTTAAATTTTTCAGTTGTATTTTTTTCACGTTTCAGAATACAGTAACCCTTTTGTAGGCCTTACTGTACTGCCTTTATAGACCATTTCTAAAGTCTTTGTTGGGCAACTGAATTTGTTTTTCTGGAGTTGAAGTAGGAGTTCTTATAATCTAGCAGCAAAGTTACTTTTGTTTACCATGTGTTTTTTTTTTTTTACGTCCTTAACAAAAGCTGTATTCTTTCATCTAACAGATGTGGAAAGATTAAAAGAGAATACAAATCACGATGATAGCAGCAGGGATAGTTATTCATCTGATAGACACTTATCTCAGTATCATGATCATCATAAAGACCGACATCAGGGAGATTCTTACAAAAAGAGTGACTCTAGGAAAAGACCCTATTCTTCTTTTAGTAATGGTAAAGATCATCGTGACTGGGATCATTACAAGCAAGAAAGCAGGTAAACTGGACAATTAGTTTTGAAATTTTGCTTATTCAGGTTTTTTTTTTTTAATTTACAGTGCTTGACCTTATCAGTTAATTCAGTATTCAGGTAATCATAACAAATCTTAAGTGAAATAAAGGTGTTTGTTTATAAATAAAAAAAACCCTGATACATTGTACTTTTTGCTAATATTGAGAACTGAATTTCTATAAAATGTTTTTTTTTTAATTCTAAATTTGAGATCAAAGTGTGTAGTAAGAGATGAAAGTGTAGGGAATTCTATAATTAATAAGTCATAGGATTCATTTTTGTTAGTTTTAGGAGAATATTGACTCAAATATTCTTCAAAATACAGTAATAGAGTAAAATAAAAACTCAATGGAATATGACTGAAATTTGGTGGGCGGAGTTCTCTGTTCAATTCCATTAAAAAAACACATAGGGAAAAAATTAACTGATGTGAAAACACTTTATTGAGTTTAAACTTTTGTCTGTTGTGATTTGAAGCCTTTGAGTAGTAAACAACCTAATATAATAATAACAACAAAGTACATTTTACTTGGTAAAGGAATATTTTCATCAGTTAATGATAATTATGAAAAGCAAAAGAAAAAACTGAGAATAAAGATCAGAAATAAATCAGTAGATTTTCTTTGCATTTTAGTTGTGCTCACTGCAATAATTTCTTCTCTGTAATATAAGCACTGTCATTTTATAAATACATCAATTGTAGAATGGCTCTTACAATTAGAAAAGGGCACACAAAACGAAAAGCTGTATTTGAAATAGTAAATTTTAATAATTTCACAAGCTTATAGAACATAGTTTATATTGTTTATAACAATGACCTTTCCCCAACTAATGAAAATCCCCTTCTGGCAAATTAGTTCACAGACTGCATTTTAGAGGTTTTTATTTTTTTTTCTGCTTAGAGGTTCATAAGGCTCTGGTTTCAAGGGTATTCTAGATTGTTATCTTAATCCCCACTTCCAGATATTAAGATGCATTAGTACAATTGTTGCATAGAACAAAAAGTAGCAACCAATTGAAAAATGGGCATGTGAGCTAAGTGAAATAACTCAGAGAAATACAAATAAAATATTTCACTTGTGTCTGAAATCTTTTAAAAAAAAAAAAAACAACGAACAAGGAGAAAAAAAGACTCATAAATACAGAGAACAAACTGATGGTTGCCAGGAGGGAGGGAAATGAGGGGGATAGGTGAAGTAGGTAAAGGGGATTAAGAAGTACAGACTTCCAGTTTTAAATAAGTCATGGGGATATAAAGTACAGCTTAGGTATATAGTCAGCATTGTAATAACTTTGTATGGTGACAGAGATGGTAATTACACTTAAGCATGGTGAGCATTTCATAATGTGTATAATTTCAAAATCTTTGTGTTGTACACCTGAAAACTAATGTGATACTGTATATCAATTATGCTTTAACTAAAAATTAAATTGTATTAAATAGTAAAAAAATAATTAAATAATAAAATGGGCGTGTAAAATTAGATGCTGCCTGAAGTGTTCTGTATGGTTCACTTTTGGTTTTGTGAATTGAATGATTTTTCCAGAGAGGCATGCAGATAGGTCCAATGACTGAAGCTCACTTAGGAAGTTTTTGTAGTGAAACACAGAGCTTATACACATTAAAAGGATGCTTTAAAGTATTTTTGTGTTTTATTTTTTAATAATTGTTTTATTTGGAAGTGTTTAATTTGCATTATTAATTTAATCTCTAATTTATCTTTTATTAGGTATTACAGTGATAGAGAGAAACACAGAAAACTGGATGATCACAGGAGTAGAGATCACAGGTCAAATTTGGAAGGAGGTTTAAAGGATAGATCTCATTCTGATCATCGTTCTCATTCAGATCATCGGTTACATTCAGACCATCGGGCAAGTTCTGAATATACACACCATAAATCGTCCAGGGATTATAGGTATCACTCAGATTGGCAAATGGACCACAGAGCTTCCAGTAGTGGCCCCAGATCACCACTAGATCAGAGATCTCCTTATGGCTCCAGATCTCCATTTGAACACTCAATTGAACACAAAAGTACACCCGAGCATACCTGGAGTAGTCGGAAAACATAACAAAAACTGATACTTCGTCTTTCTGGACTTTTCTTTTAGCCATATATCATAAACCAACACAGTAATTGCCTTACATGACTTGAAAGATATAAACAGATCTTCTATCAGTAGCAGTATTGTTACTTCTTTCCAGGATGCAAGGTCTATTATCCCAACAGAAGAGAAAATATTTTTATATTTAAGGATTATGCTGCACTGTACTACAAATACTGTAGTACTTTTTTTTTTCTTTTTTAAAGAAATGGAAAATGTTTACTATTACAGGGACCTCAACACTGCCCTTCCATATAGGCTGGATAAAACTGTTTTTAAGTCAGTGATTTTAGACTGACCTCCATTTAAATTATGTTTGTATATGAACTTTACTCTGACCTGTGATCATGTTTCAGGAAGGAATGAAAGAGAGTTCTTTTCTTAATAAAGAAAAAACACTCAAGGACTTTGTTCACTTTCCAAAGCTACTTGTTTACATTGTACACTGCGACCACCTTGCCGCTTTTCATCACAAGCTTGAATATTTAAATTCTGTACTTATATCTGTAAAATAGCCAGGAATTTCCTGTTTGTGATCTATTATTATGCCTTTTTACACACACACACACACACACACACACACACACACACACAAATGGCTGTAAATTATTGTAAATGGATTAAATGAGCTTTCCTTACTTCCTTTCCCTTCTCAGGCTTTTTTTGACTGTTCCTTTCCCTACCAACTCAGGCCTTCTTATCATTTAAAAATATCAGTGTAATAACACTTTTTAATGATTTGTCTTGATGGAATCATTGTTTAGAATGTAAAAAATGGGGAAAGGGGCCACCTAATTCCATTAGTCCTCTTTTTATATTGACTATTTTATTAGATACATGTTATTTCTTTTTTTTTTTTTCTTTTTTAGTAAATATTGTGTTTGTAGTAACAAAATGCTGAGATAATATGTAAAATCTAAACTGCATGCTCTGGAAACATTTTTTTCAGATGCATTTGGTTTAAAAGGGTAGGTGTATGAACACTTTTCAGAATCCAAAATGGCCAAAAGTTATTGTAAATCCATTTGTTTTCCCTTTTCATGTGGGCAATAATGTCAAATGTGCTATGCAGCCAGGTAACATTTTAGATAAACTTGATTGACTTTTAATATAAACTGTTACAATGCACACTGATTGTATATAAAAACCTTATATATGACAAATTAAATTTAAGAAAAAGGATACGTGGGCTCCTGTAATTTTCTGCTGCATTCTTATTCCCTTAAGCACTTAACTTTTTTTTTTAAGTAGTAACATTTAGCTACCAGGAAAAAGGTATTTTGGTAAGCAGTTAACTTGTTAATGTGTGGCACTACAACTAAATCTATTTTGAAGACTATATGAAGTAAAATTTAGATCATAGAAATCTTTGTTGGACTCTTGTTGGTTTCCTGCAGATTTTATTTTAGAATGCCTTATATTTATTCACAGATTTTTATTTTGTTATATTCAGTGGGAGTTTTTGAATCATGTGGCATACACTCATGAATGTGTGCTGTGCTGTAGCGAATTTGAATCTTAACTTTGACAAATATAAGTATATTGGTATATGGCTATAATATTCTTAAATGTGTCCCTGTTGATTAACTGTGGGAGCAAGCTACAGAAATTTGTCCATAGATGGATGTATTTTTTAAACATTTTCCTGTTATCCATTTAGGTCTAAAATTTTATGTGTACAAAAGAAAGCTTTCCTTCTCCCCACTCCCCGCCCCTCTTTTTTTTTTTTATTTTTTTTTTGAGTAGTGATACCTCTTTTAGTTACCCTGAAGAATAATAATCTGTTTTTTCCTGGCATATCAGATAACATAGGAAGAATAACTCAATTTTTAAACATTAATTTATAATTAAATATAAAAGTGATAAAACAGTTTAGTGCCGGTACACATTTTTAAGCATTTCCACTTTTTTCCACATTTAGTATAAATGATTATTCCACAAGTTAGCATTTAACAAAAAAAATGTAATACTTAATGAAATTATAATATTAACACAGTAAACAGCACAGTAAACAGATCAGGGTTGGCATTTTTAATTTATCTTTTTGTAGCTGGGATATTTGCCTTATATCCTATTGTACAGATTTCATAGAGGAACAATATCACATTTTGAGGCAGTGGAATAGGCTCTAATTTCTTAACAATGCCACATTTAGTTGAATATTTCAGTCACCTAATTAGTTGAGTTGAATGAAATATCTAAAACTGTATGTAACATTAATTGATGGAAAATATGTTCATTATTTGTAAGAAGTCAGTAATCCTGTAGAAGAGGAATAAGCCATAAACTTATTAAGACACAATGGAGAAGAACATTAGTGCATAGATACAACAGGGAACATTCTCTATAAAATATGCTTAAATTTTGTCTTTTACATGCTCATTCTGCTTTGCTATTTTTATCCATTTGTGTTTAAATTTTCAAGGGTGAGAGATTATGCATAGTACTGTACCAGTTAACCCTCCACTTTAATAATATACAATAAATGATTCTTATTAAAAGCAATGGCCTGTTTGCTTATAAGGAACATATTCTTTGTTTAGGATATGTTAGAAAATAATTTCACACTGGAAAGCTGTGGAAAACTGGAGTGAATGATTTGTTCATTAATTTCAGAGTGAGTGGCTTAATAAAACTTTTTAGTTGCATGAAACCATAGATTACATATATGATAATTTCTGTAATCCATTTTTGTAGTTAAATAATGAAAGCGTTGTATAGATACACTGATTGACACTGATTTCATTTCCATGAGATTTAAAGAATACACACTGGGGTAATTGGCATAATTCCTATCTTCGTTACTCTGTTTCTCACTAAATAATGATGGAGTTTTTATAGTTGTGATTTTTTTTGCAAGGACTGTAGTGATTTGGGGGTTGGGGGTAGGCGGTGGAAAGCAGCTGATTTTTAAATACGGGATTCTTTTGGACTTAACCAGCTTTATTTGAAATTGTAATGTGAACTCATAAATGTGGCTTGTTAAAATTTTAAGTAGTTCGTTACTTAGCAAATAATGCAAAAAGTATTTTTAAATGTTTCTAAATTGATATTTCAGCAAGTTAATATAAACAACTATCAAAACCATTACTTCAGTTCAAGACTCGATTTAAAAATACAAATCTATTACATATATTGTAGCACTTTATGCAAGATTTGTGATGAACATGTTAAGGGCAGACAACTAGGCAATAGTACAACAGTATCCTGAGACAAAATTATATCAAAAAAACTTCTGTGTTAAAATTAAGTCTTCTAAATTTAGACATTTAAAAAAAACAATTGAAATTATATTTTCTCCTGGCAATGACTGTAGTAATTGATTTTATGGATGCTTTATGCCAATTTTTTTTCTTCTTTTTTTGAGAACCTAATAGATTGATTTTATTACAGGAAATTTTTGGATTTTTTTTTTTTTAAGATTTTATTTATTTATTTGACAGAGAGAGACAGCCAGCAAGAGAGGGAACACAAACAGGGGGATTGGGAGAGGAAGAAGCAGGCTCCCAGCAGAGCAGGGAGCCCGATGAGGTGGTCGATCCCAGGACTCTGGGATCACGCCCTGAGTGGAAGGCAGATGCTTAACGACTGAGCCACCCAGGCATCCCTGGATTCTTTATAAAGAAAGACCTAAGGATAGGAAATATTAACTACATTAAAGAATGAAAGATAAGATTATTTGGTAAAGTAGGATTAAAAAATACTTTCCAGGAGTGCCTGGGTGGCACAGCGGTTAAGCGTCTGCCTTTGGCTCAGGGCATGATCCCGGCATTATGGGATCGAGCCCCATGTCAGGCTCCTCCGCTGTGAGCCTGCTTCTTCCTCTCCCACTCCCCCTGCTTGTGTACCCTCTCTCGCTGGCTGTCTCTATCTCTGTCGAATAAATAAATAAAATCTTTAAAAAAAAAATACTTTCCAGATATTTTCCAAATATCTATACAAATTCTTCAATGAGTATTCATGTGCCATATTTTCTATCCTAAAAGGCCATTAGACACTTTGTCCTTTAATAAAAAAAAATAAAAACTTAACCAATCTTTATATGAAACAAGATTGGTAGTTCAAACTCCCAAAAGAATTAAGATGCTTTTAATTCTATGTCCCAATCTACATTTGAGTCTTGATCTAAATATTAAGTTAAAATGGTTTAATTGTCCCCAAACAAAAGCTGAGCTCATAATGCTTCTCTTAAATGAACTGAGATATTGATGGCATTGATGCTGTATATTATCTGGCAGAAATGTGAATTGCATTGTAGTTTTATTATTGTAGACTGCTGTTAGGTTTCCAGTCTGTTGATGAGCTGTGAACTTGACCGGGCAGTCATTGTTTTTTTCCTCTTTTTACCTTTTAAAACTTTGCTTTGTCTCTGGTGTTCTTCAATTTCAGTATGCTGAGTTTAGGTGTGGTTTTGTTTATTAATTAATTTATTTATTTTGGATCTGGTCTTGCCTCTTGGCCAGTTCTTTCTACTTTCTGGAAACCTGTGGTATTACTATCATATTTTTGATTTCTGTCTTCCGTCTGACCAGCTTCACTGTTTCTCTTTTTCTTCCCATTTCTGTGCTGAGTATCTTCAGCTTCACCTACTCCCCTGAACTCATTTCCACTTAGATATCTAATAGGCATCTAATGTTAAAATAAGGAAAACCAGACTCAGCCCTTCTCCACCAATAACATTAAAAAAAAAAAACTGCCAATGTTCCATAGTTTTTGATAAATGAATGGACTTGGAATTCACAACTTTATAATATGTGGTACTTTACCCCTAGCTATTGCTATTCTTTCTGTCTGACTCACACTATTCCATTGTTTAGAATACCCCCAAAGAATACTTCTGGGACTTTGCATTGCTGGTCCCTCTGTCAAGAATGCCTTTATCCCTGATTTGTACAAAGCGTGTTCCCTTTATTCCTGATTTGTACAAAGCGTGTTCCCTCATTTAAATAATTCAAGTCAAGTCTCTAAACTGGTGCCCTGCCTCTATGAATCATTTTTGAATCCCTTTTCTTTTCTTTCTAGCACTCACCATTACTTGACTTTATTTTTTTCATTTGTTATTGACTGCCTCCTCATGAACATATAAGTCTGTTAGGGGAAAGATTTCATCTTATTCTCTGCTGTAACCCCAGCACTAAAACAACACCTCACATATCAGTTGCATTTTTTTTTTCGTTATTTTGGTTCTGTCCCAGAAATGCTGTGTCCTGTAAGTGGCCAGCGTTAAGCTTTTTGTCTTTCCATTGTTACCTGATCTGTTACTATATTTGGAAACATTTATATGCTTTATCAGTATCTCTATTACTAGAGTCTTTTTACTATCTTTTGTTTTTTAACTCAACTAATAAAAATCACCTGAAACATAGAGAAACACCTAAGTCTCATCTTGAAATTAAAATAGAGAAAGGGGGGCGCCTGGGTGGCACAGCGGTTGGGCGTCTGCCTTCGGCTCAGGGCGTGATCCCGGCATTATGGGATCGAGCCCCACATCAGGCTCCTCTGCTATGAGCCTGCTTCTTCCTCTCCCACTCCCCCTGCTTGTGTTCCCTCTCTCGCTGGTTGTCTCTATCTCTGTCAAATAAATAAATAAAATCTAAAAAAATAAAAAATAAAATAAAATAGAGAAAGGCCTCAAGTAATATGATTTTAGGAATTTTAATACTTATTTTATTGACTTGAATAATACAGAGGTTAATTCCCCTCTTAAAACACTATGCTTATATATAAACGAAAAACTGGTTTTTGTAACTTATGACTGCTTAGGAAAGATGATGCTTTTTGAAGAGATATTCAGAGATGTGGTATGTAATAGGAAAATATAAAACATTTTGATTTGTTCCTTTATCTTTTGATAGGAAATATGTTTTTAGGTGGCATGATAGACTGTCTTTTTCTACTCATGAGGAAAGAATACAACTTGTAAAGAAACCATAATGCAAGAGAAACATGTTGCATTTGCAGTGCCTTTAGGGTGAAATAGCCAAAAAGAGAAAAAAATCCCCTGTGGCTGGTTTTTGATATTTTTTCCCATTAAAAATTTAGATCACGTTTATATAAGGTAAATTCATCCTTTTTAGGTATACATGGTAATAAGCTTTGACATATTATACAGTTTTTCAACCACCAACATATTTAAGATACAAAAACCTTTCCAGCACCCCAAAAAAGTTATCCCATACTAATTTCCCCATACCTGGTCCCTGACAACCACTGATTTGTCCCTATAGTTTTACCTTTTCCATAATATTATTTAAAGGAATCATACAAAACACAGGCTTCAAGCCGACCTTTCACTCAGTATAATGTTTTTGAGATTCATCTGTGTTTTTGCATTAACAATAGCTCCTTACTTTTTATTAAGTGCTGTTCTTCATATTGAATGTTTTACAGTTTGTTTCTCCATTTACCAGGGTTTCCAGTCGTTTGTCCATTATGAATAAAGATGCAATAAACTGTCATGTACAAGTTTCTCAGTAGACATATTCTAAACTTGCAAAATACTTTGGAGTGGGATTTCTAGGTTGTATGGTAAAGTATATGTTTTACTTTATAAAAAACCTGCCAAACTATTTTCCAAAGAAGATATGGCATTTTATGTTCCCACCAGCTATAGATGAGAGTTCTTGTTACTCTAACCATTTGAACAGTTTGTATTGTAGGGGTTGTTTGTTTTTCATGTAGCCATTCCGGGAGGTGTCTAGTGGTAACGATTAATTTGCATTTCCCTAGTGACTAATGGTATTCGACATCTTTTAATGTGTTTGTCATTCTTATGTCTAATCTTCAAAATATTTTCCAATTTTATAAATAAAATTGTTGATACAATTCACGTATCAGATAAACTGCAAGTATTTTCTCCTAGTCTGTAGCTTGTCTTTTCATTTTCTTAACAGTATCTTTTGAAATGCAGAATTTAAAAATTTTTTATAAAATCCGGTTTTTCCCTTTTTTTTCAATGGTTCCTTCTTTGTGTGTAGAAATCTTTGCCTAACTCAACATCACAAAGATTTTTCTCATGTTTTCTTTTAATACTTTTAGGAATTGCATTTAAGTCTGTGATCCATCTCAAGTTGATTTTTGTATATAATGTGCGGTGTGAATGAAAGGTGTGTGGGGGGTTGTTTTTAGTTTTTGGTTTTGTTTTTTGGATATGCATATCCAGTTTTTCCAGCATCATTTGTTGAAAAGACTATCTTTTTCCACTGAATTTCTTTTACCTTATTGAAAATCAGTTGTTCATATATAGGTGGGTCTGTTTCTGGGCTTCCTGTTTTGTCTTATTAATTTATATTTATGCCTATGCCAACACACACTGTCTTGATTACTGCACTTTAAATAGTAAATTATGGGTGGCTCAGTCAGTTAAGCGATTGACTCTTGGTTTTGGCTCAGGTCATGATTTCAGGGTTGTGGGAGCAAGCCCCATGTTGGGCTCTGTGCCTAGTGCAGAGTCTGCTTGGGATTATCTCTCTTCCTCTCCCTCTACCCCCCGCCCCCCCGCTTGTGTGCTCTCTCTCTCAGAAAGAAATACAATCTTTAAATAAGCAATAAATTATGAAATCAGGTGGTGTGAGTTCTAAATTTTGTTCTTCAAAATTGTTAGGGCCTTCTAAGTTCCTTTGCTTTTCAACATACATTTTAGAATCATTGTAAATTTCTACCAAAAGCCTCCTAGGATTTTGATCGAGATTATATTGAATCCATAATCAATTTGGAGAATATGACAGTTTAACAAGATTGAGATATCTGACTTGGGAGCACAGTATATATTCCATTATTTATGTCTTTAATTTCTCTCATCATTGTGATTTTTCACTATACAAATCTTGCTAGGTAAATTGTTAGATTTATCCCTTATAAATCTTTCTTTTAATTACAATTTTTTTAAAGATTTTATTTATTTGAGAGAGAGAAAACATGGGAAGGGGCAGAGGGAAAGGGAGAAAAAGAAGGGAATCCCAAGCAGACTCCCAGCTGAGTGCAGAACCTGATGGGGGGCTCAGTCCCACGACCCTGTGATCATGACCTGAGCTGAAATCAAGAGTCCAATGCTCAGTCAACTGAACCACCCTGGTACCCCTTTAATTTCAGTTTTTAAGTATGTATTGATTTTTGAGTTTAAGCTTTTTCCTGTGACCTTGCTATAGTCAATAATTAGTTATAACAGCTTCTTCCAGATTCTTTGAGATTTTCTAGACTATCATATCTTCTGTGGAAAAAAGAGTTTTATTTGTATCTTTGCAATCTTTTATGCCTTTTTTTTTTTTCTTGCCTTAATGTACTTCCTAGGACCTCTTTTATAATTTGGTAAAAATGGGCATCTTAGGAGAATTGCCTTATTCCCAGCTGGGGTAAATTCATTCTTTCACCACTGAGTATGGTAGTAGCCATAGCTTGTCAAGGAAGTTCCCTTCTAATCTTAGCTTTCTGAGTATTAAAATAAAAAATGATATTTTTTTGTATTCTTCAAATAACCACAAGTGCTTATTCTTGGGCATTGTGTACCTGCTGTACAACTTCTTAAATCATGGAATCAGATTGGAGCCTGCCACCCTCATTACCTAGTCTACATTTATTTTCTCATAGAACTTTTTATCAAGAAACCATCAAAAAACAGCTTTGTAATGTAGTGGGATCTAATGATGAGATTGAACTATCTCAAGCTGGTGATTAATATTTTGGACAGATGGACATTATCACTGTGTTTCTTTCAAAAATTTAACATTTCTTGTAGCACCTCTATGTTTCTGCTGCTTTTGCAAACTACAGCACTAGCCTAGCACACAGTCATCCTTTAAAAATCCATTAAACATTAACTGATTTCTAATTTTTTTTTTTTTGCTTAAGTTTATTTTTAAGTAATCTCTATACCCAACCTGGGATTCAAACTCATGACCCAAAATCAAGAGTCACATGTTCTGACTCAGCCAACCAGGTGCCTCCGATTTATTCTTAATTGCTTTATGCAATCTTTCTTCTTGTCAAATATATCATTCATTTGTTTCAGCTTCCCTTGGAGAATCTTGTCATTTTTTAAAATTCAGTTACTTTGTTGCCTGGTGGCCTCTACCCCCTAATGGGTTCAAATAAAACTATGATTTTTTTAGATTAACTATTTTTTCCTGTTAGGATAAGAGGAATGTTCTCTTGTAACTATACCCTAAGAAGGGGCACTCAAAATTGGGTTTTTTAAATCAACTTTAATATACATCCTACAGTAAATTGCATGCACCATACGTGTGCAATTTGGTGAGGTTTGAGAAATGTATACATTAACATAATCATGACACAGAGTATTTCCATCACCCTGAAGTTTTTATTATGCTCTTCCACAATAAAACCACTTATTGATTGGCTTTATGTTACTTTATATTACTACAGCTTAGATATGTCTAACTAGAGTTAGTAAGTAAATTAGTGAAATCACACACTTTTTTGTCTGACTTCTTTTGTTCAATATAGTGTTTTTAAAATTAGTTCGTGTTGTTGCATGTCTCTGTAGTTTATTCCTTTTTATTGCTGTATAATACTCCATTGTATGGAGCTACTGCTCACTTAATGGGTTTCCAGCTTTCAGCTAATTTGAATAAAACTTCTCTGACCATTCCTTTACAAGTTGTTTTGTGTATATGTTTTCATTTCTTGGATAAATACCTTAGAAAAGAATTCCTAATATATGATAAACACTGACCTTTTAAAGAAGCTGCTGAACCTGTACAACGTAACTGTACCATTTTACAATATATGAAGGTTGCAATTGTTTTGTATCCTTGCCAGCACTAGCTATGGTGGGCTGTTGTTTTTTTTTAAAGCTATTATAATAGCAGTTATGTAATGCAGTCATATGGTTTTAATTTGCATGTTATTGATGACTAATGATATTGATCTCTTCATGTGCCTTTGGCTATTTATGTCTTATGCCAGATACCTATTGAATCTTTTGCCCATTTTGTAGTTGGATTATTTGCTTTCTTGTTATTGAGCTGTAAGCATTTTTTCTGTCCTATTTTTAATAGATTATGATTTTTTGATTATATTTTTTAAAGTTGTTTTAGGTTCACAACAAAACGGAGCAGAAGCTAGAGATTTTGTATGTCTCCTGCCCCCAACATATGCATAGCCTCCCACATTATCAACATCCTCTGTAAACATTTTAAATGTATTTTAAATACTGGTTTTTTATTAGATATATGTATTCTAAATACTCTTTCCAAATCTATGACTTGCCTTTTTTTTCTTAACAGTAATTTTCAAAGAGCAAAAGTTTTAAATTTTAATGAAGTCCATTTTCAAGTTTTTTCCCTTATTAGTATTTCATAGTTTTTGTATCCTATCCATTTAAGAAGCTTTTGTCTACCCTAGAGTCAGAAAGATTTTCTTGTATTTTTTTTCTAGAAGAGTTATTTAGGTCATTGTTCATTTCAAGTTAATTTTTCTGTATGATGAGACCTAAGAGTTGGGTCTCATTTTTTCCTCCATGTGGATATCCAGTTTCTCCAACATCATTTCCAGAAAAGAGTAATTTTCCTCACTGAGTTATTTGACTCCTTTATTAAAAAAAAAATCAGTTGACTATATGTGTGCATCTATTTCTGAATATTCTACTGACTATCGCTATGCTAAAATAAAATAGTCTTGTTTACTGTATCTTTATAACTCTTGAAGTCAGGTAGTAAGAATGCTTTGACTTTGTACATTTTCCAAATTGTTGGGGCCACTCTAAGTCCCTCATATTTGTTGACCTTAAACAAAAGAGCCAGCTATTGTACCAGCAAAATGGGTTTATTGGGGAATAGCAGAGGAATTGTATTTCAGGACAAGCAAATTATGGTGAACCAGAGGCAAGTCTGGAGAACAGAGGAGAGGGGCTTGCTTTTATAGAAGCAAGGAGGAAGCTGAGAGGATGGTTTCACTAAGTTCTCGTTGGCTGGGCTGTTGCTAGATGAGGAGAAATTCTTCCTTCCCACTGCTGGCGTATGTCAAGTAAGTTTGCTGTTGGGAAATGCGAGGTATGCTTCTTACGGTGACTAGCAGTACATGAAATGCTTCAGGGCTTCCGGATTCCATTTTAAATGAGGTTTCTTTTATTTATTTTTGCATTCCCCCCTTTTGATTAAGATCTTTCCTCAAAACATTGCTGCTCAAGATTAGATTTTTGATATTTAGTGGTTTTGTCCCTTGGTGCCAGGAAGGACATTTACTGGTTGCCCTGTTCCACATCAGAGGGAAAATGCACATATTGCAAACCGTGGAGGCCACATTTGACTAACAAGGGAATGAGGGAGAACTCTCAGGCATTTCCCATCTGAGGTCTATATCTTATAAGGTTGCAAGCATTGGAGGTCATCTGTAAGTGCTGAGCTGACACCACCCTACTGGGTGCATCACTAATGTAGAGATTTGACAGGCAACAGGTGCAAAATTTAAAAACGATGACATAGAATAATGACCCCAGTTTGTATGTATATAATAGTTCTAAACCAGGAGCCAAACTTGAAGGCAACCAGCTAAAGAGGTATGGTCATGGTTAGAGAAAGGTTAGAACAGATATGAGAGCATCTGTCTCTTAACAGCCTAAACTGATAGGTCTTGGGATCAAACAGGAATTGCTTACAGGTAAAACCAAGGGGTCCCTGACATCATGAATAGATCGGAGTTTCTGGTAACAGATGAACAGTCAGAGAGGTTTCCTCTTTTTGCAACAGATTGGGTCAAGAAAGGACGGAAGGAAATAAGAAGCAACAGCGAGGAGAAGGTAAACAAGCCTGATTCTGTCATTTTGGGGAAAGCTCTCTCAGCTGTTTGAACTCCTGGAAATCTATTTTTCAGGCCACCAGTTGCTGTGCAGGTCCAGTCAGGGTTTGGTGCTTTCTCTAGAAGCAACCCAGGGATCCAAGAGTTGATTCCTTGGAGTTTTGCTGCATAAGGGTTGGTTAACGGTACCCAAGAGGGGCCTTTCCAACAGAGTTGCACTATGAAGCCTTTCTGGAGATATCTTTTCCAATAGACAAAATCTCTGGGCTGCAAAGCGAGATGTTTAAGGTCTTCATCCCCTCGGGCATGCTGTGTAAAGTTTGTTCTCCTAAAGCATGTTTTAACAATTAGGTGTTCACGATATCTATCAAGAGGAGTAGACCAGAGACTTAGAAGGATTAATGCCAGTGCTGTTGGCCAGGGTATTTGAAGGGTCTCTGCAAATTTTGCTAATTGGGTCTTATTTACACTGTTTTCATGTTTGAGGATTGAGGGTCGTAAGCACAGTGAACGTGTTGTAAAACTGGCCAACCAAACAGCACAGATCTGTCAAAACACTTGTCCAGTGAAGGGAGTTCCCCCATCACTATGAAGTTCCGGGGAGGGGCGGGGGGAGGGGGTTCAGGTCGGGATGATCATTTCTAGTAGATCAAGATCTTTTCTTGTTCTGAAATGAGGCGCCCCAAATATCAAACCTCCATTCAAGAATTTACAGTGCTTGGGAACAGTGAACAGGTGTTCTTGAGTCGTGTCTCGGCAGGAGGGCTAGGCAAGCAAAGCAGGCACTCTTTGCAGCCTTATTCATATATCCCTTCCGCCGCTGATTCACAAAGATTATCACTTTTTCAGTATACCAGTGATTCAATGCATGGATAGTAATCAGTAGTGGGAAATTTGGAGTCTCTGGCAGGACTGGATTATTATTTGGCCTAAGCCAGAGTTTTCTTTTTTTAACCAAACTAACAATTATTAGAATACCAATATTGTTTTTCCTTTTCTAGGAAATTCCTGGGCATCTCTAGTCTCTAGATTATCATTGGAAGGAACATCTCCGTGGATCATGACAGAAATTTGGTTGTTGGTTCCTTTGAGAGCAGTGCACTTGGTGGCATTCCCAAGTCATGAGCTACTGCAAAGGCATCGCTATTGTCATATAGGAACACGTGGCTTTGCTGTCGGCTAAAATGCAAGCCCGCGTAAGACAGTTCAGACTGTGGTAACCAAGGGCAAAGGTACCTTGATGACTTCCAAAGGAGCATATATTTTACCATTTTGATCCTTTTAAATAAGAACTGTTGGTACAAAAAAGTCAGTGTTAACCAAAGGTGTTCCCTGTGAGTCGCCAGGCAGGGGCAAGGGGTGACCTGTCGGAGACAAACAGTCCTGAGGAGCTCCATCCACAGAAGAGGGAAGGAGGGGGGCAGGGTTAAGATTAGTTATGTGAGGAGTGAGTAGGTGTAGTGAGAGTTCAGGAGGGAGAGGAAAATAGGAAATTAATCATTGGGATGTCCAAGGGCAGTGGATTTTTTAAGCTTTCCTTTATGGTCTTATTTTATTTTTAAAGATTTTATTTATTCGTCAGAGAGAGAGAGAGCACAAACAGGGAGAGCTGCAGACAGAGGGAGAAGCAGACTCTCCACTGAACAGGGAGCCCAATGTGGGACTCCATCCCAGGACCCTGGGATCATCACCTGACCTGAAGGCAAACACTTAACTGACTGAGCCACCTAGGCGTTCCTCCTTTAGGGTTTTAAAGGCTCAATCATCCTGATCTTCTCAAATACGGGGTCAGGTTTGTTGTTTTTTTTTAATATAGTAGACTGCTAGCCAAGAAAACCTTATAAATGGCACTTGATTTAGGTTTGAGCAAGTTCAAGATGCCTATTTGGATCGAAATGTAGCCCTTGTTCTGAAATTAGGTGCCCCAAATAGCAAAGTTTAGTTTGAGGAAACTGCAATTTTTCCTTGAAGACTTTGTGTCCCTTTAAGGCAAAGGTTTAAGAGGTGGATGCTGTCTTCCATGCGAAGAGGCTGAGAGGGAAGCGGAGGAAGCAAATCCTCTGCATAGTGTCATAAAGCAGAGCGTCCAGGTAACTCTGTATTCTCTAAAACTGCTTTTAAATTTTGGGAGAAGTCGGAAGGACTTTTGGTAAATCCTTGGGGTGTTAGAGTCTAGTAGTAATGTTCTCCTTCCTAAATAAAAGTATTGAGATATGGGCATGTCCTATCCCCAGGGCAGAAGTAAGGAGGCCCTGAACCTTTTAATCTTGTTATGGGCTTGATGCCCTGCAGCCTATGCAATAGGTCCCATAGTTAGTATCCTTACTATTAGGTCCGTGTTGTCAGAGATGGAACAAATAAAGATATTGAAGGGTTATTTGATTCATCTGGTTGCCTATTTTGTTTGCTGCTATCAAATTCTAGAATTACCTCCCACTTTCGGGAGGAAGACATTTTAGTGTGTTATTTCTCTAAGAAATCTTGGCCCAATAACAGGATAGGGGTGAAAGAAGTAAGGAGAAAAGTGTGAGTATCTCTTAGAGGGTGTAAATGAAAGGGAATAGGTTTAGAAACAGGAATGCACTGATGTTTACTAGAAACCCCTGCTATTTGAACCATTTGAACTTGTCGAGGAAGGGACTGTTTAATAACAGTGGGGTTGAGCTCTAACAGTGTATCTCCAGTGTCAGTAAACACGATTCATTTCCAACCTGGAGAAAGATGGAGAAATGCTGTAGTTCCTCCGAGCCTTGTAATTAGGAAAAGGTTGGTTGGAGGGCTGAAGGCTCCCGGAGAGCTCAGATTGGTAACAATCTTTCTTCCAGTGTCCTAGCTTTTGCAATAATGACAAAGACCAGACTTAAGTTTGGCTTCGTTTAGGGGCCTCCATTTATTGGAGTTGAAAATTAAGGATTTTAGTGGATTTCCTTTTAGTTGAACTGCCTAGGGTGAGGGTGAGCTGATGTACTAATCCAACCAAAGTTAGAGTGGACATGGTTTCCCATTCTGTCCTGGTCCTTTTAACTAGAAAGAAAAGATCTCAGTTCAGCCTATCAATGAACACAGAGTTGAAGAGTACCCGAGTGCATTCAGCAGCGGTAGAAGGCCAGAATTTTCCTTAGAAACAATTTGGAGTCAACTGTAATAGTTGTGCACACGCTCACTGGGTTTGAGTGCAAGCCTGAATCTTATTCCAGTCAATAGGTTTCAGGAAAGCCCTAACGATTGCCAGGTGAAGTCGCTTAGTGATTGCAAACCTGACAATATAACAAGGCCAGGGTGTTCGTCTCACATTTGCGGTTCTAGAGATTTTTCAGAATTGTCCTGCTTAGCTGTTTTCCTCCAGTGTTGTGCTTGGCCTTTGAACTAGCCGTAGAAATCTGAGAAACCAGGTTCGTAAGTCCAAACAACTACGTTAAGTTCCTCAGCAATTTTTAAAAAAATAAGATTATTTATTTGAGAGAGAGAGAATGCGCACAGCAGGCAGAGCGGCAGAGGGAGAGGGAGAAGCAGACTGCCTGCTGAGCAGGGAGCCCGATGTGGGCTCCATCCCAGGACCCCGGGATCACGACCTGAGCCGATGCTTAACTGAGTAAGCTACCCAGGCGCCCCTCCTCAGAAAATTTGTGGGAACCCTTGCTTACTTTGGGAAAATCTTTAGTCCAGGGGATATGTGAAATTAAGGAATTAACATTAGGATCTTCATAGGGTCTAATTTTAAAGGGGCAGGTTCTAATGGGATCTGAGGAGGAGGATAGGGAGAGGTTCTGAGAAAAAGAGAAGTTCCACGAGAGAGCTGGAATGAAGAGGTGAAGGGTACCAGGGAGGTGCGCAGAGTGGAAGAGCAATGGTGTGGGGGTGGGGGAGATGAAGAGGCCTCTGACGGCTTCTCTTTTTCAGTAGTTTATTTGCCTGGGTCAGTCCTCCTTTCTTTCCTTCCTTCCCTCCCCTACCTTCCTTCTTTCCTTTTCTTTCATCACTACACTTTTTTTTTTTTTAAATTGAAGTATAGTCGACATACAATTATGTTGCCTTCAAGAGTGTAATATATTGATTTGACAATTCTATACATTACTCACCGCTCACCACCCTAAGGGTAGTTATTGTCCGTCTCCATGCAGTGTTACTATAATTTTGTTGACTATATTCTCTGTACTGAATTTTTCGTCGCTATGACTTTTTTTTAATTATTTTTTTGACTTACTTTATAACTGGAAGTTTATACCTCTTAATCCCCTTCACCTATTTTGCCCATTACCCCACCACCCTCCTCTCTGGGAAGCACCAGTTTTTTCTGTGTATTTATGAGTCTGTTACTTTTTGTTCGTTCATTTGTGTCATTTTTTAGATTCCAGATATAAGTGAAATCATATGGTATTGGTCTTTCTCTGACTTATTTCAGTTAGCATAATAGCCTCTAACTCCATCCATGTTGTCACAAAAAAAGATTTCATTTTTTATGGGGCATTTTATGGGGCATTCATTTTTTATAGTCCATTGTGTGTGTGTACGTATCACATCTTCTTTATTCAACCCTTGATGGACACTTCAATTGCTTCCATATCTTGGATATCATATGATGCTACAAATAACATAGGAATGCATCTATCTCTTCAAAATAGTGTTTTCATTTTCCTTCGGTAAATATCTAGTAGTGGAATTAGTAGGTCATATAGTATTTCTATTTTTAATTTTTTGAGGAACCTTGTACTCTTTTCCATAGTGGCAGCACCAGTTTATATTCCCACCAACACTGCAAGAGGATTCCTCTTCTCCGCAGCCTTACCAACACTTGTTTTTAATCATCTTTTTTGACACTGCTATTCTGATTAGTGTGAAGTGGTGTCTCATGGTTTTGATTTGCATTTCCCTGGTGATTAGTGATGCTTAGGATGTTTTCATGGGTCTGTCGGCCAACTGAACGTCATCTTTGGAAAAATGTCTATTAAGGTCCTCTGCCTATTTTTTCATTGGTTTATTTGTTGTTTTGCTGTTGAGTTGTATGAATTCATCCTATATTTTGGATATTAATCCCCTACCAGATACATCACTTGCAAATACCCTCTCCCATTCAGTAGGTTGCCCTTTAGTTTTATTGATGGTTTCCTAACTGATAAAAAGCTTTTTTGTTTGATATAGTCCCAATTCCTTTTTGTTGTTGTTGTTTCCTTTGCCTGGGGAGACAGATCCGGAAAATTGTTCCAAAAGCCAGTGTCTAAGAGTTTACTGCCTATGTTTTAAGGTCTTACATTTAGGTTTTTAATATATTTTAAGTTTGTATTTGTGTATGGTACAAGAAAGTGGTCCAGTAAAATTTCTTTATATGTAGCTGTACAGTTTTCCCAACACCATTTATTGAAGAAACTCTTTCGCCAGTGTATATTCTTGCCTTCTTTGTCATAGCATAATTGACCATGTAAGTGGATTTCCTTCTGGGCACTCTGTTCCATTGATCTGTGTGTCTATTTCTGTGTCTGTACCATACTCTTCTGGTTACTATAGTTTTATAGTATAATTTGGAATCTGGGATTGTGACACTTCCAGCTTTTTCATCTTTGTCAATATTGTTTGGCTATACATAGTCTTTTGTAATTTCATACAAATTCTAGGGTTAGTTTTGTTCTGCGGAAGATACTATTGTTATTTTGATAGGGATTGCATTGGATCTGTTGATTGCTTTGGACATTGTAACAATATTCTTCTAATGCATGAACATGATCTATCTTTCCATTTACTTGTATCTTCGTCAATTACTCTCTTCACTGTCTTCCAGCTTTCAGAGTACAGGTCTTTCATCTGCTGGATTGAATTTCTTCCTAGGTATTTATTCTTTTCATAGTTGGCTATGGTTTCTTAATTTCTCTGATAGCTCATTGTTAGTGTACAGAAAAGCAAGTAATTACTCTGTATTAGTTTTGTATCTTACAAATTTACTGAATTCAGTTTTCGGTTCTGATAGCTTTGGGATGGAGTACTTAGCGTTTTCTCTATGTAGTTGTCATGTCATCTGCAAATAGTGACAGTTTTACTTCTTTTCTACTGGTTTGGATGCCTTTTATTTCTTGTCTAATTGCTGCTAGGGCTTTCAGTGCTGTGGTGAATGAAAATGATGAGAGTGGCCACCCTTGTCTTGTTCCTGATCTTAGAGGTATATGTTCTGTGGGTTGTGACAGATGCATGCCATATATCACCATTATAATGTCACACACGATAGTTTCACTAACCTAAAAAGTCTCTAGGCTCTGTCTTTTCATCCCTCCTTTCCCCCAACTCCTAGTAACAAACTCCTTTTACTGTCTGCATAGTTTTGCTGTTTCTAGAGTGTCATAGAGCTGGAATCATATAATACATAGCATTTTCTGATTGGCTTCTTTCATTTTGTAATGTGCAACTTAATTTTTTCCTATCTTTTCATGGCTTGATAGCTAATTTCTTTTTAGTGCTGAAGAATAATCCACTGTCTAGATATAATAGTTCACTTATCCTTTCACATACTGAAGGACATCTTGGTTGCTTCAAAATTTGGGCAATTATGAATGAAGCTTTCATATTAAACATTCATATGCAGGTTTATGTGCAGTTTTTGTATGGACCTAAGTTTTCAACTCCTTGGGTAAATATCAAAGAGATCCTATAGTCAGAGCATGTTTAGTTTTGTAAGAAACTGTCACATTGTCTTTCAAAGAGACTCTACCGCTGTGCGTTCTCACCAGCAGTGTATGAGAGTTTCTGTTGTTCTCCACCCTCTCCAGCATTGGGGTGGGGTCAGTGTTTTGGATTTTGGCCATTCTATAGGTGTGGAGGGGTTTCTCATTGTTACTTTAATTAGCAACTATGTACCTAATAATGTAGGATGTTGAGCGTCTTTTCACAGTTATTTTTAAATTTTTCATTTTTACTTGCACATCTGGATTAACAATGAGTTTGAGCGTCTTTTCCTGTATTTCATATTCCTTTGAGTTTCTTCTGTGAATTGCCTGTTCATAAAGTTGGCCCATTTTCCTATTGCTTTTCTTATTTTACTGTTGATTTCTTATTGGTTATTACCATTCCTTTGGGATGCTGGGAAATTAGTCCCTTGTTGGTTTAAAATATTTTAAGTATCTCCTCCCAAGTTATTATCTATTATTAACTTTTACATGGTATCTTTAATTGAACAAAAATTCTTTACTTTTTAAAAGATTTTATTTATTTATTTGAGAAACTGAGCGAGCAAGAGAGAGAGAGTGAAAGAGAGAGAGAACACACGAGCCAGGGGAAGGGGCAGGGGGAGAGGGAGAAGCAGACTCCCCGCTGAGCAGGAAGCCAGCCATGGGGCTAGATCCTGGGACTTCAGGATCCTGACCTGAGCGGAAGGAAGATACTTAACCTACTGAGCCACCCAGGCTCCCCTGAAAAAAAATTCTTAATGATAATCAAATCCATTGTCTTTTCCCTGCCTTATGGTTTGCGCTTTTGAACTTTGACGATGTCCTTTATCTGTACATTAGTCACAAAATGCTCTTCTACCATTATCTTCTTTTCACTTTTTATGGTTTTAGATCTTACTTTTAAGTTTTTAATTAATTTGGAAACTTCGTTCAAGGTTTTAGGTAAGGATATAGTTTTATTTTTCTCTGTATTGTGAACTAGTTTCCATACTATATGATAATAGTCCTTCCTGTTCCCGTTGATTCATGGTGTGTAACTTTTGACCTATTTCAAGTTATTGTGTATACATAATGGAATTTTGTGCTATTTTGTCTCAGTCATACAGTTGTCTGACCACTTTATTACTGCATTACAAGAGTGTTACTACATGGTAAGGGAAACCTACCGTCTTTGCTGTTCTTAAAAGTATATGTCTTCTTAGGCAAATGTATTTTTTTCTTTGCACATTATTTATATGGGCCTTAAGGTTTCTAATTAATGTGTATGAATTAAAAATATACAAGGAAAAATGTATGATACATTTAATGCAAAATTTCTCTGGTTGGATTTGTTTTTTTGGTCTATGCAAATCATTATAAAATAGTTAATGACTCCATTATAATGATATGCTTACAGTATATATATGTCAGTGTCAGAATTAGTGGAAATATGTTCATATTTTAAATTGTCCTATACTTCTTAAATATTTTGGACTTAAATATATGGATACATTTAGAAGTTTTGATTTGTATTGAATAAGAGTCAGAAATTAAAATTTACTTCATTTATTTCACTTAGTATGATAAAGAAAATAGAGGCACAAAGAGGTAAACTGACCCACCCAAGTGAATACATGTTAATTTCTGCCGAAGTCAATAGTAAATACGTATTTCTTACCTTGGCCTTTATTATTTAGTTCTGAACATATCTATGGTATATTTGCTCTTTAGTCTTTCATTCAGTTATAACATAGGAAAACATGTTTGGCAAAGGAAGTTTTTCAGGTGTTAAGCATTTTTTTTTCATATCGTTTTGTTTCTAGATGACTCTCATTATGGGGTTAAGTTTTCTGGTTTGAGACAACAGTACTTTTGATAAATTTAAGCAAAATTGAGAATAGAGGTTGCCAGTTTGGTAGAAGTCTCTTTACATTATAGCAAGAAATATGTGTCTTTTTTAAAAATTTTTATTTATTTTTATTTTTCAGCAGTGTTTATTAAGTGATACCATTGAAAACCAACAAAGGTTAATAATGACCAGTGGTGCCTGGGTGACTCAGTCAGTCAAGTGTCCGCCTTCGGCTCAGGTCATGATCCCAGGGTCCTGGGATTGAGCCCCAAGTCGGGCTCCCTGCTCAGCGGGTAGTCTGCTTCTCCCTCTGCCCCTCCCCCTGCTTGTGCTCTCTCTCTCTCTCAAATACATAGATAAAATCTTAAAAAAAAAAAAAGATTAATGATGACCATAGATATTCCATAGCATTGCAAATGAACTCATGGATTTTCTGGACTCCAAAAAACCCCCATTTTTTAAAGAGAATCTCATGAGGGTGTTCATTTGAGGTTTTAAAATAACATGATGTTCTTCTTTAGATGTAGATTAACCAAGGGTCTACTGAGTCTTGCCGTAGGAAATCCTCGGCTCCAGAGCGAAACATTTCATGGTAAATATTTGTGACCACATAAAATAAAATCTCGCTTTAGATGAACTGTAACTCTATATTCCCCTCCATCTCAAATGAGTCTTGTCCTTTAGCTGATGGATAGTAGGTCTGCCTTGGAGTTCCTCTTTGGGATGAGATGTGGCGGATGAAACACCTACAACCTGTCTTTCCTACAAGTCCCCAAAGCACTGCTGGGAAATAAGCATGCTTTTCTGGATCTGTTGAGTGAAGAGGCAAGCATGATGTTCCTTTTCTCAAGAATCTTGCACTTCCCGTGTTAATAATAGTAATTCCCAACTTCTTTATAGTACTGTGTAGTTTTTTTTATTTTAATTTTTTTTATTATATTATGTTAGTCACCATACAGTACATCCCTAGTTTTTGATGTAAAGTTCCATGATTCATTATTTGTGTATAACACCCAGTGCACCATGCAATACATGCCCTCCTTACTACCCATCACCAGTCTATCCCATTCCCCCACTCCCTTCCCCTCTGAAGCCCTCAGTTTGTTTCTCAGAGTCCATAGTCTCTCATGCTTCAAGGGCGGTTAATCAGAAGGGGGAATGAAGCATGAGAAATATGTGTGTTTAAAAGCAACTCTTTTCAGAATTTACCTTCTCACTATCTGCATACTCACCAAGTTCAGGGTATGGGCCAGGGGACACATTTTTTTCAGTTTGTTTTGTGAGCTCTCCTCCACACTTTATATCTGTCTTCCCTTCCATTCCGTCTGACATGTGCACATCAAACTCCAGCATCACGTGCAAGGTCAGCTGCCTTTCAGAGACTCCTTAAGCATCTCCCACAATCATTGTTTAAATCCTTGCACCAAATCCCCATACTCTGTCATTCTTCTTCTCTGATTACACCCTGACTGATACAAGTAGGATTAAAATGTCCTCCTCGGCTGCATGCATTAAATTAGCACATGTACCTTAAACAAAATTAAAGATTTTGATTTTTTTCCCTTTCAGTGTGCGTCTAGACCAATGACTTTTCTTCTTGAATTATTGAGTGCATTTGACACTGCTGATTCTCACTTGCCTTGATTTTAAAACCCTGACTGTATTTTAGGTATTAATTTGCACTTTGGGCAGGAAGTAAAGTAACAGAAAATCTTACTCAACTGTTTTAAACACTGAGGGGAAGTTGCCTCCCATAGTCCCGGAGTACTTTGTCTCAAGGGTAATCATCAACAATTGAGTGATGTAATCAAGAACCCAGATTACTTCCTCTTTTACTCTGCCTTCCTCGAGGTGGTGTCCGTCATCACCGCACTGTTGCTTTCGCTGTTCTAAGAGAAACGTCATGTAGCAGAAGGGAGGCTTCTCTTCCTGTGTTTTCTAGTATCGGCAAAGGTATCTTTCTCAGTCTCCGCGCTGGGTTTCCCCTCCTAATTCGTCAGCCTGCGCTGTATGCACGTCTGTGCAAGTGCCGACACCAGCCTGTGGCAAAACGCAAGGAGGACAAGTGATTGGTGTAGCTCAGTTAGGATTTATCCGGGAGCCGGCAGTAGCTCCCCCTTCCCCCAGTGAAGTGAGGCAAACGGGAATCATCTTAGACTTGGACAACAAGAATGAAAGACGAAAATTGTCCCTGACCGGCAAGCAGTCTGACGGTTCCACAGCAGGGGTCTATCTCCCTCGCGGCAGACCTCCTTCTCTGTTCCAAATCCTTCAAAAGGTACCAAACTCTACGTGTTCTCTTTACCTGTTTGCCCTCAGCAATCGCATGGACTCTGGCCCCTTTAAGTACATTGTCTCAGTGGATGGTTTCTACCTTGTTGTCAAGTCCACCGTGACCTCTCCCAAACTCTACAGTGTTGTTTTTAGCACCTTGAATTCGGCTTATTTTTATCAACCCGTGGTCCTTCCTCAAACCATCTCCCCTCACCTCAGATTCTGCGTCGCTCATTTTCTGTTTAGCAGAATTTGAGTTAATTATATTGGTTTTACTCGAAGTATAAATGATTTGAAAATAAGACACACAAGCAAAAAACACCACCTCCTCTATATTTCTTCAGTAATTTTAGCATTTGGTTGAATACTTAGGATGGAATTCAAGATTGTCTTTTGCTATTTCAGAAAGAAGGGGGCAAGAGTAAAGGTTTACTGGTGACTGTCTGCTGTCCTAAAAGAGGTTGGATTTTTTCCCACTCTTGTCCTTGGGCTTCCCACCTCTTTCCCCCTTCAAATGAACTTTGCTTAAGTATAGGATATTTTTTTAAACCATCACCTCTCTCCCTCCAAGAATGCAGAGGGCTCTAAAGAATCTATTTTATTTCTAGCCTTTGAAGCTGTAAAATGTCAACATTTAGTAGGCAGTTCTTTAAAGAACATATTGAAATTTTACTTAGGTAACTAGTAATATTTGAATCGATGATATTATATTGAATAGTAATAGATATTAATACATGGGCAAATTTCTACTTGAGCACGCACAATGGGCTATAAATATAAGTTTGAGATTCTCTGGTAGTCATATGTATGATACAGCTGGGGCCACTCTGCTCATCTCCAATGACAGAGACTGCTATGGTCAAGTGTGCTCTTTGTGACTGAATTAGTCAGGGTTTTCCAGAGCATCAATGTGTCACTCTCTATATATCCATACCTACCTACTTTCCTACCTAACTTATCTGTATTTACACAGAGAAGGGGAGGATACAGAAGGGGATGGGAGAGAGGGAGAGATTAATTTTAAGGTCCTGGGTCACATGATCGTGGCCACTGGCGATTCCAAAATCCTTATGACAAGTCAAAAGGCTGGAAAGTTAGGGCTTCTATGTTGCCCACTTGAGACAAAATTTTTTCTTCTTTGAGAAACCTGTCTTTGCTCTCAAGGCTTGTAACTGATTGAATGAGGCTCACTCAAATTTGGGGGGAGAGAGTTACTCTGCCTTGGTCAAAGTCTACTCATTTAAATATGAATCACATCTAAAAATACCTTCACAACAACATCTATACTAGTGTCCGATCAAACAACTGGGCACCATAGCCTTGGCAAGTTGATGTAAAAATTAACAATCACAGTGACCCTGCCACTTCTTGGCCGTAGCTAATTGAGAAAAGATGTACACTTCAACCTTGGACTAAACAGGTTTCTCTCATGAAAATTTATTGTGAGAGACTTAGGGACTCTTATGCATCTTCGCTGATCCCTTGACCTAGAAAGGTATATATCGGAAATCTTCAAAGGAACGTCAGAATGAAGCAGACGTGGGGAGAGCAGGAATAAGAGAGGAATAGTGAATTATCTACAGCGCTTGCCCTGAGATTTTGTGAGCTAATAGACATTTCTTTTTTAAATGAATCTATTTAAGTTACTTTGAGTGAGTTCATATTCTTGACCATCAAGTCATCCCCGAGGTACCATTTACACATACCATATTTTCCCCCCCTCATTTGAGTGGTCAACCGTCAGAAGCTGCTAAGGAATCTGTTAAGAACAGAGAACGTTTTATTGGAATTGGTATCAGAATTAAATTTCTGATCTTGGCAAGTTTCAGTCAAAGGGAAGGACATTATCCCACATGGAGTAGATTGAAGAAAGAATGCGAGGTGAGGAAATAAAAACTGTGACTATAGACAACTCTTTCAAGCTGTTTAATGAGGAAGGGCAACAGAGAAATCATTATCTAAGGGTTATGTGGAGTACAAAGACAATTTTTATTTAGGGGGTGGAGGTGGTTTGGTTGAGAGAGAAGCAAATACTCAAGGATATTTCTCATTAGAAAAGAAGAGAACATGCAAATGTGTGCTCACCATAAACCAGGTTCCACCACCCGAGGAAGGGAGAAGAGCAAGCAAGTTTAATATAGATGAAAAAGGGTGAAATGGTTTTCTCAGAGATTAGGAAAGAAAACAGCTGGGAAGATCGATGTGATGGCATTGCTGTGACTGGGTAAATGAGAATGGCTACGCTACCCCTGAGTGGCCCCCGGGACCGTATTCCGCCTCCTCGGTGTGGGCAGACGTGCTAATCAGTCTCGTGCGTAAAAGAGCAGTCATTACGGTTGGCTGCTATTATTGAGCACCTTACCTGCGCGTTTACAGTTGTACATGGCATCTGTGAGGTTGTAGAAATTGACCAGGAGAGTTCTATTAATTCTACCGGGATCACAGCTACTGATGGGTGCGGTGAAAATTCAGATACTGTTGTTTGAAATCTCATTATCCCCTGCTCTGTCTACTATGCCACACTTTCTCCATACCGGACATCCTAGCTGCTGACAGCAGCAGGGCATGGGGTCCCTTGGGGCAGAGGCAGGAAGAAGGCGGGGAGGAGGGAGGAAGCTGGTGGGGGCTTGATTGAAGGTAAATCTCCACAGGTGCCCTGAGAACAATCTAAAACTATAGGCTGATGCTGCATCTAGCTGAAGGAGTATCTGTATTATGTCTCTGGACTCTTCTGTAAGGTCTGGATGTCTGTGGAAAGTGGAGATCTTGTTGTTTGGTCAATACCAAATCACAATTATTGGAGGCAAGTAAGCTGATTTTTTTTTTTAATTCATTGAGTTGTCCTATCCTAACTTTCAAAATCCTTTTAATGTAACCACATTTCATAAGACGAGTGGGAATATGTGAGATGTAGTCATCTCTAAAAGTTGCTATTTATTCAATCCAACAAGAAGGAAATGCAATTCCTGTGTTTCCAAAACACCTCATGTCCAAATGGTGTGTTCCACCATTGTAACCACCAGAGGGCGGTGTGAACCCACCCATTAAACTGTGCAGGTGTTCTGCAAAATTCTTGCTCTCAGACTTGTAAAAAATAATTTCAAGAATTATGAATCCCTTCGGATAATTGATAACTAAATTTAAGATATTTAAAATTAAATGTATTTAAATCGGTATCTAAAAATGTTCAAGATAAGGACATAATTTTTATGTAATAAAAGATCATTTCCAGTATATTTTAAATATTGACATTTTAAAATAAAATGTTAATCGCTTTTTTCATATAGCCAGAGAAATCTAAATACATGACAATTTGCTAACCATCACCATCCATTTAAAAGTTAGATGGTGGGGAGCAAAAGAGGGCAGACCCAAGGAACTTGTGCTTTCTATGGGTGGTACTCCTCTACTCCTGCCCTGCCTGCCCTCATCCTTGTATTTATTTATTTTTTAAAGATTTTATTTATTTATTTATTTGAGAGAGAGAGAGAGAATAAACATGAGCAGGGGCAGAGAGAGAGGGAGAAGCAGATGCCCCGCGGAGTGGGGGAACCTGACACAAGTCTCTATCTCAGGACCCTGAGATCAGGAACAGAGCCAAAGGCAGATGGTTAGCAGACTGAGCCACCCAGGTGCCCCTCATCCTTGTATTTAACTAATTTAAAAAAGCACCTTTGTAATCCCTAAAAAGATTATAAGGAAAACTTTCTTTAGCAATTAGAAAATTTGAATTCTTTCTACTTCTATATAAATTCGGCTTCCATCACAACATATATATTTGTAGGGTTTTCTAGATTGACTTTGCAAACTTTTCGTGGAACAAATATAAATTGGAAGAGTTTTTTGAAAATTTCAAGTGAGCATAATTATTACAGTTACTACTAACATATAATTGTGACAGCATAAATGTAAGTGTTGATAATTATTAAACCTAAACAGTAAAGCTGTGCTCAAAATGTGGTTATTGAGGAGAGGGATGAGGATATATTTATTTTGGAATGATACAGGATTCAGCATCAATTTTATTTCTTCTACTCTGACAGACAATCACATAAATATGTAGATAGAAATGGAAGGTGTTTTGTTGAGGCGGTAACAAAATTCCTTAAACTCCTCCCCTGTGATGGATCATCAGAAATGCTTTCATGGTCTAGTAGTTGACGACTGGTTTAGATACTCCTATATTGCGGTAAGAAAGAATTGAAAACTACTTGATTTGTAAAGTGAGTGTTACCCATTCATTAGTCCTGCACTTGCTTACGCAGTGTTTTGACTTATTCCGTGGCCAGATGCTCCAGAGAGTTTTCAAATCATGGCATTGTCCCATGGGGAGACTAGGGATGAGTGAGGGACAGGCATTTCCTTTATAAACTGGGAGAAAGGTGATTATGTAGAGAGAGTGCGCAACGAAAACCAGCACCATCTTCAGCCCCAAGGACGTCTTCAGGTAGAACTATTTTAGGAAATACTGCACATGAAATAAGAGAATCTGGGAATCCTGTGCACTGTGGAAAGTCTTCATGTAAGCCAGTTGGAAGATCCTTGTCCTAACCACCTTAAAACGAAATACAGGGCTTTTCTTAGCTCTGGACCTTTGCAATCAATTGAGTTAAGAACGTGTGATGAACACTGAGAAGTATGCAAGCCCCAAATTTCATTTCTATCTAAATAAACATACTGTTTAAGGCTCAAGGAAGACCTTTCTTTCTCCAAATCAATGTATTTATTAATTCATACCTTCCTTTAATTCTTGCTTATTTTACACTAGATATGATTTTGTATTCTGCATTTCAACTGTTGGAAATATACTTCTTAATTTTTATCGAAATTAAAAGTCCACATACTATAAAGACATAGACACCTCCACAGATCTATTATGAAAAAGAGGAGTCCTCTGTCTGACCCATTCACCCCTCACATTGGTTACCCACCTTTTTTTTTTTTTTTTAACTCTCCTGCCTGATCCTATGGCTGTAATCAACATCTATGTAAATACAATGTGTGTACAGCTACTTCTCAATCTTTCAGTTTCAGGCATTAAGTATGACTTACGTTCAATTTTACCTCCATCCAAATCCCACATAGAGTTCCCATGCGATCTTTCCTGTACAGATACAACGTGAACAGAAACAGTGTTCCATTTTCATAGTATGATGCTGGAGGGAACACTGATGTGTTCATCAAGGGTATTGGCTTGTAACTTTCTATTCGGTATCTTTTTCTGGTTTTGGTGTCAAGGCAATGCCGGTTTCATAGAACGAGTTTGGGGACTTTTCTTTCTCTTCTTTTTTTTTTTTTTTTTTTTTTTTTTGAAGAATAGGTATTAACTCATCTTTAAATGTTTGGTAGAATTCACCTTAGAATCCATTTGGTCATTGACTTTTGTTGAGCGTTTTTTGATTACTGATTCTATCCATTACTAGTAATCAATTTAACAGATTTTGCATTTCTTTTTTACTTAGTGTTGGAATATTGCATGTTTCTAGTAATTTATCATTTCTTCTAAGCTGTCCCATTTGTTGGCATGAGATTGTTTTGTAGTATTCTTGTATGATCTTTTGTATTTCTGAGGTGTGTTTGCAACTTCTCTTTCCTTTCTTATTTAATTATTTGGGCCCTTTCTCTTTTTTTCTTGATGAGTCTAGCTGAAGGTTTATCAGCTTTGTTTATCCTCTCAAAGAACCATATTCATTTCATTGATCTTTTCTATTATTGTTTTTAATCTCTATTTTATTTATTTTTGCTGTGATCTTTATTATTTCACTCCTTCTACTAAACTGTTCTTTTTCTATTTCCTTTAGGTGCAAGGTTAAGACTGTTTGAGATTTTTCTTGTTTCTTGAGTTGGGCCTCTATTGCTATAAACTTGCCTCTTATAACTACTTTTGCTAAGTCCCATAGATTTTGGAGAGTTGTGTTTCCATTGTCATTGGCCTCAGGTGGTTTTCTTATTTCCTCTTTGATTTCTTCATTGACCCATTGGTTGTTTAGTTAGTAGCGTGTTGTTTAGCCTCCACATGTTTGTGTTTTTTCAGTTTTCGTAGATTTCTAGTTTCATACCATTGTGGCTGAAAAGGTGCTTAATCAGATTTCAGTCTTATTAAATATTTATTGAGACTTATTTTGTGGCCTCACATGTCGTCTTTCCTGAGAATGCCCTCCGCACACCTGAAAGAATGTGAAATCATCTGTTTTTGGATGAATGTTCTATATATGTCTATCAAGTTCATCTGTCATATACGACCAATGTTTTCTTACTGACGTTCTGTCTGGATGATCTATCCACTGATGTAAGTGGGATATTAAGGTCCTCTACTCTTGTATTACTGTCCACTTTTCTCTTTATGTCTGTCAGTACTTGCTTTATACATTTAGTTGCCCCTGTGTTAGGTGCATAGATAATCACAAGTGGTAAATCCTCTTGTTGGATTATTATATACGTCCTCTGTTTTTTGTTACAGTCTTTATTTTAGAGTTTATTCTGCCTGACAGAAGCATTGGTATCCCAGCTTTGTTTTTTATTATATTTGAATGGGATAACGTTTCCATCCCTTCACTTTCAGTTTTCGTGTGTTTTTAGATCTAAAGTGAATCTCTTGTAGAAACACATATGTGGGTCTGGTTTTTTTTAAGTCCATTCAGCCACCCTATGTATTTTGACTGGAGCAATCGGTCCACTCACATTTAAAGTAATTATTGATAGACGTGTACTTATTGCCATCTTGTTGATTGTTTTCTTGTTGTTTTTTTAGTTCTTCTGTTTTTTTGTTCTTGTTCTCTTCCCTTGTGATTTGGTGAGTTTCTTTAGTGTTATGCTTGAATTCCTTTCGTTTTTAAAAAGATTTTATTTATTTGAGAGAGAGAGAGAGAGAGCACATGAACACAAGTAGGCGGAGTGGCAGGGAGAGGGAGGGGCAGACTCCCCGCTGAGCAGAAAGTCTGGGGTGGGGCTTGATCCCAGGACGCTGGGATCATGACCTGGGCCAAAGACAGAGGCTTAACCGACTGAGCCACCCAGGTGCCCCTTGGATTCCTTTCTCTTTATTTTTTGTGTATCTACAATAGGTATTTAGTTTGCGGTTAGCATCAGATTCGTATAGAATGTCCTATGTACGGAGCAGCCTATTTTAATTTGGTCACTTAAGTTCCAGTGCATTCTTAAAGTACTACATTTTTACTCTCCCTCACCACATTTTGTTTTCTTTTACTTTTTTTACATTTTATGTTTTTGATGTCATATTTTGCATCTTACTGTGTATCCCTTGACTAATTATTATAGATCTAGATGATTTTATTACTTTATTGTTTTAAACTCCGTAGTAGTTATATAAGTGGTTGATCCATATCCTTTTCTGTATGTTTATCTTCACCAATGAGATTTTTTTCCTTGCATAAATTTCTTCTTTCTAGTTAGGACCTTCTCTTTTTTCGTTTTAAGAAGTCTCTCAAACATTTCTTGTAAGGCCAGTTTGGTGTTGATGAAGTCCTTTAGCTTTTGCTTGTCTGAGAAACTCCTTATCTCTCCTTGAATTCTGTGTGATAATCTTGCCAGGTAGAGTATTCTTGGTGGTAATTTTTTCTTTTCAGTACTTTTTATATATTGTACTCCTTCTAGTCTATGAATTTTCTGCTGAAAACTCAGCTAATATTCTTCTGTATGTTCCTTTGTGTGTAAGCAGTTTTTCTCTGGGTGCTTTTAAGCTTCTCTCTTTAACTGTTGATTCTTTGATATAATGTGTTTTAATGTGGGTTTCTTTGGGTTCATCTTATTTGGGATTCTTAGTGCTTTCTGGATTCAGATGTCTACTTCTTTTTTTCTTATTTTAAGATTTTATTTTTAAGCAATCTCTACATCTAATGTGAGGCTTGAACTTGGAATCCTGAGATCAAGAGTTGCATGTTCCACTGACTGACCTAACCAGGCACCCCTGGATGTCTGTTTCTCTCACCAGATTAGGGAAATTTTCATCCAGTATTTCTTCATACAGTTTGTCTCACCTTTTTCTTCTCTTCTTCTGAAACCCCTATTATGTGAATGTTAGTACACTTGATGCTCTTCCAGAGCTCCCTTAAGCTATCCTCTTTTTTTTTTTTTTTTCATAATTTTCTTTTTGCTGTTTTGATGGGTGATTTCCATCACACTGTCTTTCAGATCACTGATTGGTCCTTCTGCATCATCTAATCTGCTATTGATTTCCTCTAGTGTATTTTTCACTTCAGTTTTTATATTCTTCAACTCTTGATTGGTTCTTTTTGTCATTCCTATCACTGTTCTCACTGTGTTCATTAATTCTTTTGTTAAGGTCAGTGAGTATCTTTATGACCATTACTTTGTTTTTTTTTTTTTTCTTGTTCTTTTATTTGGAACATATCCCTCTGTCTCCTCATTTTGCCTAACTTTCTGTTTCTATGTGTTTGGTAGATCAATTATGTCTCTCCATCTTAAAGGAGTGGCTTTGTGCAGAGAGACGAAGGGGTTCGGTAACCCCTGTGGGGTTCAGTAACATGAACCCTTCTTGTAACCTGAACCATCTGCCCCAGGACCCCCTGTGTGGGCTGGATGCACCTTCCTGTTGTGGCTGGATTGTGATGGGTGCAGACTCACTCTTATGCAGGACTGTCCCCTGGAGCAGCTTTATGTGAGGTTTGGCTTGTGACAGCCATGGGATACTAACAACTGGGGCCAGACCCTGGCTTCACTATCTGAGAGACCTGGCTGTGACTCTTATGGGACCACTTGGGTGTGGTGTTAACAGTTGGTATAGCTGGGTACAGGCCTGGCTGTGACTGCCAAAGCATACTGGTGGGCAAGACAGGCTTCCAGTGGGGCTTGCTATGAGGTCTGGTTGCAACTGGTGTAGGTGCTTTAATGTGGTGGGCTGGACCCCAGGGACGGGGTTGTTTAGGAAGGGTTCTGCTGCTGGCTGAGGCCACCTGCTTGGAGTGATAGGATGATAAGCCACTTTAAAAGGGCTCTGGTGATGGCCATGGGTGCCTGTCAGGTGTGGCAGGGTGGTAAGCTCTTCAGGAGGGGCTCTGGGCCATATGGGTGGGATGGGCCAAGGAGTCCACAGAGAATTCTGGGGCAAGTGAATAGGTGGAGAGTGTCCAAAACATCTCCACAAGAATGCTAGTGCTTTCATCCTTAGAAAACTTTTCAAAGGATCCCCATAATACATCAAGTTTCTACATATACTTGGGTCAACTTCTGGCCTTTATTCTGTTCACTAGCTTATCTATCTCATTCTGAGGCAGTATCACATTGTTTTATTGTTATGGTGTTATGTAAGTTATTGATACTTGGTAAGACATGTTGTTTGAGCATGTTTTTCTTGAAAATAATTCTTTCTTTCCAATATAACATAGGACATTGACATTTTTTGGTCTTAAAGTCTTCACAGCTGTAAAAGGTAGCAGGAGTATAAATGCCAGTATGAAGTTTGGTCATTTATCTGCACTCAGAAAAAAATTTAAGCCACTATGTATTGGTTAGCATAATTTTGCATAGTTTTACAAAACTGTGACGAAGTTTACAAGAACAGTCATGATGCATGAAACCTTTAGGGCTATATGCCACTGTAGACAAGTGTTATAACAGAAAATGCACTGGGACTGGTGGCAATGGATCAATTTTCCAATAAAGTTCATTTATCTTCTATTCATCACTGTATTTAATCAAACTTTTCTTTATTGGCTGCTTGTGCAAAATCATTACATGTCTAGATTCTCTTACTCTATCTTGTTCAGAATCACTTTCCATATTCATACTGATGTTTTACCTATTTATATTTCTACCTTTATTATGACTCACAGTATTTACATTACCATTTTCGTCACTCCTTTTAATCTTTAATGAACTACTTCATGCTATAGATATATTTTCTTTGAATTAGGATGGTAATGATGAAAAAGTCAGATTTAATAGATTTAAAAGACAATTCTCAATTGACTTGAAAACACCACAAGCAGACAATATTCTAATGTAGTTGAATGTTATGCAAGATTTTGTCATCAGTATAGTCCAAATAGCACATGTACAACTCTAAAAGCTTAGAAATTGTTAAAACATAACGAGATTTTAGCAAATATTAAAATTCACCTTAAATTTCAAATTTGTGAAATATAAGCAAACAATTGTAAACATTAAAAAATGTTTTAATTATCAAACAGACTGAGGATCCTTCATGGACTGAGGACCCATCCAGGGTCTGAGGAAAACACTTTGAAACGCACGGTCCTAAAGCATTTGCTTAAGAGATTGAAAGCTCCGTACTGTGTGTCAGAAAAGTAGACCTCAAACAATCCAAAGACATGTAAGCTGACAAAAGCCTTGTACTAACAGCCTCCTATGTAGCCAGATCTAGATTCTGACCAGTATTACCTTAAATTTCACTTTGTTACCCAGGAAGTCCCCTGTGACGTATCATCATACTATCCATATGCTTTCTGTGAAGAATAGCCATGTATCAAAGGATAGTCATTTTTGTGATCTGAAAAGTTTCTGTAGACGCAGTAATTGTATTTTTTGGCTTTTAGGATAATCATGCTCCTGTTTTAAAAATTTTCTTAAGTAAGGAAAGGCTTCAAAAAACCCTACACAGTTCTCATGACCCTCACACTCAGATCCCACTCTCAAAAGCAACCACTTTAAACTATAAGATTTTGTCCTGGCAATTACTGCTATGTTTCTATGTATTTATTGCTTTCTCATAATTAATCAATTTTAAGCATTTTCTATTTTTCTAGCAGATGATAATTTTTGCCTTATTATTTCCTTCATCTACCTCTTTTTTTTCCAACATGGTGCAATCACAAGTTTTAGTTAAATTCATGTAATGTTTCCATTAGTGTGCTCAAATATTTCTCTTAAGTGGACCAGTAGTAGTGTACAGTGACATTTTTTGTATGACTTTGCCCAACTTCCCCACCAGCCATGGTTTCATGCCTTCCTTTGTTTGTCATTCTGCAATCCTCTTTGTCTTTTCCAAATTATTTTTTAGTTCAGTCTTTCTGCACCTGCTAAGAGTTGGTGTTCACATCCAGGTTTGATACTCTAAATAAAACCAAACCAAACAAAATAAACCTTTTCTCTCCTACTGTTCATAACTTAGTTTTTCTGTTCTGCCTTCTTGGAGAGTTCCTAGACTTATTTTTCCAATTCTCCTAGTAGTATTTTTAATTCTGCTCTCAGATTTTTAGTTTTCCAGAGTCCCTCATTTGTTCTCAGGATTTAAAAAAATGGAGCCCAGTTCTTTGGCTGTGGTTGTGAAAATACTTTCCCTGCATTTTGCTCCCCCCCCCCCAGCACCCTTTAAGCTCAGGGTAGGGTGGGGAGGCGGTGGTTAGGGTAGAGGTGGGAGGTTGGTCTCATTCATGAAGGGTTGTCCCTTGACTTGTTGGTGACTCTAGGTCTCCCATTCATGTTTAGGCATGGAGACTCAGAGGCTCATTGAAAACTCCATGTGCATGGTGGGTCCTGCTGACCCAGTGGACAAGCTTCACTGTAGGTTGGCAGGGAGTTCAGTTGTCACTCTTTATTGGTCTCCTCCAGGAGTAGTTATCTATAGGTTGTTTCTCTGGGCCAGTTTTTGACTGGAGACATGGGTTCTTACTGCTTCATGTGTAATGACTCTCTGTTCAGTTGCCAGAATCACCCAGGCTTTTCTTGGTACCTTGTTCCTCCCATTCCCGAGGCTTTCAGAAATGCTTCAGGGCAAATTGACTTGCTTCCTTCACCTGCACGGGGTGTTTCTTTATCTGGTAAATGCATGACCATTCCACTCTTCACTTCTGATTGAAACATGGTTTAGGAAATGTGAATTTATTTTTGTATCATCAAAAATTGACTTTCTCTTTGTTTTGTACTCATTCCTGGGGTATTTTCAAGTGAATAAGGAGTCAAAAGGTATCTTCTTTGCCATTTTGTTCTCGTAGTGGGATTAGTCTTACGTGAGCCGACAATGCCTCTGCTGAACTGTCCAGAGTTAAACTCAAGGGCGTAATATCAACCCAGGAGGAGAAGTGCTTTGGGAATAAAAGACTCATTCAGATTTCTCTGCTAATTAACCTGGATGTCCCATGATTTTTAATAATTCAAGGGTGTATTCGCAGTACGCTGCATTAAAAACCTCAAGAAGAATCCCTAAAATACGCAAGGAAATTCTGTTCCTGGGTTCTCAGGACTTTTGAAGACTTGGAATACTTATTCTCAGGCATGAACAGCACTATTAAGCAATAGGATGAGTGACCGAGGCCGTTCACCAGGGCATGTATAGGCACCATAGATTTCTTTTCTTTTTTCTTTTTCTTTTTTTAAGATTTTATTTATTTAAGAGAGAGAGCAAGAGAGAGCACACGAGAGGGGAATGGTCAGAGGGAGAAGCAGACTCTGGTCAATTGGGAGCCCCATGCAGGACTCAATCTCGGGACTCCAGGATCATGACTGGAGCTGAAGGCAGGCACTTAACTGACTGAGCCGCGCAGGGGCCCAAGCACCATAGATTCCTAATAAAGAAGTGGGAAGCACATCCCTCAGAAGGCCAGTAGGAAGTATGCTCTGAAGCACTGAATCATGGATTTCCCACCCCAGGGTCTTTGATTAGATCAGAGCGTATTTTAAGGGCCTCAGGAATCCAATAAGCACTTTAAAATCATTTGAATTTAAGCATTGTATATATATCTCTGGTATATTTGAATTTGCTGAAAAATGAACATACATAAGTGTATTTTCCAGTTAACTTTATTCATTATTTGTTTATGGATTGCTATATATTTTCTTGTTTTCCAAAAATATTTTATATAGATTAAAAGATCTGTATGATAACTAATCTTGCAGTGCCTCAGTTTTTAATCATCTGTAAGTGGATCTATTAGTACTTACTGCATACCGTAATTAGAAATAATTGAGTTAATATTTGTAAAGTGCTTAGAACAGTATCTAGCATGTGGTAAATTCCATGCAAGTTTTTAAAAATAAAACAACATAGCAAAAAGAGATAAAATAAGCAAGGAGGACGAGGCACATAGAAAACCAAGGGTTTGGAACAAAACGCAGTACGCATAAACATGCCCACGAAATCCCTCACATTACGAAGAAGTGGAGGGGCACCTGGCTGGCTCAGTCTGAGGAGTGTGTCACTCTTGATCTCGGGGTTGTGAATTCAAGCCCCATGTTGGGTGTAGTGATTGCTTAAATAAAGAAATATTTAAAATATTTAAAGAAATATTTAAAAAGAAGTGGAATCACTAGTTTCAGCTTGAGCTTTGCGGTACCAAGACAAAATAGGAAAGGTAATCAGTTACATGATTCATAGAGCCCATAACTTAATATAAGGAACAGTACTATCTCTTGTTTTTAAGAACAGAGAGAAGTACATCCCCAGGACCTAATATCTATTGTTTCCACTAAGTTTCTCACAGTTACTGAAGCAACAGGTTTTAGTGGGCTGAGTCTCAGTATCCTTTGCTGTCACATCATGAACAGTCCGTGGAGAGCAGCTGGGGCAGCTGCAGACCCGCAGAAGGGAGAATGCTGTGGGTCGGCTCAGTGACCTAATATCTTTAGGGCCTGGCTTAGTCTAGGATTAACTTGGGAGAATATCCGTAGGATGATAGCTGATCTTCCAGGATTCAGTTATCTAAAATTAAAAACAAAGGGCAGGGGGTGGGAGTGGAGCTCGGCACATGATAAACACTCAAAATCCATTTAATAGATGAATGATTGAAATCCTTTATTTCAGCTATTTTTATTGGAGAACATTACATAATGGGCAGTACACATTTTGCCTGCTTACTTGGTGAATTCAAAATATAATTTAACCTCTTCTCCATGACTCCGTTCCACTGTCATGAACATCCCCGATGGCCTGGGGGGTGGGGGGAGGTTGAGAGGCGAAGCCTGTCGACACCGGCACTCCGCACTCTACTCTCAACGATGGGGCTCTTACTCTGATGGATGTTTTGAAGTTTTCCCTTCTGCATCCAAAGCAGTTGTTGGGTTTATTTTTGGTTATTGCCACCGTGTCTGCTTCTCTTAGCCTTCTCTTTTCCCCCTGTTATACCTGTTTTTTTTTTCCTTTTGATGGGGAATAAGAGGCTGGCTGATTAGCATGTAGGAATTGTATCTAAAATAGAACTGAGGGGCGCCTGGGTGGCACAGTTGTTAAGCGTCTACCTTCGGCTCAGGGCGTGATCCCAGCGTTATGGGATCGAGCCCCACATCAGGCTCCTCCGCTATGAGCCTGCTTCTTCCTCTCCCACTCCCCCTGCTTGTGTTCCCTCTCTCGCTGGCTGTCTCTATCTCTGTCAAATAAGTAAAATAAAATCTTAAAAAAAAAAAAAAGTTAAAAAAAAATAATAAAATAAAATAGAACTGAGCCCTGAGTGATGGCCAGGGAAATTTTCCTGTGGGTAAAAGGCATAAGATCTTGTGCACATATGCTGTTAAATTCCTTTTGTGGCTCACCTGATCTTTTATCTTCCTATTTACTCATGGTTGTGTTCTGGAGAGCCGAGTTTTCCTGATAACCAATCCTCAGACAAATGTAATGTTAATCTACACAGGATACAGTATTATGCTGGGTAAGGTGTCAGAGGGAGAGCTTTCTTGTAAAATATTTCATGAGAAGGAGATTGCAGAAGTATTTCTGGGAAAGTCCTCTCGTTAGACATACATAATCAATTAGTTTAAGCAAGAGCTCCAGGTAATTGGGGACTAGATAAACCAGACTATAGCACTGAGTCATCCAATGTAGAAGACAGAGGTGTTGAAGGCTCAGGGCTTAGGGATTGAATGTTCTAGATACCCATCTGTACCCATCTGAAACATTGCTTGCCTGTCCTTGGAGCAAGAGTTTGGGGTTAGTCATTGTCTCTCTTTATCATTTTCATATCCTATGGGTAGAGTAAAAAGAACACTCCTTGATTCTCTGAATTTTGTGTATATTACATCTAATTTTCATTTAGTGATTTCATTGTTTACCCTGATCATTTTTAGTTACTTAGAGACTTTTGAGGAATGGCACAACAAAATGTGTAGACAATAGAACACAATATGACCTTAAGAAATTCATATTTAGCATCATGAACAAGAATAACTGAGATCAGCCTAGTTTTATAAGTGCATCAGTATAGTTCAATAAACTCGAGAAGTGGAGTAAGATTCTCAAGAGAATAAGGGATATATGGTCTGTAACGAAGAAGTAAATCCTTGAGATTTTTTTTTTTTCTGGCCAAAGAAGTGTTACCTAACATGTTACTGGCACAGTCAGAAAAGAATCCATTAAGAGTATATTAAAATCTTATAAAATTTAGACCACACGTCCCACCTACTTGGATATATTATTTTTCCCATTTTAATCATTTGCTAACAATTACGCTTGTTGATGCTCCTGCCAACTTGATAAATGAAATGGAGTTTTGGGAACACTGACTTATTTATTCCTCAGAAAACAAACCCTTTATCTTTGTTTCTGAAATTTCTTCCCACGCTTCTGCCATCTTGGTCCCTATCAAGTTCTACCCAAGACCTAAATACATCTTTCCTGTAAAAAATGGGCTTCATAATGGGTGATCATAGCATTGTTAATGGGCTTGTTCAATTTACTTTAAGGTCGTGTTAGCACCACATTATCCCAACTATAAATAAATTGCTTAAATTGAGGTCAAAGGTAGCCCAAGGAAGTAACCTTCCTCAGTGGGCCACCTGAGCCCACTCCCAGCATTCATTGACCTGCGTACCCAACACATGTTAATGATCGATTCAAAGTGCCTGCAGTGAACCAGTCTGCTACTTTCTTCCTAACGTCATCGTTCAGAGAGCTTGGGAGTGCTCAGGACTGTCTATACTGATAAATGGCAGCAAGGCTTACACTGGGGATGGGAGCTAGGAAAGAAGACTGAATCTTTGCTCATAGAGAACAGGAGGTGAAAGGACTTCTTTCTATTGCACCAAAAGGTGAGGCAGGAGGAAGTTCTTCTCAGGAAAAACTTTAATCTTCTTATATGCTTTTCTCTCTTCTGGATGTGGAGGAATCCATATATTTACCATTTGGGATTTTCTAAGTCCTCACTTAAGTAAGTTGTCTTTATAAGAAGACTAAAATATATAGAGAAATTTTTAAGCATCAGGAGAATATTTTGGGGTTTTCCAAGTCTACCTAATGACCCTATTAAAAAATGAAGAGTTGATAACAGTTTCACCGAAGTTAATTTTTGTTAATTAATGTAAAAATGGTTCACATTTCTTTTTTTTATTATGTTAGTCACCATACAGTACATCCCTGGTTTCTGATGCAAAGTTCAATGATTCATTAGTTGCGTATAACACCCAGTGCACCATGCAATACGTGCCCTCCTTACTACCCATCACCAGCCTATCCCATTCCCCCATCCCCCTCCCCTCTGAGGCCCTCAGTTTGGTTCACATTTCTATTTTAAACAGGGCCCTATAGAAAAATGTTGAGATTTTTATAGTAATCTCATCTCTATTGATGAACAACAAGAGATGCTTGAAACTGTGTCTAAATTAACACAGGTTAAAAGGCAGTCCACTAAACTCTGTGTTTTGTGCAACTTATTTTGGTAGCCATTTGGGGGGAAAAAAGCCAAAAAAATAACAATAATAAGGGACACATCAACTGTTGTTAAGACTCATCATGAAGAAGAAATAAACTGTTTTTCTGCCCTTTGACATGGTTGTAAATTCCAAGACATGATTATGTAGTCTGAAACATTTAACAGTCTCATAGAGATGATTTCAGTAGATTAATTTCAGTTTGAATTGATGAAGAGCTGAAAAGCTAGGACACTCTAAGTATGTAGATATATAATCGGTGTGCTTGTGTTCAGATTTATAATCTTGCCCTGCGTATTGAAGACTTGTGTCTGTCCTACGTGGGGTGTGGGTGTGTGTAATATACATGTTAGACATGAACTAGTACTTATCTTACTATTGGAAGGGAGTTCTTTCCCCAAATGAGGCATTTCTTTCTTTCCCTTAGGAAAGTGTAGATAGGATAAATTTGTTTGCTAGATAGATGATAATTTACTGCATTTAAATTTTTAATAGTAAGTTGAAATAATTTGAAATAAAATATTGGTCAAAATAATGCTTTTATATCTGTGTTAGATTTAGTTTTCCAAAGATATCTAAAGATAACTCTAATTCTACATTATCTTTTGCATACGATTTGTTTTTTAAAGATTTTATTTATGTGACAGAGAGGCAGCGAGAGAGGGAACACAAGCAGGGGGAGTGGGAGAGGGAGAAGCAGGCTTCCTGCTGAGCAGGGAGCCGAATGCGGGGCTCGATCCCAGAACACTGGGATCATGACCTGAGCCCAAGGCAGACACTTAATGACTGAGCCACCCAGGCCCCCCTTTTGCATACGATTTTGATACTCCCTCATCAAGAGATGCTTTATTTCTCCATTTCCTTATATTTGCATAAGCCCTGTAATGGCTCCGACTTATGGAATGTAGTGGAAGTAAGTGACACTGTGCTAGTTTCTGGTATAGACGTTTACTCCGTTTGATTTATCTTCCCTGGGCATTAGGAAACTGCTTTTGTACTCTGCTCACTTTTTTTTTTTCTTAAAGATTTTATTTATTTATTTATTTGACAGAGCGAGAGAGCATAAGCAGGGGGAGCAAGCAGGGGAAGAGGGAGAAGTAGGCTCCCTGATGCAGGGCTTGATCCCAGGGCTCTGGGATCATGATCTGAGCCAAAGGCAGATGCTTAACCAACTGAGCCCCCAAGCACCTCTGCTCTGCTCCCCTCACTCTTAATCTCCCTTTTGGAGCTGCCATGCTATGTATGTAAGCCCAAGGCAATGTCCACGGAAAAGCCATGTGCAGGTACTTTAGTTCACAGCGCCAGCTGATCCCCCAGTGAACAGTCATCGTCGACTGTCAGCCGTTTGAGTGTGCCGTCTTGGGTGTCCAGCCCAAGTGAGCATTTATTTTTTCTTTTCTTTTTTTTTTTTTTTTAAGATTTTATTTATTTGACAGAGATAGAGACAGCCAGCGAGAGAGGGAACACAAGCAGGGGGAGTGGGAGAGGAAGAAGCAGGCTCATAGCGGAGAAGCCTGATGTGGGGCTCGATCCCATAACGCCGGGATCATGCCTTGAGCTGAAGGCAGACGCCCAACTGCTGTGCCACCCAGGTGCCCCTATTTTTTATTTTCTTAAAAAAGATTTTATTTATTTATTTGACAGGAGTGGGGAAATGGAAGCAGGGGGAGTGGTAGGGAGAGTGAAAGGGAGAAGCATGCTCTCTGCTGAGCAGAGAGCCCGACGTGGAGCTCAAGCTCGGGACCCTGGGATTATGAGCTGAGCTGAAGGCAGACGCTTAACTGGCTGAGCCCCCCAGGTGCCCTCCAAATGACCATTTAGATTACTGTATTCCCAGGTGACCCCTAACCCGCTACGTGAGAGAGGCCAAAGAAGAACAACCCCGCTGAGCCCAGCCAATCCACAGAACCATGAGAGAAAGTACTTTACGTTATTGAAACTGTGGGTAGACAGTTTAGTAATGAAATGTTGCTATATGAAAATTGTGTTGGCCCGTTTAAAAACAATTCCTTTTTAAGGTTGAGCACTGAGCGTGGAACAAAATACTCATTGCTAGACTTAAAGTTTCCTCTAGGTAAGGAAATAAGACTATTCAGCTTTAGAATCTCTAGCATTCAAAGTGTTTTGTCGTTAGTGGGTACTCAAGAAATGTTTAACGGAGTAACTCTTCCCTTTAATATTATACTCCATCCAATTCTCCTCATTAAGAGCCCTCCTCAATTGCAGTGAGTTATTTTATGAAGTGAATTTATAGTCCTATCCCATGGTTGCCAAAGAATGTGGTTCTGAGGAGTTGACAAGTTTCAGCAAGTTTTTGTGAGGTGATTAGTAATGTTGATATTTACATAAGATTTTATTTTTTGTAAAGATTTTATTAGAAAGAGTGGGGGAGGAACAGAGGGAGAGGGACAAACAGACTCCCTGCTGAGCATGGAGCCCAGTGCAGGGCTCTATCCCAGGACTCTGAGATCGTGACCTGAGCAGAAAGGAGACGTGTCTCTTAACCGACTGAGACACCCAGGCACCCCTTTATATAAGATTTCTTTGATGTTATACACATGCATGTGTTTATGTCAGTATTTACACAGAAAACAGCCTAAATATTTTAAAATTTTGATCCTGTTGATTCAAACAGGGATGATAAAGTTCATTTTTATAGTAACTGAACAAAGTATTTAAGTAAGATTATAGAAATGTGATTTACCTTCTTATGACAACATCCTCGAATAACGTAGACGCATTGTTAGCAAACAAAAAGATAATTTGTAGTATTCATTCATAAAAGAATGATTTTAATAGGCTATTTATCTAGGTTTTCTTAGCCTTTTCTTTCAAGTAGGTGCTATAATGTAATGTCAATCATACAGCAACAGTAAAACATGACTGGATTGGAGCGCGGTTTCACATGGGGCGCCTGGGCGCTAATGTAAGCTTCACCCCTCACTGCTTGGTGATCACGCTCTAATTAGTCATTTTCTCTGCTCATTTTCCTCAGACCCGGACATAGTAGGTGATTAACAAATCCCTTGGCTTGCCTCTGTTGGGTGTAGGATCAGTCCAGTTCTAGTATTAACTTTGTCTCTTTCACACAGCCTCCATCTTGGTATTCCTAATAGGCAAGCGTCAGAAAAAGTGGTTGCCATGAGCTTGGAGTCTTTATGATGACAACGGTCACCTCCGTCAGCTTATTCTTCACTCCTTCCTTCTAGATTTCTTCTACTTTCAGTTCAAGTTCTACTCTTGTGGCATCACTAAGTTGAATTTTAGTTTGTCTTCCTCCCTCCCTTTTTTCCTTCCTCCCTTCCTTTCCCTCCTTCCTCCCTCTCAGAGCCTGAATAAAGTGGGCACCAATGCCCTAGAACTTTAAAGTGCTAAAACTTCCTGGAGTCTGTGGTGAACTGAGGGAGAGGCTCATTGCCCATTTTGTGTTGTTTGTCTGTCTGTTCGAAGCTGGGCCAAAGATTGCTCCTAGGGATGTAAAAACTGCAGGTAGTTGGAACTACAACTTGGAGAGGTGGTCACGTTCCACTAAGAGTTTCTGTGAAGTCGAGGGGCGCCCGGGTGGCTCAGTCGTTAAGGGTCTGCCTTTGGCTCAGGGCGTGATCCCAGAGTCCTGGGATCGAGCCCCACATCAGGCTGCTCCCCTGGGAGCCTGCTTCTTCCTCTCCCACTCCCCCTGCTTGTGTTCCCTCTCTCGTTGGCTGTCTCTCTCTCTGTCAAATAAATAAAATCTTAAAAAAAAAAGTTTCTGTGAAATTGAGAAAGGAGCTTGCAGAGTGAGAGAGGAAAAAGTACTTGTAGAATCAAAAGCAGAAATGAGACCCTAACAGCTTTGCAGGCAGTTTCCAGGCTTGTAGGCCTGACTCCACCCCTGCCCTTGGGGCTCCCTAAGATACCTCTGAAACCTTAGAATAAATCCCTCTCCTCTCCCTTTGTGCTTGAGGTAGCTCAAATTAAATTTTGTTGAGGAAATCATAGAGCCTTGATCAGTTATTACCCCTTCCCGTGCCTGAGGCGATGTATAATAAATTTAAAAAACAAATATATAAAAGGAGGATGTAATGTTTAATTCCATATGTCAACTCGAGTGGACTAGAGGAGGTCCAGAGAGTTGTACAACATTATTTCTGGATGTGTCTGTGTGAGTGTGTCTGGAAGAGACTAGCATCGGATTCAGTCGTGTGAGCAGAGAGACCCACCCTCACAATGTGGGTAGGTATCATTTAATTCACTGGGGGTCTGAATAAAACAAAAAGATGGAGGAAGGGGGAATTCTCGCTCTCTTCACGTGCTGGGACATCCATCTTCTCTTGCCCTTGGATATTGGAGCTGATGGTTCTTAGACCTTCAGAATCTGGGACTTACACCAGCTGTCCCCCGGTTCTCAGAACTTTGGACTCAGACTAAATTCTATCACTGGCTTTCCCAGTATTGTAGCACGCAGATGGCAGATGGCAGGACCTTTCAACCTCCATAACTGCATGAGCCAATTTCTATAACAAATTCCCTGCCCCCCTCCCCCCACGCCAGACATTTGAACAACACAGGGCCTGCGGTTCCCAACTCCCAATATAGTGAAAAATCCTCGTATAACTTTGCACCAAAAGTTAACTGCTAATAGCCTACTGCTGACTGAAAGTTACTGATAACATAAGCAGTCGATGAACACATATTTTGTATATCATATGTATTATATAGTGTATTTTTAAAAAAGATTTTATTATTAGCGTGTGAGAGAGAGAGAGCGAGACCATGAGCAGTGGGGAGGGGCAGAGGGAGAAGTAGACTCCCTGCTGAGCAGGGAGCCCTACGCAGGGGCTCGATCTCAGGACCCTGAGATTGTGACCTGAGCCAAAGGCAGATGCTTAACCCACTGAGCCACCCAGGTGCCCCCGTATACTATATTCTTAAGTGAGAGAAAACATTGTTAAGAAAATCCTAGATGGACCCGTGTAGTTTAAACCTGTGTGTTTAAGGGTCAGCTGTGTGTGTGTGTGTGTGTGTGTGTGTGTGTGTGTAATGTATGCACACATACATGGTCATATATACAGGACACCTACATCTATCTGTAACTATGTATGACATGTGCTATATATAAATATTCCGTTGGTTCTATTTCAGGAAGAACCCTGACTGATACAGAGGGTATCTGCTTACTCCACACCATTGCTTTTCTTCATAAATACCTCTGGCATTCCCTGCATTTTTGTATTTCCATTCTGTGTCTTTTTTTTTTTTTTAGCAGTATACAATGTTTTTAGCCATCCCTCCTGCAGTGCTTACCTTTTTGTCACTCTCTCCTCCCAGCGCTATTATTTTTGCCGTCCTTTCCAACATCTTTTCATTAACCTTTGTCCACGTTGCTTTCTTATTCAGTCCGTGTGCAGTTTCTCACAACTCCTCTCCTCTCACTTGCTACATTTGAAAACAATTTCGAGTTCAGGGAGCGGAAGGACTTGCTCAGTGCCCATGGCGAGCCTCTTCCCTTCTGCCATTCTTTACTATAAGCCATTCTGAAAAGTTAAGAATGCTGCAACTGGCCTAGCCTGCACAACTGGAAGGATCTACCGACAAGAGCTAAGGTCAGGATGCGGGCATTGCAGGCCCTGTCTCCAGACCCTCTCCGTGCAACCGCAACCCCGTCGATGAAAACATTTCAGAGTGACCTTTCCTGAAGTTGGAGATTCCACTGGGACTCTTATGCACTAAGGTGTAGAATACAGGACCAGAAATCGGTAGCAGTAATTTCACTGGTAGCAGCTTTTCTTCAGAGTTCTTCCTGTCCCTCCAGGTCCTTCCAGGCCACTCTTAATCCCTGAAGTTCTGTCCAGGGCAAATGGTTGCTCGCAAGTCAGGATCACTCTCTTAGTAGGGGCCTTGAGATTTCTGCAGCAGCACGGTGAGGAGGCAAGCCAGAGTCACCTGGTGTGCCCAACCTTTGCACTTCGTCTCACTCCTTCTAGGAGACATGGTACCGAGTTCATCTCCTTTGTGGGATTGTGGGATGTGCACAGGGGCATAAATGCAAATTGAGTTCTAGGAATGGCTCAAGGGTTTGCCGGTTCCCAAGTACGAACACACAACCCTCCATCTCAGGTACATTTTTTAGTAATCTCTTGATTGCTAGGTCTGTGCTAGTGATGTGCTAAGAACTTCAGATGTGGTAACACATTTAACTCTTACAATGAATGTTTGAGGTGCAGAGTTCTAACAGGGTCTCCATTTTAGAGGCGAGGCTATGGTTTGGCATTACCTACGGCTGTGTAGCTAGTAGGGTTGGTGGATTTGAACTCCAAACCATGGGATTCCACAGCCTGTGGTCTTGACCACTAGGCTATGGTGCCAGATCTAACTCTACTCTTATGCGGTGTGCATAAAATAAATATTTCCACACAAATGGACCTTTAATAACGGTCCTGTGGCCTACAGTGTAATCAGTATCCACTCCATATTTGTCATTCTGGTTTGGGAGCTCCTCCCCTACTGTTGCCACCCTTCCTCCCAGCTCCCCAAATACGTTCACCTCGTTCCCGACCTCTAAATGTCAACCACATTTCCAATGTAACAGAACACTGACAATCTTTATTTTTGTGCCATCCCAGGTTATTTTACTACTCTTTCTTTTTCCTTCCCAAGAAGGAAGATGAACATTCATGTGGTGACTCTCCCTCAGAATTCATCCCTTGTACTTAGTGAGCAAATATTAACCCTCTGCAGTGCTCACTGCACCAGGGACCAACAATGTATTGACGGCAATGCTATTTGGCAGCTCAAAAGAAGGTCTTGCTAGAAATATATTTTTTGTCCCCTTTAGTGATTACCACCTTGCTGTTTCCCATGTGAAGTCTTTGAAAACCCTTTGTGTCATCAAGTAGCACTATTTCCCTTGTCAGTGCCAAATTATTTTTTTTATTGGTGTATAATTGACATATAATTCTATTAGTTTCAGATATACATGATAGTGAGATATACATGATTGTTTAATATGGAGTGAGTACTTTGTATATTTTGGATATTAATTCTTTATCACGAGTATGACTTGCAAATACCTTCTTCCATTTAGTGAGTTACCTTTTTGTTTTGTTCATGGTCCCTTCACTGTGCAAGAGCCTTTGAATCTGGTGTACTTCCATTCATTTATTTTAGCTTTGGCTGCCCTTGCCTGAGGATACTTGTCCAAAAAAATACCACTAAGACTGGTCTTCTAGGAGTACTATGGTTTCAGGTCTTACATTCAAGTCTTTAATCTACTTCGAAATGATGTTTCTATATGCCTTAAGATAGTGGTTCCATTTCATTGTTTTGCGTGTAGCTGTCCAGTTTTCCCAAGACCGTTTGTTGGAGAGATTCTTTTTCCCCAATTGTATATTTTTGCTTCCCTTGTCATAGATACATTGACCATAGAAGCATAGGTTTATTTCTGGGCTCTCTATTTTGTTCCGTTGATCTGTGTGTCTGTTTTCATTCCAGGACCACACTGTCTTGATCACTATAGCTTTGTACTATAGTTTGAAATCAGGGATTGTGATGCCTCCAGCTTTGTTCTTCCTCAAGATTGCTTTGGCTACTTGGGGTATTTTGTGGTTCCATACAGATTTTAAGATTATTTGTTCTAGTTCTGTGAAAAATACCATTGATATTTTGCATTCAATTGCATTGAATCTGTAGACTGTTTTGATAGGATGAACATTTAGCAATATTCTTCCAATCCATGAGTACAGAATATCTTTGTATTTATTGTGTCATCCTTCAACTTCTTTCATCAATATCCTACAGTTTTTAGAATGTAGGTCTTTCACCTTCATGGTTAAATTTGGTCCTAGGTATTTTATTTTTTGATACAATTGCAAATGAGATTCTTTTCTTTTTTTTCTTTTTCTTCTTTCTCTTTCTTTTTTTCTCTTTTTCCGTCCTTCCGTCCTGTCTTCTTTTTCTTTTTTTTTCCTTTTCTTTTCCTTTTTTTTTCTTTTTCTTTCTTTTTGTGGATGGATTGTTCACCTTTATTTATTTTTTGTATCTCCATATGTCATTTTGTTTAAGTACAATTAACAATATTAGTTTCATTGTACAACATGATTCAACAAGTCTATACATTAGTGCTTACCATAAGTGTGTCATCATCTATCACTATACAAAGTTATTAAATTATTACTGGCTTTATTTTCTATTCTGTACTTTTCATCTCTGATATACTTACTTTATAACTGGAAGTTTGTACCTTTTAAGCCCCTGTATCTGTTTCACCCATCCTGCCATCCATATCCCCTCTGACAACCCGTTTTTTTTTCTCTGTATTTAAGGGTCTGGTGTTTTTTTTTTCTTTATCCCTATTGTTGTGAATATGAAGATGTCCTTCTTTTTTATGGCTGAGTAATATTCCTGTGTGTGTGCGTGTGTGCTGCAACTTCTTTGTTCATCTATGGATGAACACTTGGGCTGCTTCCATATCGTGGCTATTGTAAATAATGTTATAATAAACTTAGTGGTGTACGTATATTTTCGAAATAGTGCTGGTATGTTAGGTAAATATCCAGTAGTGGAATTACTGGATCATATGGTATTTCCATTTTTAATTATTTTTGGGGAAACTCCATACTGTTTGCCATATTGGCTGCACCAACTTGTATTCTCACCAATGGCGTATGAGGGTTCCTTTTTCTTCACTACCTTGCCAATACTTATTTCTTGTCTTTTTGAGTTTAGCCATTCTGACAGGTATAAGGTGATATCCCATTGTGATTTTGATTTGCTTTTCTTTGATGGTTAGTGGTGTCGAACATCTTTTCATATGCCTGTTGGCCATCTGGGTGTCTTTAGAAAAGTGTCCATTCAGATCCTCTGCCTGTTTTTTCTCCCCAGAGCCCACTGTAGCTTAATCCCGCAGCAGCCACTTGTAAGACACATTGGTCCCCAGGTGTGTTATGGAAACATCATGGCGGTATCAGCAAACTGCCAGAGTGGATTTCCCGATGGTCACACATTTAGTTAGCCAAACAAATGGCCTTGTTTCCAGCAGGTAACAGATGTTATTAGGTGTAGGATTTGCTATTTTTTAATTGGATCATTCTGTGTGTCAAGCTGTATAAGTTTTTTATGTATTTTGGATTTTAATCCCTTATCGAATATATCATTTGCAAATATCTTCCCCTATTCTGTAGGTTCCCTTTTCATTTTGTTGATCATTTCCATTGGTGTGCAAAAGCTTTTCATTTTGGTGTAGTCCCAATAGGTTATTTTTGCTTTTGTTTCCTTTACCTGAGGAGGCGTATCTAGAAAAATGTTAGGGCCAATGTCCAAGAAATTACTTTGTATATTTTCTTCTAGGAGTTTTATAGTTTCTAGTCTCACATTTAGGTGTTTAACCCATTTTGAGTTTATTTTTGTGTTTGGTGTCAGAAAGTGGTCCAGTTTCATCCTTCTGCACATAGCTGTCCAGTTTTCCCAACACCATTTGTTGAAGAGCCTGTCTTTCTTCCATTGTATATTCCTACCTCCTTTGCCATACATTAATTGACCATGTAAGTGTGGATTTCTTTCTGGGCTTGGTATTCTGTTCCATTGATCTATGTGTCTATTTACGTGACGGTGGTTTTTTTTTTCTTTAGTTTTGATTACTGTAGCTTTGCAGTATATCTTGAAATCAGGGATTGTGAGACCTCCAGCTTTGTTTATCTTCCTCAAGATTGCTTTGGTTATTCAGCGTCTTTTGTGGTTCCATACAAATTTCAGGATTATGTGTTCTAATTCTTTGAAAAATGCTGTCAGTATGTAATAGTGATCGCATTGAATCTATAGATCGCTTTGGATAGGACGAACATTTGACAGTAGTCTTTCTATCCATGAGCGTGGAATGTCTTTTATATGTGTGTCATCTTCAATTTCTTTCATTGTTATTTTATAGTTTTCAGATTACAGGTCTTTCACCTCCTTGGTTAAATATATTCCTATGTGCTTTATTCTTTTTTGGTGTAATTGTAAATGGGATTGTTTTCTTAATTTGTTTTTCTGATAGCTTATTATTAGTGTACGGAAATGCAACCAATTTCTGTTTGTCCATTTGTTTTGTCCTGTGACTTTACTGAATTCGTTTATCCCGGTAGTTGTTTGTTGTTTGTTTGTTCGGTGGAGTCTTTAGTGTTTCCTGTATATATGATCGTGTCATCTGTGAATAGGGGTACTTTTTCTTTTTCCTTGGCAATTGGGATGCCTTTTCTTTTTCCCTCCCCTCCCCTCCCCTCTTCTCCCCTCCCCTCTTCTCTTTTCCCTCTTCCCTTCCCTTCCCTTCTCTTCCTTTTCCTTCCTTCCTTCCTTCCTTCCTTCCTTCCTTCCTTCCTTCCTAATTGCCATGGCTAGAACTTCCTGTACTATGTTGAATAAAGGTGGAAAGAGTATCCTTGACTTGCTTCTGATGTTAGAGAAAAAGCTTTCAGCTTTTCGTTATTTAGTATGATGTTAGCTGTGTGCTTGTCATAAATGGACTTTAATATGTTGAGGTACATTAATTTTATACCCACTTGTTGAGAGTTTTATCACAGATGAATGTTGAACTTTCAAATGTTTTTTCTGCCTCTATTAAGATGATCATAGAACTTCTACCCTTTCTGTTATTGTCGAGTATCATGTTGATTGATTTGCAGATGTTGAACCATCCTTGCATCCCTGAGATAAATCCCACTTGATCATGGTGTATGATTCTTTTAATGTATTGTTGAATTTGGTAATATTTTGTTAAGGATTTTTACATCTGTGTTCATCAGGGATATTGGTACATAGTTTTCTATTTTGTGGTGTCTTTGCCTTGTTTTGGTATCAGAATAATGCTGGCCTTGTAAAAGGCTTTAGAAGCATTTCTTCCCACTCATTTTTTTTTTTTTGAATAATTTGAGAAGGATAGATACTAACACTTACCTAAGTATTTTGTAGAATTCACGTGTGAAGCTGTCTGGTCCTAAAATGTTATTTGTTAGGAGTTTTAAAAGTAGTGACTTAATTCCATTTCTTGTATGGGTCTATTCTATTCAGGTTTTCTTTTTTTTTTTTTTTGTGATTCTTTTTTGGAAGGTTGTGTGCTCGTAGAAATTAATTTTTTTCTAGATTTTCCAGTTTGTTGACATGTAATTAATAATTGTAGTAATCTCTCACAAACCTTTGTATCCGTTGTAAGTCCTTCCTTCCTTTTTTCTTCTCTCCTCTCCTCTCCCCACCCCTCACCCCTTCCCCTCTTTGCTTTGCTTTTCTTAAGTTTATCTGGGTCCTGTCTTTTTTTTCTTGATGAGTCTGGCTAGAGATTTATCAATTTTGTTTATCTTCTCAATGAACGAGCTTTTCATTTCCTATTATTTTTTTAAATCTTTATTTCTATTCTGATCTTTATGATTTCCTTCCTTTTACTGTGAGCTTTACCCTTCTTTTCCTAGTTCCTTTGGGTATAATGTTAGATAACTTGCGATTTTTCCTGATTCCTGGGGTAAGCCCGTATTGCTATGAACTTAGAACTGCTTTTACTGCATTACATAGATTTTGGTAAGTTGTATTTCCATTTTCATTAATCTCGAGGTATGTTTTGATTTCCTCTTTCTTCACTGACACATTAGTTGTTCAGTTACATACTGTTCAGTCTACATGTGTTTGTGAGTGTTTTGTTTTGATCTTGTAATTAATTTCTGCTTTCCTAATGTTGTGGTCAGAAAAGATGCTTTCGGTCTTCTTGAATGTATATTCCTGTTTTGTGGCCTACCATGTAATCTGTACTGGAGGGTGTTCCATGTGCACTTGAAAAATATGTCTATTTTGCAGTTTGGGATGAAATGTTCTATATGTATCTATTAAGTCCATCTGGTCTAATGAGTCATTTAAGGTCAATGTTTGCTTACTAATTTTCTGTCTGGGTGATTTATCAATTAATGTAAGTGGGGTTATTAAAGTCCCCTACTATTACTGTATTACTGTCAATTTTCCATTTATGTCTGTCGGCTTCACATGTTAGGTGCTCGTGTTATATTAGTGATTAAGATGATCACGTGTTTTTTTTAACATGTCATTTATAGCAAGTGCGGTTCCTGCTGTTAATTTACGTACGGTTTGGCCGTATGTGTTCCATCTGATAGCAGAAGTGTTCCCTTTTTTCTGTTTCCCTTTTTTCTGGAGTTGGGAGTTTTCATTATTGTAATTTAAAAAAGGGGGAGGGGGGTCATTGAACTGTCCCCTATGAAAAACTCTCATTCAGAACACTTGGCTCCGTTGCTTTCTTCTTGCTAGAGTTTGATGGACCTACTTTAATATATGTTAGTTGACCAGACTGTTTTGTTCACTTGGTTTGATCACCGTAACCGGGCAAGGGTGAACATTCCACCTGTGTAGGATGTGTTAGCGTTTCCTCCTGGGCTGGAGATGCCCCCTCTCCGTACACATCTACATGCTACTCAGAAGAAACATGAACACTTCTGCACTCCAGGCATATACTTCATATTTTGGGTCCAGAAGACTGTATATCCTACTATTTAGTTGATAGTGTCACACATCTTATTTACTTGGCGGAGGTAGAGGAGTAAGTTCAGAGGAAAATACAGTTTAAATAATAATGTGAATATGCCTTATCCATTTGGAAGACAGAAAATGAATGAAAGGAGAAACAATATGGTTAGCTAGGCAGTCAGATAATAAGGAACCATGGACTGCTTTTTCTTTCTTTCTTTTTTTAATGTCTTAATTACATTCTGGGGCAGGGAGATGCTCCTTGGTACACACGCAAAACATTGCTAGTTTTTTCCTGCTGTTCCCATAAACAGAGGATCTTTGCTCAGAAAGGACTGCAGGAATCCAAGACTGCTTTACTCCGGCGCCTTCAGGCATTAGAATGCTAAATGTGGCTACCAAAAAAAAAAAAAAAAAAAATCAGATAACAGGATTCTTTGGGTTTTTTAAAGTCCCTGTTTGCTGTTTAAGACAAAGTTAAGTTTAGGTTTTTGGACAGTCGCTTAAGTTTCAATCCCTGAAAAGCTGGGTCTGGACGTAGTACACTGAAAGAGAAGTTTTGACTTGTAAGCATAGACCTCGTGATGTGGATTATTTCTTAGTATTCATTTAGTACCAGCTTATGCATTAGTCAGTCAGTGTCTTTATCACTGTCCTCCAATTTGTGTGTTTCAGATGACATTTTATTTTTTAAATTCTGATCTACACATAAACACTAAGAGTATAGATTAAACCTTCTATTTAAGAAATGATTACGTAGGTTTCCTCCAGGTGGAATTTGTCCCAGTTAGTATTTGACTTAGTAGTAATTGATTTCCTTTGCCTTCAGTTTGGGCTTCGTTCTTTTTCAAGTTTTGCTACCTTTTGGCGTGTTTTTTTGCACAAAGAACAAGTTGAGATCTTGTGATGTCTCTTTTTAGAACATCCAAGAAAAGGGGATTTACAAGTTCCCAAAGCCAAAAACATCCTGCTCCCAAGTCTATCCCACCAGAAGGAAGTTGTTGCAATCCACACTATCTTAAAAGAGCCACAGTGCAGGTCCCTGAAACTATTACTGAAGACAGGCCTTTGGGATGATACAGGTGGGCTAGTTTCACAGCCATTGACTTACTTGAAATTGCTTTAAACTTAAAAACGAAAAACTACAAGAAAGATGTAGTTTAGAAAATAAGTGAGTTTGTGGGCAGGTTGTATGACGTGTTATCGGTAATCACCAAGGATTTTGCATAAATACACCCTCGCTCCCTTTCCTCTGCGCCTGTGTTCTGCAGCCCTTCCAGCAGGTGTCACTATAATCACAGAACAAACATTCCACAGCATGGTATGTAACTTTATTTTTCTAGCATAATAATTTAAAGTATTTACACACTGCACACTCACTGTTTTACACAGATACTTATGCATATACCTATGAACCACATCTAAAGGTTTCTTTGCAAAGACTCGACACACTGGGAATTTCCAAGCATAACAGAGAAGAAAAGTACAAAAAAATGTTTTGAGTCTTTTAAAGACAGCCATGTGGAGCATCTGTGAAAACCAGTGTTTTCCCCCAAGTTTTAAGCTCCCCCAGGAGACCTCTGAATAGCTACAGCCTAGCCACATGTAGGTATAACCTGAAATTCTATGGGCTAAGGAGGATTTAAAGAACCAAAACATACAAGTACTATTTTCTCTAGAAGTCCTGGAAAAGAAATGGAAATATAACCTGGTCCTTCTCTAGAGAAGCATCTGTATTTGTCAGTTGTCTGTGGGGACTGGAAATGTTGTACAGGGACACTGATTGTAAAGGGACAACAAATACACCGGTACGGGTGCTAGTGATAGAGAACGCTTATTTGAAGCGGCCTTGCCAGTCTCAGTGTCTTTCCCCAGCTATGAGTCCAGGTGGTGGTTTTGCTTTCCCTGAAAAGGACAAAGGTTCTATTAACCGTATACACTCTAAAGCCAGATACTGTAGAAATTTCTACCGCTTTTACTTCACTTTTATACTGTTTGCACAAGAATAGTGGTTATAAGTACTCTATTTTTCCTCCTTTGTTCTACTCAATTACATAACAAAGTTACTAGCTAACTCTTGCTTCTGAACCTGGCACATGGTTCCATAGGTGAACAGAAACAGCCCCAGTTCAGAGCCGATGGCAGGTAGGCCCCAGTCCAGTTTTTACGAAAGGTTAACCGGTTTAGGTTTCAATTCTCTGGTGTTGCAGCTTTATCAACTAAGAAGCAGGATGCTTTTTTTGCGATTTTCCCTGACCTGCCCAGATGATTCTGTCGTATACCAGAACACGAGAGGAGGGTTGCCGCCTATAGACGAACCCACAGCTCCCTCCTGTGATCGGATGATAGCTCAGTTCACTACGAAACAGAAGTTCCCCAAAACGAAATCCTCTTTTCCTGCCAGCTGGGGCCTCCGGCAGTGAGCCTGATCAACAGGACATGGCAAAAGGCAGAAATTACCCGGCCATCTAAAACTGAGCACAGTCTGAATCCAAAGTGCTGTGTATTTAAAGTTCGTTAACTTTTCCTTGCACTTAGGTAAGGTACAAATTGTCACCTTTCTCCTTGGTACCAAACATTTATTATAGACCCCCAAGAGAAATTTACCTACCCTAGAACTCCCTTCCTCATGGTTCTTGAATTTTTTGGTGGTGCTTTCCTTTTGCAAGGGGATGCCAACAGTGAAAGGGAAGAGGCAAGGAGATACTTTACAGGAATTTTACCAAGTTAACTAAGTAATAGTCACTACAGATGTTGAGAGGGAGAGTACCTGATGAAAAAGACCGCCTGGAGAGCAACATTGCTTAGTGAGAACGTCTGGGTTAAGCAGCGCCCAGTCGCATACTGGGTCAGGCCAGGAAACACCCTGTTCATCCCCATCCCTACAGATACAGCAGCGGCTGACGGAGACCACGGTGTGGGGGGCAAGGAAGAGTGGCAAACCTTGTGATGGGAGCTGGGCCTTGATGTGAAGCAAGAATCCAACAAACCCCAATCTCTGGGTTCATAAGGTGAGACTGAGGAGGGTTCTCTGTGGGGGTTGGGGGGAGACAGGGAACAGTGTGTTTCTGAATACAAGCGGCCAAGGACCAAAAGGTTAAGAACTTGGGCTTGCACAAATTAGAAGAGCAAGGTGTGACAGTTTCAACAGGGACAGGGGACGAGGAAAAGTCTGAGAGCTCCTGGGGTCTAGTAAAATGCCTGGTATTTATCCATGAAATTGCTCTCTCTAGATCCTTCTGACCTATTGAAACAGCAGTTTTGTCTGGCTCAACCCCACATACGGTAAGTGCTCAGATAAAATGATCCTAGTTCATAAAACCGTTGTAATATTCTCTCTGCCCTTTGAAAAAGTGACAGCTGTGACAGAGGGTGAGGGTTCCTTCGAGATGTGTGTTTCACAAGAGCCGAAGTGCCTGTCGGGGAATTAGCCGTCCGTCCACATCCAGTGAGGGCAGGGGGAGGCGAAGGACATCCCCCAGCTCACAGGAAGGACATAGCTCCCCCCAGAAGGCGGCGAGTGAAAGCTGCACACCCACTGTGGCAGGTCAGTAGCCAAGGGAAAAGGCAGGATCGAACGGCCAGGAACAGCTACAAACACCGTCACTGGTCATCTTCGCCGGGAACGCTGCGTATGGTGTCTGTGTATATGTACTATACATACTAACCAGGTACACACATAAATATTTAATATATAAAAAATAAAGTGCTTTCTAACAGGTCCCCAGGCAGGGACATTATAAAATATTTCACAAAACTGCAAAACAAAATCAATACAATCAAAGAACACTACATCCGACATACACGAAAACAGTCAAACACAGTATGTACACTCTGGTGGGTGCCCCAGGACAAACAGCCTGTCATATACATGGTATATACATATATACTCTTGTACTCAATATATTATGACAATATATATTTTAAAATTCTGTTATAGACAAAAAATAAAAAACAGAAGACGACCCCTACAAAAACAGAACGAAGATCAAGCACGGGAGTCCGAGGCCGACAGCCCAGGGGCTGCCTGCGCGGGCCGAGCCCCGGCTGCCGCTCGGGAAGATGTGCCAGCGCTCCTTGCGCGGGTGCAGCGCCTCCACGTCCGCCAAGGCACTGTGGGCGGCGGCGGTGAAGTTGGCGTCCCCGGTGGTGAGCAGGTCGAAGACACAGGACTGGAAGTAGATGTCCTTCACTGGCATCTTCTCGTGGCAGTGAGCACTGGCAGCCTCCAGGGTGTAGCCCGGCCAGGCCGGCGCCAGCGAGGTGCGAGGCACGTGGTGCCCCAGGATGGCAGACACCTGGCCCTGCCCGTCGTCGATGCGCTCGCTCAGGGGGCAGCCATTGACGCACAGCTGCAGGTCCTGGCTCTCCTCGTAGGACATGGCCAGGTCCTCGGGCATGCGCACGGCCAGCGTCAGGTAGCGCCCCAGCTGCCGCACGAAGACCGTGGTCCCGATGTAGCGGGCGTGCATCTCCACGTAGCGGCCACTCTCCCGCTCCACGACGAGCAGGCTCTTGGTGTCGCCGTCCCCGCCGCTCGTGCTGCCGTCCACAAAGGCGGCCGGCAGGTCATCGGTCACAGCTTGGTACACTTTCTGATCTGTACACTCCCGGTGAGCTTTGAAGATGATGGTGATCTGGGGGCAGGAACACATACAAACGTAAGCAGCCCGGCGGGGACGCAGACGGCGCTCCCCTGCGGCCGGAGCCGAACGGCCAGCGCAGGGGCTCCTGCCTCCCCAGTGAAAGGGGTCACTGTTCAGGCAAAAGAACCTACGGGTTTAGAATAAAAATTTAATGCGAATCTAGGGAGTGTCCGTTAAGAAAATGTCTTTACTTTCCTGAAACAGAACTCCGTTGCTGCTGGGGCACAGGTAATTTTTACTGATAAGCTGGGTCTGTCTGCTTCCCCGGTAGATGACGGGCGGTATAGCTTCCACTCTACGTCCGTGGAAACGGCAAGGGGCGTAATTAATGATACACCCATCAGAACTTTGATTTCTAAAAGATCCTCCGTCTACAAACTGTTACAAACGCTTGGGCCAGAAGCAGAGTTGAGGAGGGGCCATCCCACCGACAGCCACCGTGTATCACGTGCCTCCGCGAAGGTTTCTGTAAGTCTCTTCATCAAAAGTCTCACATGACTGGCTAATCCCTGCGACTGGGAAATCACTTGGCAAACACAGCTCCCAGGCACTGGCAGAGAATAAATACCCTCAACCTAGTTACAGCAAATGTTTTCCCCAAACAGCACCACGGCCCTTGAACTTCTCCAATTTTTTTCCTGCGCCAACTCTCAATTCTCCAAATTAAGCAGAAAAAACGGATACTACAGCAGCTTTCCTTGAGGAAACCCATTTTCCTTCCTTATTTAGAACAATGACAAGACACCGAACCTTGGCCTCCAGCACCGTCCGCCTCCTCCGGTCCGGGGCGGAAGGGAAGAGGACTAAGGAGAGAGACGGGGCCTTCTGGGTCACGCAAGGGGGGAAGAAAGACAACATTTTGAGATTTGTGTTATTCTCAGGACCTGAAGTAATGGCTTATTTTTCTTTCTTCTTAAAAAAAAAAAGTATCAGTCAAGGAGGAAGGTAGGCAGGCCACTCTACAAACCTCCCTGGAGAGAGGAAACCTCCTACCTCCTGCAAGGGAACTAATCCCAACAATAGACCCTTGTTACAGAGGCCAGCAAGAGCCCTGCCTGCCCCCCCCCCCCCCAGTCCTCACCACCACCCTCAAGTTTATGTCTGAAGCTTTGTTCCTCAAGCCGGCCAGCATTTACTCACACTATTTAATTCCACATGTTCCCACTGGTGTTACTTGACTGGAATTTTCCAGCCATTTCATTTTACTTCGGCCAGTTACAAAGCCAGATCTGAACCAGCTGCACTGCAGCAACTGGTGAAGTTCATGCCGTTGTTTGCAGCTGCAACTACAAGCCAGACAATGTACTAGGAAAATGCTCGCTTCGCTCCCTCCTAATTACCCTGACCCACAGTTTAATTTCACTACCAGCCTTCTCGCATTTCAACACCTTCTTAACAACCCAAAGGAGGTGTACCAGAGATGACTGCAGGAAATTTGTTGTGCATCCAAGCATAGGACCTTCCAGAGCGAATGGGATTTTGAGCAAGCTATCTAATGGGACTATAAAATAGATTTATTTGGTGGCTCTCAAGACAGTCTGACAAGTGCTTTCTTTAGGGCAAGCTAGGATCCCTTGGAGGTGAAAAGCCTAAATCAAGTAAAGTCTGCACCTGAAAGAGCTGAAAGCTGACACAGATGGCTCCAATAAGGGCAAGACTTTTCATATAATCAGTGTCCTCATTTTCAACTGAAGCATTCGCACGTGAAGACTGTCTTTCTAGTCTAACAAACTTCTAGTTTAAACTAAATTGACAGTATTTTCAAGAATTAAATACTTCGTTCATCTTAGGAAAAACAAAGAGGAATTAGTTTTGTTGAGACAACAAAACAGATCTAATTCCGAACAAGCTCCCAAGGGTAAGCAACGGTCGGTACGGACATGAGTGGGGTAGCTCCACGTGCCTTACCAAGCCTCGTGTTGCCACCAAGCACAGCGATTCCAACTCAGGAGCCCTTTCGAACAGCTCATGCATTCCTGTCTTCTGCTGGGCTGGCGGCACTAATTCCCAGACCTCGAGAAGACCAAAGAACACTCAAAGCTTGACTTCTGCCCTAGGCTCTACACTGACCAAAGATCCCAATTTACTTAACAGATTTTTGTCTAATTTTCTAGGAGTCCTTTTCTCTAGGAGACAGGGAAGTTGGTATCTTTTTGTCTCTCTTCTGGGTGAAGTAATTCCTACACAGAGCAAATAAGTGTACAGAATTAGCCCTTGAATCAAAATACTGAGGGGGATGATGAATCAATCTCCAACCGTGGAGAGGGGTTTCCGGAGGGCTCCTCCGTAGTTTGGGTACGTAGTGAGGAGGAACCTAGAGATACAATCAACGTAGGTGTCGAGAACACGAGGCAACAGTTGTACCTGACTTAACATTTTGTAATGTTCATTCCTCACACAATCACAACTCAAACTCTCAAAAAAAAAAAAAAAAAAAAAAAGGCATTCAGCCAGGTAGGGCCAGAAATTCATTTTCAGAAAAACAACATTTGTTCATTCTTATGAAGAAGTCTTAAAAAAAAATCAAAACTGAGAATTTTTGGAAATTCCCAATGTTTTCTATTTTAGTTCTGATAGAATACAGTTTTGATTTTCCTGTTTTGCTAATGCTTTCAAACAGATAATTTAAAAACACCAGCCATGCTGCTTGCTTTCCCCTTCCGTGAACCGAGCCCTATGCTGTAATAACTCAATCTGGCACATCTGTTCTATGCCACACCATTTATCATTGATGGATGGCATTTCTGTGCATTTAAAACATCAATGCCTTTTGTTAAACCTTTCCCACCAAGTCCCTCTCAACCCCTGCCTCAGACAAACTACTCGAGTTCTCCTCATTCATTTTTAATGTTTCACTCCCTGAGATCTTTACCACCCAACAGGGTCTATTAGGAAGACGGAGATAGCAGCTTCAAATCAACCTTTCCACATGCGATTTAAGGATTTAAAGTTTGCTGTGAAAAATCAAAGTTTAGAGGCACCTGCCTTTCCTTTCCACCATGAAAAGAAAATGCATTAAAGAAGAAAACGAGGTAGCCAAGGAAGGAAAACCCAGGCACTGATTTGCCAAGAGACAGACGTAGCTTCCCTAGGCTCGACAGCTTGGGCATAGGTTTTCAAACAGCAGGATTCCCGAGAGCTGTACACTTAACTACTTGTGCTTCTTGTATTTTGGAAGAAACAATTATCTGTGTTTAGTCAGGCTCTTTGGCGCTGCATGTGCAGGACCTCGTCAGGGTCGATAGGAACCTGAGGATTCACCAGAATCCTCAAATTCCAGAACTGGACTCCCAGGTCAAGGGACTCACATCTCTTGGATTAAAATGGGCCAACAAAGTAAACTGAGATAGTCACAGAAATTAGGTTGGAACAGAGAGAAACACAATTTTGATAAGTTTCTGGTTAAAATTCTGCTTGTGGTAAAGGAAGCTAAAATGAATTCTATTTCACATAATTAGCTTACATGTCTACTGCATTAGACCCTCTGGGTGCAATTATAGGTTGAAAAAGTAGGCACCTCTGAGGCTAAGAGACCACTGCTCACAGCCCCTTTTACTCTTACACAGGTCAGTGGCATCCAGCCTCTACAGTAAGTCCCCAAGTGTGAGCAAAAATCAACCACTCCAGGAGGATACATGCTTCAAAGGAAAAAATTCACATGCTCTATCTCCAGGTCTAGAACATCTCATCTTTACTTCTGATGGTCAATTTCCTCTCACATTAGGAATAAAATAAAGATGTCTACTTTTGCCACAGCAATCAGACAAGAAAAAGGAATCATTCCAAATTGGTAACAAATAGGTACCACTGTCACTATTTTTACAGATGACACTGATACGACCTCATCAAAAACCCCATTAGAATAAACCAATCCAGTAAAGTTACAGGATACGAAATTAATATATAGAGATCTGTTGCCTTTTTATACACTACTAAGAAGCTACTAAAGAGTAAGAAAACTATCCCATTTACAATTGCATCAAAATGAATAAAATACCTAAGAATACATTTAACTGACTAGGTGACACACCTCTACTCTGAAAGCTATAAAACTGATGAAAGAAATTTAAGACACAAATAAAGAGATGTACAAATAATTAAGATATACCATGCTCATAGCCTGGAAGAATACTGTTAAAATGTCCAAACTACCCAAAGCAATCTATAAATTAAATGCAATCTCCATCAAAATACCAACAGCATTTTTCACAGAACTACAATAATCCTAAAGTTTATATGAAATCACCAAAGACCCTGGATAGCTAAAGCAATCTTAAGAACAACAAAGCTGGAGGCATCACAATCTCCGATTTCAAGCTATAGTACAAAGTTGTAGTAATCAAAACAGTACAGTACCGGCACAAAAACAGACACACAGATAAATGGAACAGAACAGAGAGCCCAGAAAGAAACTCATGCTTATATGTCCATTAATCTATGACAAAGGAGAAGAACATACAATGGAGGAAAGAGTCTCTCCAATAAATGGTGTTGGGAAAAGACCACTTTCTTACACCATAAAGATAAAATGGATTAAAGACCTTAATGTTAGACTGGAAACCATAAAACTCTTAGAAGAAAACATAGGCAATAATCTCTTGAACATTGGATTTACCAACGTTTCTCTTTGTTATGTCTCTTCAGGCAAGGAAAACAAAAGCAAAAATAAACTACTGGGACTACATCAAACTAAAAGGTTTTGCATAGTGAAGGAAACCAACAAACAAATAGGCAGTCTACTGAATGGGAGAAGATATTTGCAAATGATGTACCTGGTAAGAGAATAATTTTCAAAATATATAAAGGACACCAAAATAAATCCAATTACAAAGCAGGCAGAGGAAAGGATTTAAAAATACAGATTCAAAGGGTACATGCACCCTGATGTTTATAGTAGCGTTACTGACACAGCCAAACTATGGAAATAGCCCAAGTGTCCATCGACCAATTAATGGATAAAAAAGATGTGGTATATGTATATACATTGGATTATTACTCAACCAACAAAAAGAATGAAATCTTGTCATCTGCAGCAATGCGGATGGAGCTGGAATGTGTTATGCTAAGCAAAATAAGTCAGAGGAAGACACATCATATGATTTCACTCATACACGGAATTTAAGAACAACAGATGAATGTGTGAGAAGGGGGAAAAAGAGAAGGGGGGAGGTAAACCCTAAGAGACTCTTAACAACAGGGAACAGAATGAGGGTTGATGGAGGGAGGTGGATGGTGGATGGGCTTGATGGGTGACGGGTATTGAGGAAGGCACTTGTGATGAGCACCGGGTGTTGTATGTAAGTGATGAATTACTGCATTCTACTCCTGAAACCAGTATTACACTTTACATTAACTAACTAGAATTTAAATAAAAATTTGGAAGAAAAAAAATGGGCTGAGGACCTGAATAGGCATTTTTCCAGAAAAGACCTACGGATGGCCAACAGACACATGAAAAGATGCTCAATATCACTCATCAACAGGGAAATGCCAATGAAAACCACAACGAGAGATGACCTCACACCAGTCAGAATGGTTAGTATCAAAAAGACAAGAAATAACAAGTAGTGGTGAGAATGTAGAGAAAAGGAAACCCTGGTGCACTGTTGGGGGGAATGTGAACTGGTGCAGCCACTTTCTGTAGCCACTGTGGAAAACAGCATGGAAGTTCCTCAAAAAATTAAAAAACAGAAATATCAAACAACCCAGTAATTCCACTGCTGAGTCTTTCCCCAAAGAAAATGAAAACTAATTCGGAGAGATACATGCATCCCTAGGTTTATTGCAGCGTTACTTACAATCAACAAAATATGGAAGCAACCTAAGTGTCCACTGAAAGTAGAATGGATAGATGTGTGTGTGTACACACACACCCCCCAAGGTGTTGCCGTTTGCAAGAACATGGGTGGATATAGAAGGTGTTACCCTAAGTGAAGTCAGTCAGAGAGATACCATAGGACTTCACTATATATGGAATCTAAAAAACAAACTAAAAATACAGAGACCAAACTGGTGGTTGTGGAGTTGGGGGGGGGGTTGGGGGAAAGAGATACAGGGGATTAAGGTACAAACTTCCAGTTATAAAATAACTCCTGAAAAGTACAACAAAGGGAATATAGTAAGACTGTAATAACACTGTATAGTTACAGACAGTGACTACACTTACTGTGGTGAGCATTTTATCATGTATGGAATTGTTGAATCACTGTGTACATCTGCAACTAATGTTAACACTGAGGATACTTTAATTAAAACACAGGAGAGTATATATATATGTATGTTGAGATGGTTACTAACTGAAATGCAATTTTACAATTATGACTTAATTATGTATCAAGTATCCACCTACAGGAAGGCTGAACTTCAGACCTAGAAAAGTATTTTGTTCGACACTAAGACAGTACATGTGTGAAAGGGGCAGCAGATGAAAAATCTTACCCTAGATTCCTCTTGGGGCTGGAATGAGCGCTTAAGGGCCTGCTACCTTCAAAAGAGGTCTCAAATTAGGTTTCTCTACCCTCTGAATCTCTTTGCACAGAGCTCTGTTCCAGGAGCACTTCCAGGATTCCAGAGAAATGGAATGGATCAGACTTATTTATGCTTCAGTGTTGCCCCAGGTAATACATGCAGGAACAAGGGCTGCCTTGGCTGCTGGAGGGCTTCTTGGCAGCAGGTGGAGAAAGAAGAAACCAAAGCAGAGGCGAAGGACACCCACAGCTGAGGCTGCTAGGGTGGTCCAGGAGAGAAGCATTAAGCTCAGTGGCTGGAAAGAATATGCAAGAGTGAAAGCAAAGCGGGCCCAGGGATGATACTTGAAAGAGGCACAAAAATGTCGACTTCCAGAGAGTAATTTCTGTACACTTACAACAAGGAAGGCTGGATGTATAAATAGGTTCCAAAACAGTGAAATTGGCCAGCTTCCTTGCACAGACCAGAGCCATGCTGCCCTGGGCATGAGGAGGAAAGGCCTTGAATCCTCGAGTCTTAGCCACTCAGAGGACTCAACATGCAAGTGTGTGTTTGCTGTGTTCAGACTCCGCATTAGAAGGAGGCCAGTAAGTGTAGGAACTCAAGGTGCTTCTAGATGGGAAGTCAGGTATGTGGGGACACTATTACATCTGCCACTGTGCTGCAGACCAGAGGCCAGAAGTATTTTGAAAGGTGAGAGCCAGGGCCAGAGGCAGTAACTCCAGGGGCCGGAATCTGCCCTAGCAGGTCTTGCCTTCAGGATCTCCCTTCTCACAGGGGGAGGGGGCGGGGCCATAGGCCCTGAGGCCCCAGAGCAGGACCTCTGGCAAACAGCTCTAGGCCTTGGTTCGGCACAGCTGAGGCCCGAAGCAATGGGGATTAGGAAATCACAGCCTCTGATCATTTTTCAGTTTTGGGAGGTGATTTAAAAAAGTAAAAGGGCTTGGGGGCGCCTGGGTGGCACAGCAGTTAAGCGTCTGCCTTCGGCTCAGGGTGTGATCCCAGCGTTATGGGATCGAGCCCCACATCAGGCTCCTCCGCTGCGAGCCTGCTTCTTCCTCTCCCACTCCCCCTGCTTGTGTTCCCTCTCTCGCCGGCTGTCTCTATCTCTGTCGAATAAATAAATAAAATCTTTAAAAAAAAAAAAGTAAAAGGGCTTGAAGGTCTTTCTTTACAATACACTCACACTCTACCACTTCTAGGTTCAATTTCAAGCTCCCAGGGCTATTAAAAAAAAAAAAGGAAAGAAAGAAAAGCCTACTGCCGAAAGAGGCGGTTAGAGGTGATGACCCTCTGTTTCAAGAAGCCAGTTAACTGAAATGCTACCGAACAACATCCTCTGTCTTCATTGGCCTGAGGCAAGGAGTGAGGAGGACAGCAACAGCACTCCAGCACAGACGGGGACAAGGGGACACAAGGACACACACCTTTAGGTATAAGAGGAACCCTGACCCCCTCTATTTCAGGAGCAAGTGCAGAGCAGAGGAGAATTCAGTGTGTAAATGCCGTCCTACCAATCCGCCCACAGTACACAAACTGTGTTCTAACACTCGAAGAACCCCACCAGAATTAGCCATTCTTTTGGCTTCCACTCTTAAAATAAGCAGCTAACTGGGACACAAAGAACTCCTCGCCACAGACCCAGTTTCACCGAAAGCTCTTTCTACGAGCGACAGCGCGGTGTTCGCAGTGCAAGCCCGTCCAGCTCACGTCTGTACCTTAGACACGTGCTATTCTTGTTAGTTATCGCTTCCAAGCTGAGCAGTTTAAAAAGTCCTTACGTGACCCCACCCACGAGAGCACAAAATTCAAAACCGTGGAAGAGCAAGTTCTACTGCAGTCAAAACCAACAAAGGCAGAATGGGTAAGGGAGATCTTGCATTGTTCACTACCGTAGGTGACCTTTCACGTGCCCCATTCCACACAGGCAGGAACTGTTTGGTTAGCATTAATTGAGGCCAGCAGAAAAGTACCAACCATCCCATGTTTCCTTCTCACCCCTTCCTCTCAAAATGTTGACTCAAAGAAAATTTAACAGGCCAGAGAAAGACACTTAGAAATGTGGCCAAGAAGTTCTAACTCTCAGCTGTGTATCAGACGTGGCCTGTGCCTCTGGTTTAGACTACGGAGGAGCATGGCTTGTTTGAAAGCAGCAGAGGCCCACAGCGCCGATGGAATCCTGGCCTGGCTTGGGCAGGAGTTGGGTTATTTTCATTTACAAATGGGGGATATTTTGAAAGTCTCCTCCTCCTCCTAAACCACAGCTGGGACAGAGGGAGTGGCACAGAGAAGGATGATTCAAAATACAGTATTTAGGAGATACGCAGATACAAACTTTACACGATTTTAGAAGGTTTCTACTAACATCTTTAAGTCTCTTCACTCTAGAGCATTAAGATGGTAAAAGACTCATTACCCAGAGTATTGAAATGCATATGGACAATACGACGATGTAGCTTGTACAGAAAGTACAGCATAGGGGCGCCTGGGTGGCTCAGCTGGTTAAGCGTCTGCCTCAGGTTCAGCTCAGGTGACAGTCCCAGAGTCCTGGGATTGTTGGGCTCCTTGCTCACCGGGGAGTCTGCTCTCCCTCTGTCCCCCACCCGACTCATGCACGCAAGCTCACAGTAGGAAAAAGTACACCATAAACAATAACCAAGGTAGGGCCATTTATCTTACAAAATGATCTTTCACACTTCTGGATATACCATACAGCTAATAATTTCTCCTTTTTCTGCCCCCTCCCCCCCATACTTAGAAATCCTTTTACCTCTAGAAAATCTGCTGAATCTGTATGAAATAAAGTTCAGTAGTTCCTGGGCCTAAAACCTTATATCCAATACAAACAGGAGCTATGCAGGAAATGGAAAAGGACAAAATAAGAACACTACCACCTGAAATTATAGCCAACTTCTACTCTTCTAAAAACTATTCTTTGCTGTTTCGATATTGTTTCTACAGTAAGTAAATTCAGGGAGGAGAAGGTCATCAACGATACGCTTTCATGGGTTTTAAAAATGAAATAGGAGCCAGAAAAATGAATTTAAGAATTGGAGACTCTGACAAATTCTAGAAAGCTTTGGGTATTAAAGAACAGCAACCAGGGGGAGAGAGAGGCCCTGGGTAGTACATCAGCCCATCTCTCTGGCCCTTCTTGACATCTGTGACAACTTGCTAAGCAGGAACACTTAGAACCAGCTTATGAATATTCTAGAAACACCTAGAACCAGCCTACCAATGTTCTAGAAAGAAACCCTGAATGGCTAGTTTTACCCACAAGCCCCACAATGCTCCACAGACCGCTGCAGGTTTGTTATGTGCTTAGACTGAGACCGAGACTGAGATCGCCTCTACATCTCCCCCACTGTCCCTCCACCCCCACAGGAGGCCATGTGATGCTCGGCGGTTCCGATGCAGTGCTGAGTTAATCATACGTTTTTATCAGAGAAATGATTACACCGAGCAGGAAGCTGCAATGGCAAACTTCTCCCCCACCTGCTCCCCAGTATGCCTCATTCAGGGTGTGTTTTTTGTTTTTTTTTTTTGTAACCGTTTTTGCAAAAATGAGGACCAAGACAAGGAGCTATTATAAAGAGATGGCAAGAATTTCCCAAGTAACAGATAATCATAACAAAAGAAAGAGCAATTTCAGCCTTTAAAAGTTAGTTATGATGTATCTGTAAGACAGTTTGTGACCTCTGGAAAGAAAGGGCTCTATATTCTTAAAGAAAATGCCACTGTCCCCTCTGTAACAATGCAACATGCAAGAACAGGGTCCATATATTCAAAATACAATCCTGCCGTTGGGAGTACGAGGCATCTTCTCTAGTCGATAAAAATAAGAATGATCACCATTGTGTAGCTCAGACTATCTCCATAAAGATATTTTTACTATCAAAAACTTGGCCAAAAGAAAATGCACTAAACCTCAGGTCCAAAGAGGATGGTGTCTCCAACCTTGAACCAGAGATTGCTTAAAATGACAGTTGAAAGCCTTTGAAATGCAGGCACGCCTGATTTGCTTTCGTAACCAACAGAGAATGGGCCCAAACACTGGTTTACATGCCCACAGACTGCTATGAAACCATAGCTACATGCGAAGGGGCATGAGAAAAGAGGAGAGGACCCAACTCAGGCTCTAGGACCCCACAAGGGAGTATGTTTTGTAACGAGGAACACCTTGGGTTACACAGTTTGAAGGAGACAGAAAGCAAGAATTAACCGAACAGTCTCAGTCTTCCTACAGCTCTAGTATCAACCAGTCCAAGTTTTCAGGCATTTTCCAGAAAGTAGCTGGAATTTGGGATTTAGGGATAATTATGGACTTTAAAAAGTAGATAACTGCTGGGCCTGGCCTCTTCCCATGCTTTGTACCCATGGGAACACAAGGAGCTGGCAGCCCACAGCGACAACAGGGGCATGCAAGGCACGTCAGGGTGCTCACCCATCTGGCTTGGTCAAGACAAACAACACACCTCTTTCCCAAATGCAAACACTCAAAGGTAAACCACTTTTTCTCACTGAAGGAGGAAACATGGAAAATTCTGTAGCAGATCTATAAAGGAACCTGCTGTCAACCCCCAGCTCCCCTCCTACTCGTAATTTTGTTTTACTGAGACTGAAGGACAGGATGACAAAGCTGGAGTGATGGGAAAGGACATGACTACATTAAAGCAAATAGAAAAATAAACCAAAAGTATCCAAAGTACTTGTAAAAACTAAGTTTAAAAAGTATTCCCATTGTTTAGGTGTACAATAAATGCATTCCTGAAATTTTTCGGAAAAGGAATCATTTTAAATGTACCAGAGAGACTGGCAATCTTAATGCATGCTGTTAGGAACGCATCTGTAAGGCACAGAATCTTATCAGAAAATTCACTCCACAATCACTCTCTGTAACCACGGCATATACAAATCCTTATTGAGTCCACTTAAACAGAAACACACAGACACACAGAGTGAAGTCAGTAGGAGATGAAGGGGCTGGCAAAGAGAATGTGCAAAAGGGGGTACAGAAGATAATTATCTGCACAGGTGATCGAGCCTATTTACCTGAGGCCCAGGAGAGCTATGTACACATGTCCTTTGGAACCTAAATACTTTCCTCCTCTCCCCCAAACAAAAACTGCTTCTCTTTCCTATGTGGCCAACTCTGCCAGTTCTAAGCCTGTCCCTCTCATCGCTCTTCCCCAGGGCCTGCAGGCCTGAAGCCGCCGCTCCCAGCCGAAGGTGGGGAAGATGGCCCTGAGCTGGCGTGGATCTCAGCCGAGGCATGCAGGTACGCCAGAAAGCCCCGCAGCCCCTGGAGTGGAGATGAAAAGCTAGCCCTGGCCTCCCCTTCAGGCACACACCTACCTGGCAAAGCAGCGACTGCAGAAGACTCCTCTGGAGAGAAGGAGCCAAACAGGCTGGTGGAGGGCCTAACAGCACGAGTGGCCCCGAGGAAGCATACCTGTACACACTATGACCAACCGGAAAACCACATGAAGTTTCCCAGGGAAGGGGGACAGAAAGCAGACGAGGGGGAGCTGAGGCCACATTGCTGAGTGCTGCAGGTCTAGCTGCCCTCAACTTGCTGCTTGCTGTGTGGACAACGGAAAAGGCTTAGCTAAGAAATGGCCCCTTGAGTACAGGACTTTTCTTTCATTCCGTTTAGATTTCTCCCCCTACCTTTTGTCTTTTTGTATTGAGAGAAAGATACTTAGGGGCAGCTAGGGATCACAAAGAGGACCTCTGAAGATGGCTTGCTCAAGAAGTTCCCAGGACTGAGGAAGTGTGTTAAGGACCTCACTGCACCTAACACCCGGGTCCAGTGATGTAATGCAGTGCGGAAGGTAGTGAAAGCAAGGAGTGGTTACATACAACACCTTCAGCAGCACAGCTGGCCAACCCCTACCACAGCATTCGTCAGCTCCTCAATCTAGTGACACTAGCACATGGATCATTACAAATGCTTGACCCCCAGGATGACTCGGTATCTGCCCAGCACAGTTACCACGTAGCTGGTCTGTGCACATGTTTCAGGGCTCCGTCGAGCGGAGACTCATACCAAAAAATCTTCTGACAGATTTTTTAAAAAAGTATTGCAGTAGCCCTAAAAAAAAAAAAAAAAAAAAAAAAAAAAAAATCACATCTTTTTGGGAACTGATTTCAGATGTATTTTTTGCCTCAGAGCTTTTTTATTTTTATGACCGTCATTTTTTCATTGCTTAGAATTTTTTAAAAGGTTTCACTTTGGCCCTGGGTAGGTGAGAGGAAACTGTGCTGCAAAATTTTACGCCTTTAGTTGTGTTTCACCAGCATAGGTCATACCAGCACCGAGACAGGTCTTCAGCAGTAACCTTCCAGATGCTTTTGGGAACTTTGGAGAGAGTTGCAAAAAACAGAAGGAAAAAAAACCCCACGACTACCAGAGGTCGTGAAGCCATAGTCATCTGCTCCTGAACAGCATGGTCACCAGATGCGGGAACTACTTTCCAACAGTGCACTTAAAGACCAAGTATTCTCATTGTCTGCTGGAATCTGAGTCAGAGGTCAGCTTGCCTCCCACATCCGTTTTGGAAAGGGTGAAACTTTTGAACCTCATCAAACTGCGAGAGAAAACAAAGCTATACTTTTTATTCATTTGTGAAAAACGATGGTAGACCCGAGCATAACTGAAATGGACCGACCTAAAGTACTTCAGTGTCAACTGTTCCTTTTATGTAATATCGATACTCAAAAGGTAACTGTTCCCAAATGAATTCCACCACGATCAGTAAAAAAGTAGAGAATTTTGAAAGGCAGATTAACAAGTAGAAGTAACACGTGACTGGATGGAAGGCATGGAAAATTAAATTTAGGGCTTGTGAAAAGAACCAGTATTTTCCCAGGCACAAAGCACCTGCTACTCTCCAAAGTACTGCCGACGGCCCTCCAAACCCTCAGTTATCTACGCCATTGCTGACAACTTTCCCCACTCCCAGCGCAACTGCCGCTTTGAATTTTCAATCTCACGTTTTCCCAAAGACTATTCCAAGTTTTATGCCCTATGACGCTGCAACAATGATGGATTTTTGGCCATGGTTTGCTTTTAACTTCATAATTGTGTAACTTTCTACCATAACTTACAGCCAACACATATATTAAAATACAGATAGGAAAAATTATTTACATACTTATAAAAACCAGAGGAGGGAAGGTTTATTTGAGATGTAGGACTTGGAAAGGCAAGCCTGCGCTTTTATTGGGAGTTGAAGTGTAAACATTTTTGAGTTCCCCTAAGATGTCTGGACTAACGTAACAGACTTCTTTGTTCAGAGCAATGACTTCTAATCTTAGATTTGTGACACCCCCGGGGGTCTCCAGATATCTCCGGAGGTGCTGTAAAATCACCTCCTCAAAATGCCAAGTCAAATAATTTAAATTCACTTAAAAAATATGCCACACATGTCTGGAGGCAAGGGAGGGTGTCCTGGAATTAAAAGAACGGTCATAAATATTACAAAAGCTTGATCCTTGTCAATTATATTTTAGTCTAAACCAACTGACGAATAAAGGCAATTGAGCAAGATGAGACAGTCTGTGTGATTTTTGTGATTAGAGGAGACCGGGAAGGAGCTGGTTACTTGCAACAGTCTTTTTTCTGGAAAACCTTTCCTGACCTCTACATTTACTAATGCCTGAATTAGCACTCACTGGCAACTGGGAACCTAGTTCCTACCTCTTCACCTCTTGCACTGACATTGGTGTCTTAAAGTTGGTTTAAATGATCTCTATTAGGTGTCAGTTTCTTTAAAACAAACATGGAAACAAACAAGAACACAGGGGCAGCTAGGCAGAGTAAGCTTAACTTAATTTTGTCAGTTTCCCCCTCAGCTTCTTAATTAAATTGTTATCCTGGGATTACATGCAGGTTATACATCACTGCTCCACAATATCCAATTCTAAAATTGCTTAGTCACGACAAGGTTAATAACTAAAACACAACTGTGGGGATTGCCACTAGGAAGCTGGCTTATAGCCATTCTATTTTACTACAGTTTCCAAATTTCCAATAAATTATGTTTCCTGATGGGCTATTGCCCCAGGTTTCAGAACTTTCTTTACTCTGAACACCCACTTGAGTCACCTGAAAAATCAGAATATGGATTTAGAAATCGAAGTGACTAGAGTCACACTCGAAAAAGACATCACAGAAAAAAAGTATACATTTTTCCATAAAACAGGCCTGTCTTTTCATAAAAACTCAACTTGTGTTTAATTTTTCATATCACTGCTTAAACTTAGACCCGTATTTTACATAAGCCTTAGGATTCCAGTGGGAAATTCTTTACTAAATAATTTTCATTTAATCCTCCATTCACCCTGTTAATTGCTTGCCAAGAACAAGTTCCTTTTAAACTAGGTCTTTTGTATCATACTTCAAAAATTGTCTGAAGGAACAAAAAAGTTGTCTGAAGAATCAAACACCTGCAAGTTATAAGTTAGAAGGAAAAGAAGTTTACTTGCCTTATTTGTAGCAGTAGCACTGGATCCAGGGACCACAGGCACATTCGTCACTTGAACTGAAAGATAATTATTGTCTATGAGTGGCCAGGCTCCTTCCACTTTGCACGTCTGAAAGTGATCCTTGAAAGTTCTAAGGTGAGGATCTCCGAACAAGCCACAAAAAAGGTAACTGGAAGGGTTCAGATCCCCTCCCCTGTGTTCTCTGGCTCCTGCATGGCTGTGATAGTTACAAGGGTCATGGGTCACTTCAGGGTTGGTAGAGGATGTGGGTCCATCCTTCGAACAGTTCCTCTGGCTCATGAGGTCACTGATACCCAACACAGCAGAATGGTACACCAGGTTACCACGGCAGGCTTTTGAAGTTCGCTGGGTGCAGCCGGCATAGGCACGCAGAGCCTTGCAAAACTCAGAGTCAAAGCCGTCAATGGCAGAGTTCAGGTGTGAAGTCAGGGACACGAAGTCCGTGGTACATTTCTGGATTCGACATTGGGCCGGCTGTTGGCAGTCACCTATGAGAAAGAAAAGACGACCCCACGTTTTTTAAATGCTTCATAACTTCCTGAGCTACCTAAGAAAATGACATTTTCCTTGGGGAACTGTTTGTTCTATTTCATATCCTCCTATTTTAAGAAGGCCTTCAGAAATAGGGTTGCATTTGCCTCTGTGGGTCTCACAAATTAATCCACTGGGAGAAAAACTGCATGCAATTAGTCACCTTAAAACTTGAGATCGGGAGCAGCTCTGAGTGAACAGGAGTCCAGCCCAGCATTCTTATGTTAAAATTACAAGGGAATGGCTAAATGGAGTATCTCACCAACTTTGCTATTGTTTACAGATTTTGAAGAACGATTCCTTCGCTCTAAAGCCAAGCCAAAGGCGTGAGCTTTGTTTTGAAAAGGGCAGAAGTCATTTGCTTTGGAAAGCATGGGGTCTATGCACAAAACCAGAGTAAGGCTTCACACCTCAAGCAGGGATCCCTAACTTATAGCATGATTAGTTAAAACACCTTTACCTGATTGTAGTACAGCTACAGGGTAACAAGAAAAAATCTAGGTACTAAGTTACTCTGCATTTCCTTAGGGGTGTTTGCTAATGAACTGTATATAAACTGACAATCTCCTGGGTGCTACGTTATGTAAACGTTCTCTTAAAAAAATAAAGTGATTCATTTGATCAAGCTGTTTATTTACTTCTCCCTTAACAGCCATCACCACTGGATCCCAGATCCCAAGCAGCTCATCAGGAAAGCTACAGTGAATCTAAAAGGACACCGAATTGAAATCCTGCTGCACGGACAGATGATTCCACTATGTTTTACAGAGAGAGAACCAGGGAGCTACAGCACACAAGATTCTCAGAGGATATATAAATGAGTTTTTTCCTTAAGTCGACGGTTCAGATACACCTAATGATCTAAGCAAAGCTAAAATTAATTTAAAAACCAACTATTACTGCCCTAGTTTTTAAAAAGTCAATTTTCAAATGATGTTTTGCCACTAGCTTCTCATATAAAAAAATTAAGGGGTGCCTGGGTGGCACAGTTGGTTGAGCACCTAACTCTTGATCTCAGCTCAGGTCAACATCTCATCATCTTGGGGCTGAGCCCCATGCGGGGCTCAGTGCAGAGTCTGCCAGTCCCTCTTCCTTGGCTCCTCCTGCACCCCCCTCCCCGGTGCGTGCACGTGCGCTCTCTCTCTCTCAAATAAAAAAAATAGATTTTTAAAAAATTAAAAACCTCTCAAAGCATAAAAAGATGTAAGAATTGCCAATACTAGGTCAGCTGTGTGCGCCAATTAGTTTTATATTCTAGTCCATGAAGTGGGAATGCTAGAATTACTGAAAAGGAAAATTTTTTTCCTGATCATCCACCTCAAGTTTTATAGAAACTAACTTTAACACGTACTCTGTGTTACTTGAATATTCTTTTTAGGTCTCTAAACTGGAGAAAGTTTCAATACTTTCAAGTCTTAGGTTCCTCAGCTGAGAAACGAGGATGTTGTTTTTGTGATCTTCTCCAGGCATAGAATATTTTGTAATTCCTATTCTAGGTGAGGGGAAAAAAAATCAGAGTATTATTAAATATATAATTATTTTAAGATGTGGACATAAACTTCAGGATAATATCAAGATTTAGGACTTCATCTGATGAAAACTTAAAACTAACCCTAATATCATTTTAGAAAAATACTTTAATCTTTTCAGTATTAAAGTGCTTTTAAAGCTGAATGGAATAACCTGTAATCTCTTTTTCTGGCTAGAGTTCAGCAGAAAAGACTGGGGGATGACAACCTCTCAAGCCACCTCCCCCACTATTTTTACATTTCAAAGACCAAGAAGGAAAAAATGTAGTCTAGATTGGGTACTCTAACCTGAGTAAAAAAAAAAAAAAAAAAAAAAAAATTCAAGGTTTTGGGACTATGGACTTACAGCTATCACTAAATCACACTTAAAAAAAAATCACAAAAACACCTTCATGTGTTTGGCCTATCTCATGCTGGCTCATTCCAGAGTTGACAAAACCAGCTCCTATATTTACAGAACCCCTCTCTCCAAAGTAGATCCAGTCATTTTCAACTGTTTGACTCGAAAAACCAAAAACCAACCAACAACCTCAAAGGCATTAAAGCCATTTTACAGATGGGAAAAATCAAGACAAAGGGATAAAGGCCTTGTCATGGCTCGATCATAAATAGCTAGAATGAAGCCGAGGATGAAGTACCTTTCCTCAAATCCCCTGTCCCTTCCTCAGGTCACATCTCCTCTAAATTCCCGACTCTCACAACAACAGCTGACTGTTTAAAAAAAAGACTTAACTACTGTATCAGTTTTTTTTTTTCTTTTTAAATGAGAGTCACAGCAAGCAGAAAGCAAGGAAATGAAAACTAGGCCGAGATCAGTCAGTAATGAACAGCTGCTAGACTACGAATAAATGACAGCACAAGAACTTTCCGCTAAACTTGCAATGCCTATTTGTTCTTTTTATGGTCTATAAAATCTATCCGAGCATACATTTATTTATAATTATTTTAAATAGTCATAAAATATCCACAGTAAGAGGAGCGTGAGATGCAGATGCAAGCGTTGAGAAGAGAAGCAGAATACAGATTCCCACCTCCCTTTCCTTCCTTGTCCTCCTCCCCCTTCCCTTATTCCTAGCAGGCAGGTGCGGATTCTTTCGAGAACTGTCACATCAAACAGAGCTCCTTGGGTTCTTTTGTGTGGGATGAGGTTTCCAACAGCCTTTTCAAATAGAGATGGTGGGAAAATAGGAGGGCTAACTAGAGAGTGCATCTGGTCAGCAGTTTCGGCCCCATCACAGGCTCCTGTATAATGACTAATTCGAAGCATACACCCAGAAATATCCAGGCTTCATGAATTTATAATGACAGCACACACTTTGCCTGTTACAGGCGGTAAAGTAAGCTTCCTGTCAAGATGCCAACACAATGCAGAGCAGAAACAATCTCAAGGATGCAGCCAACAAAGCCATGAAGAGTATGAGTAAGCAAGTAACTCCCATATTGCATCTCCATTCAGGAATTGTAGAGGTTAGCTTAAAGTGGGGGGGGGGGGTATGAAAGGACTTTGTTCATTTCCTAGGGCAGAAAACAAAATCTGCAGTTACAGATGTCTCCATTTTTCAAGTCAGTTGACCTACGGTTGGTGTGATAGTGTTTTCATTCCAGTTAATGAAAGCGCTAAAGGATTTGTGGGTCTACAGCTTTCGTTAATGATTCAAAGAGCTCACCATTCAAGACCCTTTCCTTGAGGCCAGGACTGCACGTGTGAATTTGCAGCACAATCACCAGTTTATAATAAAAGAAATAAGATATGCTAAAACCGAATTAAGTGAAATGCAGGGCCATATGGGGTGCCGAGGCAAATTATATGGATGCAGGCATAAAACATATGGTAGCCCATCTGCAGGGAGCACTCAGCTAGGCTCTCTGAGAAACAATCCTTGCATTTCAATAGCAACACTCTTCAAATAAATCTTTCAAAAGGAGCCCTTTTTTTCTGTAACCAAATTAATCACTCCACCCCAACAAGTTGTCCACAGATATCACTAACCACGGAAACTCTGAATTCTACGGTGACTTTAGTGAAGACACATTAAGATACTGACAGGAGTTTCACATCCCAAGTTCTTGAAAAAAGGCACTTTCCATTAAACATTAAAACAATTTAAGTTTTTCAACACTGGCCAGAAAAGAAATCTTCAAGGACCACATTCCAATCTTGTCTGACAACCAAGGGAAACAATATCCAAGCAGTCATGAGGGACACACAGTCCTACCTAACACTTCAATTTCCATTTCAAGAAACACACATTTTGACATTATGAAGACATATTCTTCACACGAAACACTCCTGAATGTATCTTTTGACACAGTAGTAAAAATTTCCACGTGACCATAAGCAGGTTGACATTACTTTCTAAGATTCTAAAGTCACTTATTTAAAGCCTTAATCACTGTAAAACTTACTTCTACACCCTGTATTTCCCCAGTGTTAAAATGCAGCTCTTCCATCACAATGCAAAGTTACTAAAAGTAAATTAAGTCTCTTCAAATGCCACATTTCCCCCCCATTACTTAAAAGAACTCCCAGATTTTTAGCAAGGCTGGTATGACTTAATAAATAAATACTACTCCACACAGCTGGGTGACATTACAGTTCAGGATTCTCCAGATCAGAGAGCGGTGAGACTGCTGTCATAAAATACAGGACAAAAAAAGGTCTCGGAGAAAAAACTTATCGAATGCTCTAGTTGTTCTCAAATTAAAATAGAATTTATCTCTCAATGTGGCATTAAATAAACTCTTCAGACAAACTCCTAGACGTGGTACTTATAAAAAGCGTCCTAGATATTACCCCTCAGCTTTATTGAGATACAACTGACACAGAACATTGTATTACTGCAACTTATTTCACAAGAAAAATAAGTATCACCTGCTAGAAGGCTCATCTGTAGGCCTACTTCGCCAAAAACAGATAACTCACTCCCCCTTCCACAAGGGAAGCGCCGACCTCCAGAAAGCAGTGTGAGATCTGTCAACCCTTCCTGGAACCCGAAAACACGCGGCGAGCCACAAAGCACGTTTCTCCAAGGAGGCTGAAAGCTGAATCAAAAGCAGCTTTCGCAAATACGAAAGAAATCCCTGTTTAAAGACAGTTAAGTTACTTCGACATTAACCCCCAGGTTTTCAAATTTCGGTGAAAATCTTTACATCTGGGGCGATTTCTTCTCCTCATCGCCACCCCCAACTCCAGAGAAGCAGCACAAGGCTCCTTGTCTCCCCTCGAAGGGGGCGGCGGCGGCGGAAACCTGATCCCAGGCTGACTTTCAGTAAACACCAATGCAGTGAGCAATAAAGCACCCGGAACATTTGTCTCGGGGGCGCAGCACCCGTCGCCCCCGCCCTCTAAATCTTTGATAAGCGACTGTTAGGAAGGAGATTTATCAACGGTCCGAGCCGAAGGCAGGGTAACTGGAGGGAGGGAGAGAGGGAGAGAGGGAGGGGGAAAAGAGGCCTCTCCACTGCGCCCTGGGCGCGCCGCACGACCGGCGGGTGTGTTCCTGCTGCTGCGCCGCGAGCCCGGCAAAGGTGCAGGTCTGGAGCGCGTGAGGCCTCTCCCGTCTCACCACGCCACGCCGCCCTTCTGCCCCAGCGAGTGCCTTCGGGACCGGGGGTGTTTGGGAACAAAGCACTCGGCCTTGGGGCTGGCTCCCCTAGCGCGCGCGCCTCATACCTGCGTGGAGCAGCCCGAGGCTGAGCAGCAGCAGCAGCAGCAACGCCAGGGGCGGCGGGCAGAGCTGGGGGCGGCGGCGCTGCTCAGCCCCGGCGGCAGCAGCGGAGGCGGCGGCAGCGGCGCAGGAAGGTGCTGCTCTCAAGCCCATGCCCGTCCATGCAGGTCTCGTGGGCTCCGGCGAGGGCGGCGGCGCGGGCGCCGTGTCGGGGTCGTGGCCGTGGCTGCGGCATGGACCGGGGGACGCGCCTCGCTTCCTCTTCTTCCTCCTTCAGGCCCGCGTAGAATACGGGCCGCCGCCACCGCCGCAGCGAAAAGCGCGCCGCGGGCGGAGCGAGGCGGCGGCGGCGGCGGCAACGGGGCGCAGCGGCATCGCGGCGGCCGGAGGCGGCGGGCGGGGCAGAGGGGGCGGGAGAGAAGACACAAAGACAGTGAGCTTAGTGCCGAGCCCGGCCCCAAAAGCGCGGGCGCCCCGGTCCCGGCCAGCGTGGGCTCGGCAGGCGTGGACCCACTGGAGGCGCGCCCAAGCCTAACGAGCAGCCGCCGGCAGCCCGGATATCTCTGTGCGGCGGCCCCGCGGTCAATCAATCTCAGCCCCGCACTGCCGCCCCGCCCTCCCTGCATGCGCCAATCCACGTCGTCCCCACCCCCGGCCGAGCCCCTCCCTCCCACCCCATTGGCTGTAAACGCGGGTCCTCTGGGCCCAGCCCGCCACTCGCAGGGCCCAAAGCGCCCGCCTCCGCCCCCCGCACCTCCTCCCGCCCTCAGCTTGCTCATTGTAATTCGAGTTCCGCGTCCGCGGGCGGAGAATCGTGTCCGCCGCGCCCGGGCCCAGCCTCCCTCCTGTTCCCTCCTCTTCACCCCTTTCCGCGAGCTACTGTTTCCTCGTGCCCTACAGAAACTGGAGACGGCAACTCTCTCTTGCCGGCGTTACAAAGGAACCGGCTTTGACTTCTACTTTTATGTTGATTGGGTTCAGCTTCCCCCAAAGGTTTTTTTGGGGTGTGTGTGTGTGTGTGTATTAAATCACCCCCACTCTGCCCCTCCCGCTCCAGCTCTGGCTCCTGAGAGGAAGTGGGCGCTTTTACCGAGCGCGGTGCGGCAGGTCCCTTCGCAGCCAATCACAACTGCCAAACCGCGTTCGGAGCCTTTTCCGGACGTTTGGTAAAGATAGCGCCCAGCGGCGTTGGAAATCCGACTGTGACCTGCGGTCCAGAACAGATCGGATGGGCTGGGAAGGTACCCACCAGCTCCCGGCGGAATTCGCTGGCAGCTGTGCGAGGCTCTGGCGTTATTGTTCCTCTGACATTTCCCTTCCTGAAAGCAGCGGGGAGGAGTCTGAGAGTGGGCGAACTTCAACGTGTTCGGTTACAGTGTAATTAGATTAATGAGGATAGTGAGTTTTTAATGCAGTGTAGAGTAATTATGCCATCATTTCTTGTTGCTCGGTGGCTTTTCCACAAATTCTCGCTGTCTATTAGCATAGTAATTGAATGGCAGGTCACTTTCTACTTTTGTCACTTGGATGGATCCAAAAATGAGGGAAAAAACCCAATTGTGTGCCACAAAAGAGGTTGCCAAGTGTTGTCATAGGAAAGCATGTTGTGAGGTTGATGATAGGTTCCAATTTGTTATCAGTAGGTGTGAAGTGGTATCTAATCTCACGAATGGCTTCAAAGGCTAGGAGCTACTTCGACTGCCCTTGCCTTTGCCATTCCTCCAAGGGGCTCAGGGCTGCCATTTTAAATTCACTTATAGCCAAATTGCAGTTTTTAACTGTACCTGTTCACTACTCATAATCTCTAATTAGTAATTTCGTATCAACCACGGACACGTTAATATTTCCACACGTTACAATGTACTAATCAATGGACTAGGATAATTGAGGGCAAACCTTCGATCACTCCGGCTTACTCATTAGACACATTATGAACTGTACAAACCACTAGGTCCCTAATGAAGGATGCCTATCTATTTTTACTGTAACTCTTCATTACTTACCTATTACATACTATGATGACTCAAGTGGTAAACACACCTTTCACTGCCCAAGATATAATCCAAACCTTCTGTATATCCATAATATGCTTAATAATAGCTTCAGAGTTGCCTGGAGAAATGACTTTTTGCGGGCGGAGTTATCTGATACGATTTTTAGATAGTATTGTGGAGTAAATACTATGAGACCAAAAATTTACTCTCTTGCAATTACTACATAAATCAATGAACTACAGTTAATGAAATACTGGTGAACATCTTTTAAATGTAACCAAATTTGAGCAGTTTTGAAAGTATTTTGCTAACAAAGACTAACAGTAATATGTTTCTTTTTCCTTAAACCAAGATTTAATTCCACCCCTCTGAAAGAAGCATGCCACTTTATTGACCAGACTTCAAAACACATAACAAGTTAAGGATCTACTTCAGTTTAGTTGGGGGCTTTTCGCTGTCATTACTTTCTCCGATTTCTCCCCCTGCCACTTCTCCCCCCACCTCTATATCCTGTTCCTTAAACACACAGTGTTCTAAATTATTCTATCAATAGAGGGCATCGTCGAGTCACTGCAAATTCTGGTATCCAACTGGAACTGTGCTTTAGAGGGAAAACTTCATTTTTTTCTAAGGTGCTTTATTGCTCATCTGTTGTAAAATTTGACAGGCTCAAGATTTATAAGGCTAACAATTCATTTTTTATTACCACATAAGTGTTCAGCCCGCTAGAGTAAAATGTTAATTTTCACAATTAAACCGCAAGGTGGTTCCTGTTTTCAAGTCTTTAGGTCAGTTGACACACTCTCAGGGTAAATTCGGACTGTTAGCAAGATCCCGAATCGGGTTGGAAACAAGAGGGTGGTGAATGGTTGCTTATAGCGCATCCATTCCTCCAGCTCGAATGCTGCTGTTAAGGAGGATTTTAAGATTCTATAAAGAAAAATCTGGGGATTTCCCCCCATAAAATCAATGGCTTCTAAAAGTTTTACATCTTAATCAAAAAAATCGTCAAGTGACAGCTTGCACAACTCACAAACCCACCCTATTTCTTGCCACTTGTACTCTTTCTATCTTCATCTTTGTTTTCAGGAAGGAAAGATGAGACCAGAACAGCACAATTAGGGGACGCGGCAAAGCATCCCATGGTATGAACGTGCAAATGAATAGAATTAAAACACATGCCAGCCATATGAATGGATTCTAAATAAGAATTAGAGGTTTCTTATCCTGAACCTATACATGCTGTCTTAACTATTCCCCTGTTGATTTATCTCCATTTACAAAAAATCTAACACGAGGGGCTCACCTAGGACAGAGGAGCTAGAAAGCAGACCACAGTAGCTATTTGTGCAACCCCTTCTAGAGTAAGGGCCCCCTCGCTGCTCCCCAGTCTAGGGCGTCCGCAAAGCGGGAGCTGAAATATCCCGGAGTCCGACAGCCCTGCAGCAAGCGGCTAGTGGATTGTACTTACATCATTCTTAACCCTTCCGATCCTGGAGGGGGCTTGACGGGATCAGGGATCCCCTGAGCTCTGGAGCACGCAGGACCTGGGTGTGAGAGAAGACCCCAGAGCCTGGCGTGAGCGCTGCGCCCCCGGAAGGAGGGGGCCCGGGTAGTCAGTGGGGCTCATCACCCAAGAGCACACAGCCGGCCCCCACGATCCCTGCGGGCTCTGCAGCGGATCACACCGCTCAAAGCGGCAGGTGCAAAAAGCATTTGGGAGCCGCTTGCCAGCGCGCGGAGGTAATGCGCTTCCTGTCCATTTATCTCAGGAAACCAGCGCAGCCTTCTCTTCCAAACAAAATTAACCTCTCATTAGCCAGCCACTCACTCCCGAGAAGGCCTTAAAAGCTTTACCAGCTCGCTAATGTATTTAGGCTTTTCTTCCAGGCAAACGCAGCCACGGTGGTGACTGTCATCAGCCCTGGGGGGTTCCTCTGTGTTCCCCTGGGAGCCAACCGCTTACCGCCCCTCAGCCTCAAGTCTGGGAAACTCTGGCCAATCTGCATCCCAGTTTGTGATACTCTGCAGACCCGACACGTCTGAATGGACTTCATGCCACAAGTAGCCAAACAAGTTCCCACTAGTTTCAAGAGCGCCCCTCATATCACACGCTCAGCTCTTCTATCATCAAGAAATGGGGAAGGGTACTCTAGAGGTCCTTCTATGGCCAGCTGTCCCACGGTCATAGGCGCTGACTGTCCTTTTCAGCGCCAGCCCTGTACGCAACGGGTGCAGGAAGCAATGATCAGGGTATAGTATAGGGGTAGTGTAAGCTAGAATCTGGCCGATTCCAGGAGTGGGGAATCAAATGTGGTTCTAGGTCTGCAAGAGAGGCCTTTTGGAGCGTTGGGGTTTTCTCACCCAGGCCCCCCACCGCCCTGAGGCTGGCAGATTTATACCACACAGGTGGACCAAGACCTAAACAAAACAGTCCGGGCCTCTGCCTGCCGCTCGCCCCCCACGTCCCCCTGGCCCACCGCAAACTTCGACAAAACAAACAACTCACCACAGGCATTCCCTTGTCTGCAGCGCGACGCTTGCCAGCTGGGAAAATAAGCCGCAAGCCACGCGGCGGGGGCGCAGAGGGAGGGCAGCGCGGCGCCCGCCTCTCTCCCCCAGGTGGGGGCAGCGATACCCGGGGGCTGGAGGGAGGCTCCGCCTCGGGGGCCGCTCTCTCGCCTCCCTGACTGCTGAGTGAGCGCCGAGCGAGGGGCTGTGCCCTTCCAGCCAGCGCGATCTCGCGGACACCTAGGGAGTGGGGCGGGGAGGCAAATCCCTCAATTCCCTCCCGCTTTCTCGAAGTGTCTTTCTCTGGCCTCAGGTCTCAAAGAAGACCAAACCTAGGGGCCTTCACCGCCCCCCCTCCAGCGCCACACCGCCCCCTGTCGGCACTACCCGGATCTTTCCAGCTCCGCCAAGGAGTGACGGGTAGCGGCGTCCCAGAATCCCAGCCTCCAGGTCCCGGCTCAGCTCTCTCCATTCTCACCGCCTCTTCACCCCCAAGTCCCGCACAAAGACGCCTTTCATGCCGCCAGCACCACCCTCCGCACCGCCTTCCACTCCGCAGTGTTGCCTTTGCCCACCCGCGGCACCAACCGATTCCCGGTTGGTGATCGTGCCCGCCGTCTTGGGGCAGGCCGGCCACAGACACGTGCAGGCTGTTCCCATTCCGCGCCTCGGCACAGGCACAAATGCGGTCCCCCGTCCGCCTTTCCACGATTTTCACCAACTGGGCACCAGCAGCCACAAAATGCACCCCTCCTACATAAAAGATCTCTGAGGGTCTTCTGAGTGTGTGTAAATGGTGGGTGTTTGTGGCGGGGCCGGGGGTGGGGGTTGGCGTAGTGGCGGGCATGGTCTCTGGGCTTTCGCTGAAAAAAGGAATCCAGCGATCTTTCCTGTCCACCCAAGGTGCCAATGTGGAAGTTTACAGCTTACAAAAGCCCAGGATAACGATTTGCGAATTGTGATGGGAGAGAGAATTGAAAAAGACGTCTAAGACCCAGGTGAGGAAGTGTGTTATAAAGCACAAGCCCACGAAATGTTCGAGGAGCGACAGTCTCTTGAATCAGAGTAGAAGGTGTGGAAAGCAAGAAGGAAGGGATTAACTTTCTTCCCCTAGGCTGATCTTCCGAGGTTGGAAATAAGCATTATAGGTATTCAGCAGTAGCTATTGTTCCGTGCGTCTGTGCGTTCAATGCCTAGGACTAGCACGGTGCTTTATTTTTTATTTTAGTTTTTTGTCCAGGGAAAGGGTCCAGCATCTTGACTTAGGTATTCCACTTTTTTTTCTTGTCTCCTTAGAAATATCTTTGACCCTCTCCAGCTTTTTTTCTATTCTCCTGTCCCCACTCTTCCTTACGATTTCCTGATCTAACGCTAGAGGCAGCATAGGGCAGCGTAAAGAGGACAAAGTGGCAATCCAGAGAGGAGAATCTTGACCTGACTTTTTGAGCGGGATTCGTGGACAACTGATTTAATGTCTTTGAACCTAGGGGTCACTATCAAGAAAGAGTGTGTTAAGGGCAGTGGTCTGGTTCCTTCTGGTTCTGAAATTAGAAAGGGAAGCCTCCTCATACCTTCTATAGATTCCCTTTATCCCTTTAGCCTCTCCAAGTGCCAATCAAATTGGAAAAAAAAATATTGGGGATGTTTTAAGGTAAATGTAAGATACATTGAAAAATCCTTTTCTTGGTACTTAGAATTAAAAAAACAAACAAACAAACAAACCCAAAACAAAACAAAAGCCCCTCAGCTCCTGGTCCATAGAAACAAGGAATTTCAATGTCCCCACTTGCTTTGCCTTTGAAAAGCCACACCAACTATCAGCAGAGCAGAGCTTTGATTTAGAACCTAAAGTCCAGTCTTATGTTTCTCGATTTCTTTTTTCTGCTACCAACACAAAGACAGGCTGACACATAAAGTAGTGGTGAACAAGAGTTCAAAGCAAGCCTAGTGATCCATTTCCTAATGCAGACCTTGTCCTTCCCCACTCCCCTGTTAAAGTGGCCCCAGATGGCACAGAAATAGTAGGTACAAGCTGCCAGAATCCTCCTCCCCACTCCCCTTCCCAGAAACATTGGACAGTGGAACCTGGATGCTAACTTGTCAATCATCATATAAATGCATTCATTAAATCAGTACATCTACCTTTTCCTTAGCCTCATGATACCTTCCAGGATTTTCGATTCACTATCCACTTTAGAACCTCTGGGCGACCCTGGCTGTTTTCTATGGATTCTTTTCTGAAACCAAGACAAAAAAGGGTGAAATTTCATAATGAATTCTTAAACTACAAATCTCTTGCTTCTTCAACTTCAATAAGAATTTCAGAATTGCTTAGCTTTCACAGCAATGCACACTTTAAAAAATTATCCATTAGGGGCGCCTGGGTAGCACAGTGGTTAAGCATCTGCCTTCAGCTCAGGGCGTGATCCTGGCGTTCTGGGATCGAGCCCCACATCAGGCTCCTCCACTAGGAGCCTTCTTCTTCCTCTCCCACTCCCCCTGCTTGTGTTCCCTCTCTCACTGGCTGTCTCTATCTCTGTCAAATAAATAAATAAAGTCTTTTTAAAAAAATTATCCATTAAAGAGAACTCTTAAGGATACTTTCATTGGGGAAAAAAAGGTTTCTTAAACAATAGTGGTGGAAAAATATTTTGAGCTTACCTAATTTGGTTGCTTTCATTTGTATTAATCACCTCCCCCCTCACCCACCATCCCATTCGTACACGCTAAAAACTATTATATTTCTAATTGGATCTTGGATGTTCCATTAGTAAAAGGACATAGCTTATTTTTTTCTCTCAAAATTCCTTATCTTGCTCAATGCTCTACTACATTTTTCTCTTATCTCACTTTAATCTTTCTTTTTTCCCCCTCATACCAACCAATATAAACCAAAGATAGGAATAGAAAAGAGACAAAAAATCACTTTTCCGTAAAACCGACTTAGCATTTGTCTGTTGAGTGTTAAGAAACCTGATGACGCAATGTGTATTTGCACCATCTTCTGAATTTCCACTTAAATGTGATTGGAACTTCAGCTTTTAAGACGATCAGCTAATGCATACGTCCAACTCTCCAGACTATGTATGTTAAGATCATACGTAGTTTGCTTACTTTTGATGTTTCTAAATTTTTCCTTTTGCAATTTGGTGGAGTCATCTCAATTACCTAGTAGCATATGAATCTGTTTTCTAGTATTTCTTGTTTGTTTTTTCCTGTATATTTTGTTGAAATTCTTCTCTAGTTTCAGGTTGATTCTCAATTTGACAATTCCTTTATGTACTTACAATGTTTGAGAATTTTTATTATTGCTAATAAATTACACTATTTTAAATATTAATAGCACTTATAAGATTGGTAAGAGAATATTTATAAAATAATGCTAGGAAAAATGCTACTTTCTACATGTGATTAATAAAGATAGTTTAGTTAAATATTATTGAAGTTCATCAAGACCTTTTTTGTTTGAGAGGATCATTGTTAAATTGAGTAACAACATAAAGGATCGAAGACCTACTTCTACTTTTAAAAGGATGAGAATTTGCTGTGCTTTTTCCCTCTGTACAAAGATTTAAGAACACTGTCTTAAACCATCAGCTCATATGATAGTTAAGGTAAGGAATTCTGGTAAATTGCAAATTTTAAAAATGAAACCTCTGGACACAGAGCTATTGAACAAAGAAAACAAACAAATAAAAGAATATCAGAACATGAAAACTATTTCATTCTGTCAGCAATGTAAGTCTAATTTTCTAGAGAAATCCTGCAGTGCTAAAGTATCCCTACATATGTACACAAAAAAATTGGTAAGTGAAAGTCAATATTCATGAAAAAATATGATAAAAAAATGGACCATCATCTCCTTGAAGTGCCAGGAGAAAGGCCATATATTTTTTTTGTCTGCTTGCTATTAGAAAATCTTTTGTCATGAACCTTTTAGCCATTCGGCACAGTGTAAAAGAGTAGAACATGAAACTTCAGGGACTGGCCTTCTCCCTATTGATTAGGGAGAACAAATATGATTCTTTGTTGATCATTTCAATTGCAGTCATTATGCACAGACACAGACTATCTTTTCTAGATCTTGTAATATGAGTTTTAAGAGGCAAAGTATATATCTACTCTTATGTTACATTTGCTCTATAAAAAATAAACTTCCAGAAGTTGGAAAATTATCTTTTTAGAGAGTAAATAAATGCAGTTATTCTTCCGTGAACCAGTTTAGACCTACCGTGGTAATTTATAGTTTCTTTTAGAGGCAAAATCTCTATCCAGACACTCACTTGTATACACAGTGGCAAGAACAGTACAAAAACATTACGGAATGGAATACACTACAATCCTTGAAATTCCACGAAATCTAAGATATATGGGAAATTGGATACCCTCTATTCTAATAGTCAACAGTACCACTTAAGAATTTTAATTGCTGTGTTCTAATATAATAGATGATTATGTTTATACTTTACCAATATTAGAGAAAATTCCAAAAATACACATTTTAACTCAATTTAGTAAATTGGAAAAATAATGGGACCAAAGGAATCTGTTCAAATAATAACAAGTACAAAAATAGTAAGTCGTCTTCTCCTTCTCTTCTCATATTTCATCATCCCATCATTTCAGCTCGTCCTAGCCATATAAAGAGGCTCGGGTAGTGTTTGTGCCAGAAACGAGGCTAGACTCAAGCCCAAGAACGAATCCAGGGATGAAAACTGTGTGTTTGTCAGAAGCTCGAGTGAAATAAATCTGGCTGAATTCAGGAGTAGGGTTTGTTTCAAAAGAAGAGGCTAGTTTAGGAGTAGGAAAGGCTCCTCAGAGGTCAGGCTCTTGCTGTTGAGTAGTTGATGTGCTCTTCAGCTGTCCCAGTTGGGACTGTCCATCAACAGAGAATGTGAGGAATGGATGAGTGATGCAGGAATCTGTGTGAACTACATGAAGCTTCCCTTTCCTCTGAGGCCTGGGGGCGGGGTCCACGGGGGAGAGGGGATGCATTCCCCAGAGGACCTCCCCCTCCCCCCACAAGCAATCAGCATCCGGGTTACTTGCTCCTCCTTAAAGAAAGGATCTGATACTGACTAGATACAAATCCTTCCTTTCAATTCTTTCATTAAGCAACTGGTTTTTGAGCACTCACTAAAGAGCCTACCAGTTTTCTAAGTCCTGGGGTTACTGCTGTAAACAATTCAGACAAGGCCCTTAAGAATGTGCATTCTGGTGGTGCTGGGAGAATAAAGAGGTAAACAACTCAACAACAAAAAAAATAGCTTTAATATTGCATTAGAGTTTAAGGATTAGGGTGCTATGCTAGAGAGTAAGACGGCCGAAAAGAAGCCACCATTAATGGAAGGGACTTTCTGAGATACCACACCTGTAATGAACGCCTGTAATGAAAAGGGGCAAAGGCTTCCAGGCAGAGGTCAAAGTCTCAAGTATGACCGATCTTGGAGTGTTCAAGGAACAGAAAGACCTATGGCAGAAAGTACCTAAACCTGGGAGAATTTTTAGCAATTTAAACAGAGTTCTTTAATTCCCAGTGGGCATTTGAATGAGGGAGACTTCTTGGTTGGCCCCAGACCTCAGGAAGATAAAAAACGAAGGCAGCATTTATTGAATCTCTAGTAGGAGGTGCACCTGGTATCTGGCTCCCTGGATATCTAACTGCACCCCTACAGCCTCTCTGAAGTGCACATTATTGTTCTCATTTTCTAGTTGAGGAAATTTAAGTTACAAGATTTAAAAACATGCTCAAATATACATAATAAAGGGTTGGTACAGGGTTTGAACGGAGTCTTTCTGATTCGAAGCTCCAGGTGTTTCCTTGGGATTTCGTTGTTCTAGATTATTTACTGGACAGTCTTGTTAGAATGAACACAGATTCATCCTAAAGTTTTTGAGCCACTGACAAATAAATTCAGTGTAATTAATAGGGGAATTGAAAATGAACTGGTTGGAAAAAAAACCGTAAAGAATTATTTTTAGAGGGGCACCTGGCTCAGTCGTTTAAGAGTCTGACTCTTGATTTTGGCTCAGGTCATGATTTCCCGATTGTGGGAGCGAGCCCCCGCCTGGCTCTGAGCTCAGCATGCAGTCTGCTCCAGATTCTCTCTCCCTCTCCCTCCTTCTCACTCACTCACTCTCTCAAATAAATAAATAAAATATATTTTTTAAATAATTATTTTTAGAAAATTTAAATAAAAACTGTGGTCCTCTTCTAGCCCGCTCAGAAATCTCTCCTCAGTGGTGCAGAGAGCCAAAGAGTCTCTAATTTCCCCAACTCACATTCTGCTACTCTGTACAGCTCTTATCAAGACTTGAACGAACATTCTTGGCTTGATTTAATGCCCAGTAGCCCATGGCTTGATCTTGGAAGTACAGGTTTTGATACACACTCCTTCAACGGGAGCCCTCTAAGTTTCTAATGAATTCACAAACAGAACTATCTTATGGACAAACTCTCCCCTGTTTCACAACTTAGCTTATGCCATCTCCTTATTATTTAGGGCCGTGAGTTTATGGTAATGCATAAGTGTCCATGGTGCCAGATACACGGTAATACTAGTGTTTCCTACCACATTCAGAGCCTGGAAAGAGAACTAGGGATAACGATGTGGAAAAAGTCCAACAGAATCATAATGGAAATTAATCCAGTCATCAGTGCACAGTTTCATTACTGCACTCATTATTACTACAGACAGATAGTTAGTATTGTTATGCTCACTTATTCATACAATCAGTTGAGTTAGTTATCTGGCCAATCTTTCAACAAATATTTTTTGAACTACCTACTATGTACCAAAACTCTTCTAGGTACTACAGATATAGCAATGAAAGAGATAAGAGTTAGGAACTAAGAAATACATCAATGAATAAAACATAAAAATGTTTCTCCCTCCTAGAGAGAGAGAGAGAGAGAGAGAGAGAGAGACAATAAACATAAACATGAAGACATTCTAGAGTGTATTTAGAGGAGAAAAGTGCTCTGGGAAAAACAGAACATGATAGTGGATGTGGCATGCTGGTTTGTATGCCCAATTTTTCAAACGGTGGTTAAGGTGGGCTTCATTGAGAAAGTGACATTTGAACAAACACTTGGAGAAGATGATTGAATGACCTATGTATCTTACCTAAAGGAAGGGAGCTCAAGGCAGAGGCAACAGCCAGGACAAAGATTCTGAGGCGGGTGCGTGCTTAGCATATTCAAGAAAGAGAAAAGAGGCCAGTTTTATTTGTCAGAATGGAGTGAGCAGGGGAGAGTGGTAGGTTATGAAGTCAGAGGTATTGTGGGGGCCTGGATCGCAGAACTTCCAGGCCACTGTAAAGATTCTGACTGAATTTAGGAACCCGTGGAAAACCTTTGAGCATGACATGATCTGAATTTCAGAAGTTTTTTCACGTTGTTTTGTTGAGAACATCCAACAGGCAGGCAAGGGTGGAAGCCGAGAGTCCAGCGGGATGGTTATTTCAATAATCTATGTAAGAGATGGTAGCGGCTCAGATCCATGGAAGACATTGTTCACAAGTGGCTAGATTCCGGATATGTTTTGATGTTCAAATCAAAAGGATTTCTTGATCGATCAGATGGGATGTTTGAGGGAAAGAGAGGAGCCAGAGATGCTCCTCAGGCTTGTGGCCTGAGCCACTATTAAGATGGATGACCATCAGTCGAGCTAAGAGTTGAAACAGGTTTCTGGTGTGTGAAAAACAATATGCACCAGACAACTAAGAAGATGATTTTATTCAGTCTGTTGCAGTAGGGAAAAAGATTATTAATAACCAGAACCATCTCAAGGAAAAAGAAAGGGGCTTTGAGGGAGAGGCAGGGAGGCAAGGGAGTCATCAGGCTGTCTTATGGGAGTCATGAGGAAGGATGGAGAGGGCTCTTATCTGAGTCCTTGAGAACGGTGGAGGTGGGTTATCTTGAAATATTTGAGTGCAGGGTGGTGCTTTGGGTTCTCCACTTCTTTGAATGCAAAAGGGTGGGAGCAGAGGGCACAGGTAAAGTTAAATTTTGTCTGGGAGAAAAGCAAGAGTTCAGTTTTGCATTTATTGGGTTTATGATTTTTTTTTTTTTAAGATTTTTTTTTTTTTTAATTTATTTGACAGACATAGAGACAGCCAGCGAGAGAGGGAACACAAGCAGGGGGAGTGGGAGAGGAAGAAGCAGGCTTATAGCAGAAGAGCCTGATGCGGGGCTCGATCCCAGATCGCCGGGATCACGCCCTGAGCCGAAGGCTGACGCTTAACCGCTGTGCCACCCAGGCGCCCCCCTATTGGGTTTATGATTTTTGTTTGACTTCCTAGTGAAAAATCTCTTCAATATTTTCTTTTCTTTTTTTTTTTTAAAGATTTTATTTATTTATTCGACAGAGATAGAGACAGCCAGCGAGAGAGGGAACACAAGCAGGGCGAGTGGGAGAGGAAGAAGCAGGCTCATAGAGGAGGAGCCCGATGTGGGGCTCGATCCCATAACACCGGGATCACGCCCTGAGCCAAGGCAGACGCTTAACCGCTGTGCCACCCAGGCACCCCTCTTCAATATTTTCTTGTCTGACATCAAGATATTTGCTGTTTCGAGCCCTCAGTTCTCACACTGCATGTAAAAATATGTGATTGAAAAATCAATTTTATTTCAGAAATCAGAGGAAGTCTCTGAATTATTTTTTTTCTTATGTAAGCATTTTCATCTTTAACAGCATTCGTATTACTAAATGATCTATTTTAATGAAATTGGAGCCTAGTTTTCCTTCATCTGACACTTCATTCTGGGTCTCCGTGATTGCATTCATGAATCATGAAAGACTGCTGGGTGCTCGTCAGGACTGATTTCATATTCACACCTCTCACATGTGTCATATGTTCTCTCCCCTGTGGGCACTTAGGTGTCCAGTGAATTAGACAAAACCTTACCTTTCTTTAGTAAGGTCTCCTAAAGATACATGAAAATCTGTTTGATGACTAGACACAATAAAATAGATGAAATGGTGCATTTAGTTACAGTGTTAGAGGTTACTGATTTAGATTTTCACCAAATCTAGCCTCATGGAGTGACTCACATTTCATCTGAAATCACGCAGCCAATGTTTGAGCAAAGTAGTTAGAGAAGTAACAAGAAATGTAGGCCTTTTGAGAAAGACACTGGAAATAGCAGACTTCAAATTATATGTATGAGGAATGAGAAAAGAGTGAGGATATAGAGGTTTTCGGTAGGAAAGAACACATTATGTTTAGAAATCTTATAAGTGAAATTTAAGGCACAAAAGACAAAAAAAGAGTGAGAGCAAACTGTAGCCCAAACTTGTGAAATGTAATAAAATATTTTAAATAAGCTTTGTTTGCAAGTTTGGGAATCTGATTTAGACCATTCCTTTTATTTTGGGTAAGAGACGACTCGGTTTTAAAATAATCCATAGTTGGGATGTAGTCTAGTATTTCCTGTTTTTCACTGTAGAAAAGTATTATTGTAACTAAATTCTCTCTCTTTTTAAAAAAGAGATTTATTTATTTATTTTAGAGAGAGAGAGTACAAGCAGGGGGTTCAGGGAGAGGGAGAGAGAATCTCAAGCAGATTCCTCACTAAGCAAGGAGCTGGACGTGGTCCTCGATCTCACAACCCCGAGATCATGACCTGAGCTGAAACCAAGAGGAGGATGCTTAAAGGACTGCACCACTCAGGTGCCCCTGTAACTAAATTTTCTTAACTTACAAAGGAAATGAGACTCAGAAACCAGTGCAAGCTCTCACTAATACATTATCTCACTTATTCTCACAACAGTCCTACAAACCTAGATATTACTGTTTTCTGCATTCTACAGATCAGGAAATTGAGAAGGCGTGGTAACTTACCAAGTCATGCACTTTCTGTGAACAGAAACAGTAGGAAGTTCAAGAGGTAGGATTCAAACCCACGTCTCTCTCTGCCTATAAATTCTCTTAACTGTCACACCGAGTACAACTTTCCATATGCATATTATTCAAGAGTTCTATCATTTTCACTTTGCCTTCTTTTTTCTGGACTAAAAAATTCTTGTAACTTTCGTATTGAAGGTATCTCTTTCCTAACCTTCTACTAATTCTTCTTTTCTCTTCAAATTGTTACAATCAGGGTCTCTTGTATTACGTAATTCTCCTAGAATGAACTTTACTTGGTACTAAACCAGAGCAAGGCAAATAAAATTCACTCAATTGTGTTAAATACTATACTTAATGAAGGCTAAAATGTATTATAGAATTTTTGTGTTGGTGACACATTATTTACATCTTTCATTTTTCTCACGTTCTTTTGTGTTCTTTTGTTTTCATTAGCGTTTTGCAGTACTCACTGTTTTCTGTGCTAACCACGTCACTGTTGTCCTTTATTGAATGAATCATCTTTATTGTTTTTAACCTGTTTCTCCAGATTCTCAGGCTCATATTCTACTTTAATCCTAATTTTCAAAAACAGTGTAATTCTTCTAATCATTTATAAGTTTGATTACTATTAATATCTTCACTCTGAGCTTTTAATGAAAGTCTTAATTAATACTAGCTTCTTAAGGACTTTGTGAAACTCCAGGTAGAGTTTTCTCCCAGTCTGGATATTTTACATTTATAATTACTTTCTGGGCTTGTTTTTTTCTGAAATGGCTTTTTTTTTCTTTTTTAAGCACTGTTGTCTCACCAGTAGTTCAATTTTAGTTTCTCCCATCTCTTGTCACAGAAGAAATTACATACCCTACGTATTGGCTTGAATAGTAATTCATAGGTAGAGCTATTTTGGCTACAGGGGCTTTGGGTTATTTTGCCTTCCTAGCTGCCAAAATGCTAATAACTTCCAATGGTTCCCTGCAAGGGCTAACTTAAGAGACATATCGGGCCGTGTGCACCAGCAATACTCAGATCCTTCTGACTTCAACGATGCTGTTCCAGCCATGAGTCCTGGAGCTGGTCAACACTGGGTAATCCACTAAGTGGGTCAATAATGAAATCATGAAGCTGGTTGCATGCCATAGCTCAAATTTATGAGAAAGAGATAATTCAAAATTTAGCATGTCATTGAATTCATACCCCCCAAATTTACCTTTCTAACATTTATTTCAAGGAATCTGAGCCTTGGTATATCCTTTGGTTCTTCCACACTTCTTTGCGAGGCACTCCGTGTTAACTCACTGATTTTCTTAAACTGTTAAGACTGATGGCAAGCAAAATGTCAATCAAATGCCATTTTCTAATGTGAAACTTCTAGTTCATGTTTGGGTTTCTGCCAGAATAGATTTATTATGAGTAAATCCTCAAGTCAATCTGTCTCTTCTCTTTTCTTAAAAATAGTAAAATGCAATTTGAAGAGAACATTTTCCTTCCTTCCTTCCTTATGATTCTTCAGACTGTTTCTGATCAGAAGGGTTAAAAAATAATTTGAAATTTCATTTCTTTCTTTATTTTTTTATTTTTATTTTTTATTTTTTTTTTAGATTTTTATTTATTTATTCGACAGAGGTAGAGACAGCCAGTGAGAGAGGGAACACAAGCAGGGGGAGTGGGAGAGAAAGAAGCAGGCTCATAGCAGAAGAGCCTGATGTGGGGCTCGATCCCAGAACGCCAGGATCACGCCCTAAGCCAGAGGCAGACGCTTAACGACTGCGCCACCCAGGCGCCCCTTTTCTTTATTTTTTTTAGAAGATTTTATTTATTTATTTGAGAGAGAGAGAGCACAAGCAGGGGGAGAAGCAGACTCTCCACTAAGCAGCGGACTCCGGAATCATGACTTGAGCTGAAGGCAGACACTTAACTGACCGAGCCCCCAGATGCCCCTAATTTGACATTTTAAATCAAGTAGGAAAAGCACGTCTGATAGGTATGTTTTATTACTGTCCTGTGTTTGGAAAATATCAGGTAGTTGGTAGAACACTTGGAGATTTCCAATTACCCACATCTGGTTTGACAGTATGCAGTTTGCAAGTTCATATTATATTTAGAGCTGTAAGAATCCATGCTATTTTGAGGTGAATTGTGCTATAATTGTTTTAGGGTTTTTAAAATTTTTTTTAAAAATATTTTATTTATTTGAGAGAGAGAGAGAAGGAGAGAAAGCATGAGCAGGGTGGAGGGGCAGAGAGAGAGGGAGAAACAGACTCCCTGCTGAGCAAGGACCGCCCCCCCCCATGCAGGACTCGATCCCAAGACTCTGAGATCATGACCTGAGCCAAAGGCAGATGCTTAACCATCTGAGCCACCAAAGTGCCCCCTTTTAGCATTTTTTAAAAGACGTTGATTATATCATAACATTGAATTTTTAACTGATTCATAGAAGTGCTAAACTTGGTAATTTTTTTATAACTACATTATAGACAGTTATTCATCTATTGTTTTGTAGTTTCTGGACGTCACCAAAGACTTTATTTATTGAGTAAATAAATATTAATATAGGGGAAAAAACAAACTTTCTGGTTTATTAAACATATTTTACAAATAAAACTATTTAAATAATCATTCCTAGGATGATAAACGGAAGTGAATGATGTCACATCAGAAATATACATGTAACAGATGAAGTGTAATATATCTGTCAACTTTTTGGTATGCAGATGAGCCTGAAGGAGATCTGTTATTCAGAAAAATGCTTACTGTGAAACACTTGGTGCTGGAAAGAACAATTCACTTTACTCTCTATTCATGGTACTCATCTCTCTCCTCTCTAAGAGCATATTTTTATTAGTTTGTATTACGCAGCATGTTCACAAGCAAGAGACACAAAGACGCACTGAGATTAAGCAAACAAGAAAGTGGATAGGCACATATACAGTGAAAACAAAAGAATTCAGAATATTCAAGATCTTACTAAGTGGAGAGACTGGTTACATGCTGTAGCTAAAATCTATTAGAAGGAGGCAATTGAAAACTTAACATTAGCTTTTCTTAATGAAATATATCAGGGCTGGCTTCAATGTTCCAGACTAATTTCCCTCTCACCGAAGCACATTTTCTGGCTTGTCATTGCCATATTTTTCCTTCCTGAAATAAATTGCCTTTTAGCTAGCATTTTCCTGTTGAGACCTAACTATGTGCCTGGGTGGAATTCAGGGGAGAATGAAAAGAGATGAAAAGTCTTCTGCATAACGCAAGTCGAAACTAGAAAGTCTGTGCTCTGAACAGCAGAGCCTAGGCTTTATGAGTTTCCTCCTCTTTGGAGAGCACGAGTGGATCCAAAGTGTCATCCCTGGGGGCACCTGGGTGGCTCAGTCCTTAAGTGTCTGCCTTTAGCTCAGGGCGTGATCCCGGCGTTGTGGGATCGAGCCCCACATCAGGCTCCTCCGCTATGAGCCTGCTTCTTCCTCTCCCACTCCCCCTGCTTGTGTTCCCTCTCTCGCTGTCTGTCTCTCTCTCTGTCAAATAAATAAATAAAATCTTAAAACAAAACAAAACAAAACAACAAAGTGTCATCCCTGGACAAGCAGCATCAGCATCAACAGGGAACTTGTCAAAAATGCAAATTCTTAGGTCTTACCCTGGACTTACTGAATTCAAATCTCTGAGGATGGGGTCCAGCGACCCCTGTGTTTTAACAAACCCTCCCAGTGATTCTGATGCACGCTATGAGAACTTTTGGGCTGCCTCGTGCGACTCACAGTGTGGCTGTTAGCCCAGCAGCAGAGGTATACCTGCAAGCTATTAAGAAATACAGACCTCAGACCCATGAAATCAGAATATACATTTTAACTGGATTTTCAGATGATTCCTCTGCTCATTAAAGTTTGGGAAGCACAGGGCTGGCCGTTCTGTTCCAGTGTTCAGCCTCGGGTGCACAGTGAAACCACCTGGGATGTTGAAGATTACCTTGAGAGATTCTGATTTAATCGGTCTGGGATGTCGTCCGGATACCGGGGATTTTTTTCAAAGCTGCCCAGGTAATTCTAATAGGCAGGCAAGGTTGAGAAACACTGCTTTGAGCCCTCAAACAGAGTTTATTTACTAGTAAGCTTCTATATCTGATTTCCAACATTGTAGGAGATCTTAATCCTTAGCTAAATTAATAGAAGAAGATCCCAGGTAAGAGAGGTGATTATTTCACCTTATTCTGAATGATCAGATCACACTCAAAGCACTGCCTTCAGCTGTGGGCCCCCTTCTGGAGAAGAATGTAGAAAAACCAGAGCATGTTTAGTGGGGTGGGACCAAGAGAAACAATGCAAATCGTTCCTGTGAGAAATGGTTACAGGAATTTGTAACGTTTAGGCAGTGAGAAGGTTCTTTTAATTACAAATCAGATGTTATCAGCTGTCATGCCTGTCACTTGTCATTGCATTGGAAAGAAATCTAAGCCTTTTTACCAAGTCCCTACATGATCTGGTACTTCCTACCTCTTCCACTTTGTCATACACCCCGTGCTCCTTCCATTTCTCACTCTCTCCAATCACAGTTGCTTCCTTTACATTACTTGATCATTTTGAGAGTTTTCATTTAAGAATGAATTCACATTCTGTTCCTTCTGCTTCAAGTGCTTTCCCCTTAGCTTTCCCCAAGGGTAAAGCTTCAACTTTCATGTCTACTCTGATATGGTGCCTTCCCTATGTACTCGGTCTCTCCCAGTACCTCTCTGTAACAAAAGCCTACTTAGGTTCTTCCTGATACCTACTGTGATCTGTAATTATCTTGGTGACTTACTTATTTTCTTGTCTATTATCTACCTCACTAAAATGTGAGTTTGATGAGGACAGGGACCTTATTAGTCTTATTTATTACTATATTACCAGTGTCTAGAGTAGTGCCCAGCACAAAGTAGGGGGTAAATAATGATTCATTGATTGAATGAAAAATGAAGGAATAGAGAAGACTTTGGCTACTATGATAGTTATTTGCAAATATTTCGAGAATTGGAACTGGAAGGGTGTTAAGATTTGAATGGCTTCAAGGGCTATCCTTAAAACCAAAATGTTAACATTGTAGGGGAGCTAAAAGAAAGAAATTTGCAAAACTGAAAGGAGCAATAGGCAGCCAGAGGGAGAAGTTGTCATAAGTGCGTGGGTGCAAGTTTTAACTGAATGGCATTTGACAGAGTTGTCATTGAGGTGACTTGAGCATTCAGAAGGTCATTGGTTTCAAGGATGGCTGACATCTTATTCAAGCTCATGTGTCTGGGAGAATGAGAATGGGGGGGCTGCTATGCACAGAGGTACTGTCAGTACTGAGAAGACAGAGAACATTGCTGTCCTGGAACTGGAGAAAGGCAGAAACATTTCAAAACTCATGCACGAGACCTGACACAGATTAGAAGACAGCCTGATTTTTTTTTGTGTTAGAGCAAACAGCTCTATGTTTGTTACCGCTGTGTCTTTGTACAATATCACAATTAATATTTTCATAGTAACATATTTTCCTTTCTTAAAAGTGTGACATGTTCCTTGTCATTTTTCATCTTGTAAAAATGTTGTAAATGTTGTGTATTTTATTCACCATTTATCTGTACTGTTTTGATGGTTTTTGAGTATACATCTTATAAATAATTATTTATGAAACCAACCTTATATGAATATCGTTAGTAAAATTTAAGACTGTGATATAAAGACAAATTCCTAGTAATGCAAATGTTAACTTAAAGGGTATTCAAGTACTTAAGACTTTAATAATTGTTATTTATCACGATCAACTTGAGTCAATATTCTTTGTATAAGGAGTCAGGCAAATAAGTGATTTAGTTTGGAAAGACTTCCACCCAAGAAAATTAAAATATAAGAGTTTGGGTATATAAAATTATGAAGTCAACTTTCACAAGAAAAGTCAGCCATCTGGAAATTTCTATTCACCAAGGGTTCCGTAGCCAAGATGCTACATTCTATGTCTAAATTTGTGTACTTTGATTTATACTACTTGAATGCAAATGGTTAATACTAGAGATAATCTACATATAATCTCATTGGCTTTACTGGCACTGTCTACTCTGTCAGCAGAAATGCATGGTGATAATTAAACTTTGTTCTTTTCTAGTAATGAAAAAAGATTAGTGGGCTAAGATATTTCACTCATTGATCTGTACAGCATGTATGTACTGAATACATGTTTTGACACCTGCTTCATTCTGATATTTAGATTTTTTCCCTGATATTTAGATTTATTCCTGATGTTTCCAGTCAGCAAATCTCATCAGAAAGTTCAGTGCAAATTCCATAGGAAGGCCTGGGACCTTAAGTAATTGGTGAGAGAATGATACCAACTAATTATTAGGGTAATTTCTAGAAGGTAGTTCTACCGCACGTTGGATATTCAGCTGCGTCTTTTTTGTTGTTGCCATACACTTTGCTATCATTAAATTATCAATGAGCTCATTGCTTGCAATGAATTTGGGCAATTAATTACTGGAATAGCTGATGGTAGCCCTAACTAAGAATTAGAGTCTGGCTAATCAACATGTTCACAGCAGTTAAATTATAGTTTGCCATTGCTACTGCCAGCTACACTGTTAGAACTCGGGAGGAGGATTTCTTAACCAGCTGATAACATGCTCTGTGCTTTTTTTCTGCACTGTAATGAAATCGTCAGTGCTCTCTGAGTTCCCCTATCTTCTAGGTTCCCTTTAATTATATCTTTGTTCTTCACTCTATTTAGGCCTTTGCCAAAAGTTGTTGTTTTTACTTTCTCTTCTAAATTTGCTCCTCTTTTTTCCTGTAACTACAGTTCTCCATCACATTCTCATTACCACTTGCTTGAATTATCAACTTATACAAAACTTATTGGGAATGAAATTGAAAAAACTAATAATTATCGAGGACTTTGTGTAAGCTAAGCATCATGGAAACATGTTTCAAACATTTGCTTTTCAGCACAATCATGAAAGTTATATTATTATTCCTATTTTACACATGAGGAAACTGAGATGCCAAGATATTCTATACTGTGGTTAAGTAGCTAGTTGGAACCCACTTGGGCTTGCTTTACAGCTGTCTCCACAGCACCACATACACTATCTCTACAATTACTTTGAGTGTCTACTATGTTCCGGAAATTAAATTGTGCAGGCTCTATGAATATGAAATGAATAAGACATAATCCCTTGCCTGGGAGAGCTCATATTTCAGAAGGGAAACAGGCCTACACACAAATAAGACAATTCTGGAACACAAGTATTTGTAAAAAGGTAGAATAAGCAGAGAGAAGAGCAGAGAAAAGTAAAAGATTGTGTGATATGGGAGAAAAATCCTATGGTTCCCTTTTCTTTGCTGAAAGCTGTGTGTCAAAATAACGCTGTGAAGCAGATACGTGGTCCAGCTGGATTCAGGGGCTCAACCAATGCCAACCGGGGCTGGGGTTTCTCTTTCTCTCATCTCTGCCTTGTTTTCGTTGACTTTGATCCTAGGAGGGCCCTCCCCTTGTGATCAGCAGCAGCTGTTAATCTTTTGTGGTTTGGTTTTCAAATCCCGTATGCAAAAGAGTGAGAACTTCTGACCCCTGATTCTTAAGATGATTTTTGTCTCTAACTGGGTCAGCTGCCCATCACTGAACTAATTGTTACTGCCCAGGGTAATGTGCCATGCCGACTGGTTTTGGTCTGTGTCGCACACTGTCCCTAAGCTATCTGTGGAGGCTCACCTGGGACTCATGTGCTGGAATGGAGGGGAACTACATCAGGGCTCTCTTACCAGGAGAAACATGAGTGGGCACTGGGTGGTAAAACAGCTATTTACAGAAATCAGTGTTCTCCATGCATGTTGACTTTTCTTGTGTTCCCTTTTCATTTCAGATCCAGCTAAAGGCACCAATGCCTTCTTAATTCAATTCCATTTAACAATCAATCACTGAGTACCTGTTTTATGCCTGGCCTTGTGTTAGTCCCTGGAGAAACAGCTGAAAAAGACATGGATCCTACTTTCAAGCAGTTCATATGTAAGAAAACAATCTCTCTTATCTCTAAGTAACGAACTTACATTTTCTTGTATTTTGTGGACATAATCTTCTGGCCTCATCAGTACTGTCTCCCTTGGATAACAGCCTCATGAAAGACAGGAACCTGCTCTTTTTGGCTTGTTTTGTACTAGTTCTCAGCTTTTCTGACAACTGCTTTTCATTGAAGAGTATTTCAATGGACATTACTTTGCCAAGGGCAAAGAGGACACTGAGAATTCTTGAAGTTTATCTCTTTAGCTTCAAGTAGTGTCACACCCATTGGTGATAGGTCAAAGTAATGGGAAGGAACTCAATAACCTTCATCACAAACTGCATTACTATTTAACTACTTTGTTCTTAAAAGTACCTAATTAAAAAAATCTATCATTTTTTCAGACTTCACATATTTTTGTGATGCAGATCATTTTGTCTTAAAAATTACCAAAAAAAAGCATAGATGCAGAAAAAGCATTTGACAAAGTATAACATCCTTTCTTGATTAAAACTTTTGACAGTGCAGGGATATAGGGAACATACCTATATCATAAAAGCCATATACGAAAAGCCCACAGTAAATATTATTCCCAATGGGGAAATTCATGCAAACCAATGAAAATGAAAACACATCAGTTCAGAACATATGGGATATTGCAAAGGTGGTCTTAGAGGGACGTATATAGCCATCGAAGCCTCTCTCAAAAAAATTAGAAAAATCCCAAATGCACTAGCTAACCTTATGCCTAAAGGATCTGGAAAAGAACAAAAAATAAAGCCTAAACCAAGCAGGAGAAGAGAAATAATAAAGATTAGAGCAGAAATCAATTAGATAGAAACTAGAACTGTAGAACAGATCAATGAAACTAGAAGCTGGTTCTTTGAAAGAATTAATAAGATCAATAAACCTCTGGCCAGATGTATCCAAAAGAAAAGAGAAAGGACCCGAATTAATAAAATCATGAATGAAAGGGGAATCATGACCAATACCAAGGAAGTAGAGACAATTATTAGAACTTATTATCAGCAGCTATATGCAAACAAACTAGGCAATCTGGAAGAAATGGATGCATTCCTGGACGCTTATAAACTACCAACACTGAAACAGGAAGAAAGACAATATGAAAAGACCAATAACCAGCAAGGAAATTGAAACAGTAATAAAAAAAAAAACCCTCCCAAAAACAAGAGCTCAGGGCCAGATGGCTTCCCAGGGGAATTCTACCAAGCATTTAAAGAAGAAATCATACCTATTCTACTGAAGCTGTTCCAAAAAATAGAAATGGAAGGAAAATTTCCAAACTCGTTCTATGAAGCCAGCATTACCCTGATCCCAAAACCAGGCAAAGACCCCATCGAAAAGGAGAACTACAGACCAATATCGCTGATGAGCATAGATGCCAAAATACTTAACAAGATCCTAGTCAATAGGCTCCAACAGTACACTGAAAGGATTATTCACCACGACCAGGTGGGGTTTATTCCTGGGATGCAAGGGTGGTTCAACATTCGCAAATCAATCAACATGATGGATCACATTAACAAAAGGCGACAAGAACCATATGATCCTCTCAATTGATGTAGAAAAAGCATTTGACAAAATACAGCATCTTTTCTTGATTAAAATTTTCAAAGTATAGAGATAGAGGGAACATACCTCAGTATCATAAAAGCCATCTATGAAGAGCCCACAGCAAATATCATTCTCAATGGGGGAAAACAGAGCTTTTCCCTTAAGGCCAGGAACATGACAGGGATGACCACCGTCACCACTTTTGTTCATTCAACATAGTACTAGAAGTCCTAGCCCCAGCAATCAGACGACAAAAAGAAATAAAAGGCATTCAAATTAGCAAAGAAGAAGTCAAATTCTCTCTCTTCACAGATGACATGATACTTCATGTGGAAAACCCAAAAGACTCCACCCCTAAATTACTAGCACTCATACAGCAATTCAACAACATGGCAAGATACAAAATCAATGCACAGAAATCAGTTGCATTTCTATACACTAATAATGTGACTGAAGGAAGAGAAATTAAAGAATTAATTCCATTTACAATAGCATCAAAATCCATAAGATACCTAAGAATAAACCCAACCAAAGAGGTAAAGGAGCTATACTCTAGAAACTGCAAAACACTTCTGAAAGAAATTGAGGAAGACACAAAAAGATGGAAAAACATTCCATGCTCGCGGATTGGAAGAATACACATTGTTAAAATGTCTATGCTGCCCAGAGCAATCTACATTTTCAATGCAATCCCTATCAAAATACCATCAGTATTTTTCACAGAGCTGGAACAAACAATCCTAGAATTTGTATGGCACCAGAAAAGACCTCGAATCACCAGGGGAATGTTGAAAAAGAAAACCAAAGCTGGGAGCATCACAATGTCTGACTTCAAGCTATATCACAAAGCTGTGATCATCAAGACAGCATGGTATTAGCACAAAAACAGACACAGATCAATGGAACACAATAGAGACCCCAGAAACGGACACTCAACTCTATGCTCAACTAATCTTTGACAAGGCAGGAAAGAATACCCAATAGAAAAAAGTCTCTTCAACAAATGGTGTTGGGATAATTGGACAGCCACATGCAGAAGAATGAAACTGGACCATTTTCTTACACCACATACAAAAATACACTCAAAATGGATGAAAGACCTAAATGTGAGATAAGAATCCAGCAAAATACAAGAAGAGAATACAGGCAGCAACCTCTGTGATCTTGGCTGCAGCAACTTCTTGCTAGACGTGTCTTCAAAGGCAAGGGAAACAAAGGCAAAAATGAGCTATTGGGACTTCATCAGGATAAAAATCTTTTGCACAGCAAAGGAAATAGTTGACGAAACCAAAAGAGAACTGACAGAATGGGAGAAGATATTTGCAAATGTCTTATCAGATAAAGGGCTAGTATCCAAAATCTCTAAAGAACTTCTCAAACTCATACCCAAAGAACAAATAATCCAGTCAAGAAATGAGCAGAAGACATGAACAGACATTTCTGCAAAGAAGACATGCAAATGGCCAACAGATACATGAAAAAATACTCCACATCTCTCAGCATCAGGGAAATACAAATCCAAACCAAAATGAGACACCACCTCACACTGGTCAGAATGGTTAAAATTAATAACTCGGGAAATGACAGATGTTGGTGAGGATGCAGAGAAAAGGGAACCCTCCTACACTGTCGGTGGGAATGCAAGCTGGTATAGCCACTCTGGAAAATAGTATGGAGCTTCCTCAAAAAGTTGAAAATAGAGCTACCCTATGACCCAACAATTGCAGAACTAGTTATTTACCCCAAAGATACAAATGTAGTGATCTGAAGGGGCACCTGCACCCCAGCGTTTATAGCAGCAATGTCCACAATAGCCAAACTATGAATAATACACATCCATCACAAAATGAAATCTTGCCATTTGCAATGACATGGACGGAACTAGAGGGTATTGTGCTAAGTGAAATAAGTCAATCAGAGAAAGACAATTATATGATCTCACTCATACATAGAATTTAAGAAACAAAACAGAGAATCATAGGGGAAGGGAAGGAAAAATAAAACAAGACAAAACCAGAGAGGGAGACAAGCCATAAGAAACTCTTAATCATAGGAAACAAACTGAAGGTTGCTGGAGGGGAGGCAGGTAGGGGGATGGGGTAACTGGGTGATGGACATTTAGAAGGGCTTGTGATGTAATGAGCACTGGGTATTATACAAAACTGATGAATCAGGAACTCTACCCCTGAAACTAATAATATACTGTATGTTAATTAATTGAATTTAAATTTAAAAAAAACTGGAAAAAATAAAAACTAAAAAAATTTAAAAAGCTTCCATCAAAGCAAATATCTTGACATGACCTCCTGATGAAATCCAATCATCTATCTATCTATCTATCTATCTATCATCTATCTATCTATCTATCTATCTATCTATCTATCTATCCACCTACCTACCTACCTACCTACCTATCTTTTTTAAAGAGACTTCAGGAGACACTTTACAGCCAATGATTTTGTCTGCTTTAATGTTAATAACCATGTTCACTTATGAATTAGTCACGAATGTGACTTTTTTACTATATGACTTAAATAATGTAAGTTCCCAAAGGAAATGTATTTTCTGTTTATTTTAATTATTATTTGTAGCTCCCTGGATCCAGATCTTTGTGATTAGCTTTCTTTCTTTTTTTCTCTCTCTTCCTTCCTTCCTTCCTTCCTTCCTTCCTTCCTTCCTTCCTTCCTTCCTTCCTTCCTTCCTTCCTTCCTTTCTTTCTTTCTTTCTTTCTTTCTTTCTTTCTTTCTTTCTTTCTTCTCTCCTTTTATGGTTCCTTTTCCTTCTTCCTCATTTATCCCCTCATTGATCCATTTCCTTTTTGCCTGTAGGCCTCTGTGCCTGATGATGACTGATTTTTTTGTGGGGGATCTTTTGTTTTTCTTCTTTTCTTCTCACTCTGTGTCTGTTAGTATCTATATGTATAAATATACATACACATACGCATACTTACATATGTATGTCAGTATATACTTGTCTAGTAAGAGTTATCTAGTTAAAACAAAAGCATTGAGTTTAGTAAGACAAGCATGAACACCACCATTTCACAAAGAGGGAGCAGAGTTTGACTGATTGACCTGAAATCTCTTAATTAGTCAGCTCCCCAGGAAGCAGTAGAAAGAAGTTCTTCCTGATGTATGTTTGTAATAAAGGTAATTAAAAGTTTTTGCTTTTTATATTCATACTTATGCTATTAGGTGCATACAATTCATTAATATTACTTCTTCTTGGTGGATTATTTCTTTTATTATTGTATAGGTTTCTTCATCTTGGTTAATGACTTTTGACTTTATTTTGCCTGATGTTGATATTGTTACTCAAGCTTTTTACAAGACTAGTATTTTGTTTTGTTTTTTTTTTCAAAATTTTATTTAAATTCAAATTAGTTCACATGTAGTGTAGTATTAGTTTCTGGAGTAGAAATTAGTGATTATCCCCTCATCCACCTCCCCTCCAACAACCCTCAGTTTATTCTTTGTTTTAGTTAGATTTTTTGAAAGCAGAGTATAACCTGGAATTAAAGGAAAATCAATTGATAATTGGCATAATTAGAACTATTGCAGTTTTTCTGGTGGCAATTCATGTATTGGGCTTATTTCTACTACCTTAATTTTGTGCTTTGTGGTTATTGTTCTTTTTCTTTTCACCTTCCTTGCTTTCTTTTAAATTGATGAAATTTTCTTTTTTTTTAATCATTCAAAAGCTATAACTTCTGTTTTTATTGTTTTAGTGTTACTCTTAAAATGTCCAGATAGATTTTTAATTATAACTTCTCCTAAACAGGGCTTCCATTAGTCAGTATTTGTATCCTTTACCTAACCATGAAAAAGTATTAATATGATCTAAGCATGCATTGGAAATCCTTCTACAATTTTATTCCTATTTAGATTTTTATTTTTACCATTTTAACCCTACAGATTTGGTATTTTTATTTTAATATTATTAAAATAGCTGACATTTTATCAACATCTGTGGTTTGTATTTCTTTTGGTTATGTGTATCTTTTAATAGTTCTTTTAGCACAGGTGCAGGATGGTAAGCTCTCAGAGTCTTTGAATGTCCAAAAACTTTTTTTGTTACTTTCACTGCTAACTGTTGGTTTAAACTATGTAAAAAATTCTAAATTGATATTTTATTTTTTTCTGTTTAGTTGGTATAGCAATGACTAAGAAGGGTATTAAAATCTCCAACTAAGATTTTCTATTTCTCCTTTCCAGTCTGTCAATTTTTGCTTTATATATTTTGAAGGACTGTTATTGTGTCTTCTAATGAATTAAGCCCTTTATCATCATGAAATTTCCTTTCCTCTTTAGCTCTTGTAATAGTCTTTTTCTTGTTTTTCTTTTATCTGATACTATAGACACTTCAGCCTTCTTAGGCATACTATTTGCACAGTACATCTTTTTCCATTCATTTACTTTCATTTCCATTTTTACAGGTTACTTTTTATCTTTATTTTTTAGTATAACGTGCATCCCTTTAGATTGCCTATGATTTTTTAATCCATTCTGAAAATCCCTGTCTTTTAATTGGAGTGTTTAGTACATTAATAATTAATGAAATTGTTATGGTAGATTAGATCTGCCATTTTGTTATTTGTTTTTTGTTGGTTCCTTCTGGGTTTTTTGTTTGTTTGTTTCTCTGTCCCTTCTTTTCTGCCTTAAATGGGATCATTTGAATATTTTTAGAATTCCATTTTAATTTATGTATTTTTTACATTTGTAATTTTGCATTATTTCTTTTAATGGGTGCTCTATAATTATATCCTTAACTTTTCACAATCTCCTCAGAGTTAATATTATACCACTTCACATGGAATGAACAAAGCTTTCAATAGTATAGGTCTATTTACCCCTGTTGTGTATTCTACAGTTGTCATATGTTTCATTATACTTTTGAAACTGACAAGACATTACTGTAATTTTTGCTTTAAATAATCCTGAGTTTCAAAGATATTAAAAAGAAATACTACTCTTATATTTACCCAGATATTTACCATTTCTTATATTCTTCATTCCTACCTGAAGATTTAAGTTTCTATCTGCTATCATTTCTCTTCTACCTGAAGAACTTCTTTTATTATTTCTTGTAGTACAGGCCTGCTGGTAATACGTATTTTTCATTTTTTTTCTTTTATATAAAAATGTCCTTGTTTTGCCTTCATATTTGGGAACACTGTCACTAGATATGGTATACTGAGTTGACAGGTATGTTTCCCCCCAGCTTTTAAAGATATTGTTCCACCGTCTCCCAGCTATCAGAAGCTTTAATAAGTTAATGGCAGCTCTAATCATTGTTGCCCTAAGTGTAATGTGTCATTTTCCTCTGGCTGCTTTCAAAATTTACTTGTCATCTTTGGTTTTCAGCAGTTTGACTATCATGTACTCACACATAGTTTTCTTCTCCTGCTTGGGGATCTTTGAGACTTCTAAACCTATAATTTTAAATTTTTATCAAACTTTGAATATTTTCAATATTCTTATTCAAATTTTTTTTTTCTGTTTTATTTTCTTGTCTGTTGCTGTGACTACAGTTCTGTATATATCAGGCCTTTTCATATTGTCTAACAAGTCCATGAAGTTCTATTTTTTCTATGTTGTGTTTTTGTTTTTGTTTATATTTTTTTCAATTTTGTATCTTTTGTTCTCCATATTGAATTATTTCTGTTGACCTAGTTTCAAGTTTATTGACTTGCTTCTGTCATCTGCATTCTGCTATGAAATCCATTCAAATATATTTATAAAATTTTAGATATTTTTCAGTTCTAGAATTTTCATCTTTTAATATATTTGCTGAAATTTATTTATTCTGTACACATTTTCTTTTATGTGCTTGAGCATAGTAATAATAGCTGCTTTAAAATCCTTGTCTGCCACTTCCAATTTATGATCATCAAGGACTAGTCACTGTTTACTATACTTTTCTCTTGAAAATGGATAATATTTTCCTGGTTGAGTTAATTTTAGATTTTACCCTAGATATTGTGAAATGTTATGTTGTGGAAACTCCGTTATATTCCTGAAAAGAGTGTTGACTTTTGTATTTTAGCAGACATTAATTTGGTTGGATTCAAAAATCCAAACTGGCTATTGGGAAGCAGCTCAACTCTTATTTGAGTTCTTCTATCTTTAGTGGAGTCTGTGCAATTCCTAATCAGGAATTAGGCAGATATTTGTGCAGAGTATATACAAAATTTGGGGATTTCCTTGTCTGGTTTCTTTTTCACAGAATTATCCTCCTCCCAACTTTCCACTGTTTGTTATTTCTTTGAACTCTGTCCTTTGGTTCTACAGGTGAAAAAGATTGTGTTTTTTCCTATTGGAGTCTTAGCCACGTTGTACAGCATCAACTTCTACTTGTTTTTTTGGCTAAAAGCTGTACCAAAAAAATTGGGATCTCAAACCTTGCTTTTGTTGTCTCTATGGTGCCTTCAGATTGTTGCTTTCTGTATTTTATTCAGAGTTTATGGTTGTTATTTGCAAGAAAGTAAGGTGTGGTAGGAGCTTACATACCCATGTAATCTTTTTAATATCAACTTGATCTTATATCCTTTCTGCCTATATTGGTTTCATGATGTCTTGTTATTTCTAAATGGATGTTGTACCTTCATTTCCTTTTGAAATCCTCCATGCAGTATTTCAAGCTCATTCTTATGTTTTATAAAATAAATTCCACCTCCAGGGTAATCTATTTTCCTCATGGTTTTTGTTTTGTTTTCAGCTTCTCTCTCTTTCTCTCTCTCTCTTTTAGAATTTGCAGGCTTATTTTGAATGCTTTTGTTTGTTTTTTTTGTGTTCTCTATCCTCCTGTACTATTGACCTGTTTTATGGTTGCCTCTACTTAGTTCTCTGGGCCCCCAATCAAAAACTAGGATTTATAATCTGCTCCCCTGATATGTATGAGTATGGAAGACCCAGTAAGAAGTTTAGCTTAGCTTTTAGCACCAAGGTTGTTTTTTTCCTTAGGTTCACTATTACTGATAAAGCTAAAGTCCCCATCAGCAAGTCTGGACCTTTTTTCTCAGCTTCCTTTTACATGTGAGAGAACTCACATAAGGCCCTGATGTTAAGCAGTGACACTACTGTCCCCATCTTGCATGAAACAACTTCAGCATCCCTTCCTCCACAGGAGTCAACTTCCCAGGGGCCACTGCTCCCTTCTGACCTGGATGGCAACACACTTGACACTTCAGGCCCTATCTACTCTCTGGATAGTACGGGTATTATCTTTTATATGAATCTGAATGCATCTTTTTTGTTTTCTCTTAATATTTTACCATAATTAGGGGCACCTGGGTGGCTCAGTCCATTAAGCACCTGATTCTTGATTTTGGCTCAGGTCACGATCGAAGTGTTGTAGGACTGAGCCCCATGTCGGGCTCCTTGCTGGGCATGAAGCCTGCTTAAGATTCTCTCTCTCCCTCTCCCTCTGCCCCTCCCCCCTCTTAAAAAATAGTTCACCCATTGTTGCAGTGTGTTTTGAGTAGACGGTGTTTACAAAGCATGATCCCACTACACAAGTTTGACCCTGAAGTCAATGAAGGTTCTTCTATCTTCTCTACTACATACAACAATGCCTCTATGTATTCTTTTGCTTGTTTCTTTTCTATGTCTACCAGAAAATACATTAAGTTTTCCTTTCTGTTTTTTTGCTTAAGCCAGATGATATAGTCTTGCTTGTATGAAGCCAGGCCTCCTGACTTTAGAATTAAGGTGTAGAAGATGGAGTTAGTGAGTATTTACATGTAAGGTAAGATATCAAGGGGAAGAAGAGCTAGTATTTGTGAAGAGGACACATTAGGATTTTGGGGTAAGAGAACAGTATGTGGAGTTCCAGTGTGTGTGCTACAATCTTGGCTCTGCTGGTACTGGCTCTATGGTACTGAAAAGGTACAAACCTTTCTAAGTCTCATATCCCACAGCTGGCAACAGAATTCCTATTAGGGAGAAAACTTTTACTTTTGGTTCATAAAAAGACCTTGATAAGCCATTGGTTTAGATGATGAAACCCTTAAGGTATGACCTATCATATTGCTCCAGGACAAAAGAATGGGAGAGTAAACTTCTCTATAGGAGAAAATAAAATACATTTTTTTATTGTGCTCCTGAGAGGAAATAAATATAGAATATGGTTCTGTGACAGTAAGAAATGATGGAGGAGGACTAAGGTCTGAAAGTTCTCCAGTGGTGGTACAGCTAAAGGACATCTCAAGAATAAGAATGCATATTGCTTATGGAAAAGTTGCTTGTCTCCTAAACTGTGATGCTGTCTTGTTCCACACCCCCCAAACTTGAGCAATATCACTAATCTCCTCAATGGCTTATATGAGATTTTTGTGTATTTATAATTTTTAATGGAAATAGCCTGGTGAGGCAGTCCATAGATTGAATGGAATCCTCAGAACCAGTGGAATGAGCCCCAGAGGTGAACAAGAAAACATATACTTGGTTATTTATAGAAATCCCAAGGAGGCTTCAGATTTCAATTAGGAGACCCCAAGTTAACAAATGCTCAAAAAATGAGGTAGGGATAAAGGTAAAGCTAGCAGAGCTCTTGGTTGAGTGGGAGAAGGTTAAAGATCCACTGAAGGCATCTTGTACTGTCATCTGACCATTCATAGACTAATTCTGACCACAAGTACTTACAGAAGATTCTCATTGTTTGCAGTAGGGATATTCTCTAAAGTTGCCACAAACACTAAATTAATGAACAGTGAACTAAGGGAAAACAGAGTTAGGTCCTTGTGAGCCTCTGATCACAACATTGATCAATGTTATGATTGACCAATACACACCTTCTTTTATGTGTGTTTTTGTTTAGAGACACCTTATTTAACGTACTGTTAACACATAACACTCACGTAGCCTTGAGTTCTCCACATGGAACATGGAAAGAAGTTTATCTCACACACATACGTTCTGTGTGAAGCATACCAAGCCTTCCTGTGCTTAGAAACACTGGACAGAACTGTATTACTTTACTTGGGGGCTATTTTAAATAGTGAAATGACCAACGGAAAGCACAAAAATGTGAAACACATGTGGCACTAAACAGACCACAGAAAGAACACTTGTTCATAGTATGAGAGCTGAAACAAGAAGGCGGAGTGTCACCTTGGTCAACTTCAGTTAGGAATGTGGCCATCAGATGACTCAGTTTTTTTTTACTGCTCTGCACATGTCTCTGAGTGACCTCAAAAGCACAGCAAGTATTGATTTTGGGCTTACAAATAAATTTTAGTGACTAGGCAAATGAACAAGTACAGATTCCATAAATAATGATGATTGCCTACATTTTAATTTGACAGGTGTCAACATGAGCTTAGGACTCGGCAGTTAGAGCAAAATCTTCAGTTGTGTTCTTAATATTACAAATGAAAAGAAAAAGATAGAACATGATCTTTAATGATATACTTCTACTTACAACCCAGTCAGAGAACATAGGACCAGCTCAGCAACTTTGCTTCTTTCAGAGGTTTTGCTATGGTGGAAAATGTGCATTTTCCCCAGAAAATTAATGGAATAACTTTCTAAAAATTTAAAGCTCAGAAGTTTACAGACTTATGACTAACTAAGTAAACTTTCAACTAAGTAAAAATTGTAGAAAAATTGGGAGTAATTCGATACATTAAAATTAGTTTTACTCTCTATTCCCCAAAGTCTCAATTGCTTTTTAAAATTGAGCACTTAAAAACATTTATGAAACTACAGTAATCACTAACTATCTATAAAAATTTGCAATTGCTCAAGATTATTCCCTTGCACCCTCAATTTCAAAGTAAGTCAAATAGTTATCTAACTCCACAATTCAGACTACATTGACTGGATCAGAAATATAACATTCACATAAAAAATAACACTTTAAAGACATTAGTGATGGAACTATAGTATTAGGTATCTGCCTCCAGAGAAAGAATCGTATTTTTAAAACTTTGGCAACCAGAGTCTATCAACTATCTGGCCCCTCTTTTTCTTCTTCCCTTTTATTATTCTTGGGCAGACAAGGTTCACCCAATATAAAAATTATTTGCAGCAACAGAGAACACTGCTATTTTTAAAAAAGTATTTGTATGTGGTATTCATTAGGGTAAGCTGTAAGGAAGGATATCATAAAGCCTCTGTTTCAATGGTGTCAGCATAAGAATAAGACAATTGAATAGGGTTAGAAATGAAGTTCTAGGTCCTGCCACATACTCCACTGTTAGAACGTGGCAGTAATTCAAAGAAATTTTAATCTGAATAAAGCTTTAAAAGGCTCAGAATTATAGGCACCTAATTAGTGATCAGAATTTCTCTATCAGGTGTGTGGAGGGGGAGAACTTGATGGAATGATAGTTGGTAGATGACTTGTGTCTTTTACTGAGAGGGTACTTGCTTACTTTTCATAGGGTTCATGCCTGATTCTTCTGTCTAATGGAGCCATAATCTCTTGCTTGGTTTTCCTCTTCTCCTAGGAAAGGATATCTTTCATTTTGTAGTGCCAGGATTCAGTAAGCACTCTGTGACCAGATAATAGATTTATATTAACTGGACCTTTTGGGAGCTTGATTTTACAAATGTGGTCCCACTAGCACCATGAATAAACTACATGTGGCTCCTAATATTCTTGTCTGCACATGGGAAGAAATGTAAGCACTAAGTGTTTGTTGAAATTACCCAAATGAAAAAGGACACAATATATACATTAAAAAACCCCAAACCTTGTTTATTTTTTTGTTTTTTACCACTATTTGGATTATTAGATACTAGAGTAGGTGACCAATGAAGGGCATTAGCTAATTGAAGAGGTTAGATACTAATTGATTTAGGACTTTTCCGCCTGTTGGGAGAAAGAATCACACACTATAGAATTTTTGGAGGCTCCTTTCAGTAATACGACTCTATGATCCCATTTTACAGGTGGAGATGGAAATATATATATGGAGACACTGTGTCACATATCTATGAGAAATGAGCTTAATCAGAGATAGAAATTGATATAAAATATACAAGACAAAAATGATTAACTCCTTTACCTTATTATTTACCCAACTCCTTTGTTTCTAGCCTAGGAAGTTGGTTTTTGTTTATTTTTAAGGATTCTGGTTGGAGCCTGTCAAAACTAACTGACCCAAGTGCCCTAGGATCTGTTAACCAATAGTAAAATACATGCTCTGACTTGGTTAGAAATCTCTTCAAACATTAATCACACTCATATCACTTGACTAAATTGTCTACCTCCCTGTTTTATTTCAATCACCATGCAGTTGTCAATGAAGAGGAAGCATCTTGTGGTACAGTTTATTTTCTATTTGCTTGACTTAATGCATTCTGTTTTGTCTTTGAAAGAGAAATGCAGAAATCTGCAGTGATTTAAAGGAATAGAGAAACTTCCAGGCAAGATGCTATACTTCCCTGTGTGATGGAGAAAGAAGGCAAACCCATTAATGCAGGATTTGATTTCCTAGGAAAAGGACTGGCCTTAATCAAAGCAGACATTTGTAAGCAGTCCATTTACTCAGCTAGTAGGCATCTCTCCTGCCTCAGGACCCTCACACACAAATGTCAAGAATAGTTTCTCACTTGTGGTCAGAGATGATCTATCTTTCCTGATCATGCTTAGCGTAGACTCACAGTTTCACTTATCTACAGAGAGATGAAGATCCTGGAAAGGGAGGGACCTAATATACTCTACTGAGTATCTTCCATGTGACAGATCATATGTTAGCACATTATCATCTTTGATCCTCCTAACACCCTATGGAAGTAAATACCATTCACATTTTACTGTGAAAGGTTGAAACTCAAACAATTTAATTATTTGTTGAAAATGATATACTTAGAAAGTTGAGATGGTTGCTGAATTTGGACACAAAAGAAGCATAGAAGCTTGGCATAAAGAGGGCCGAGGAAGAAAGCAAAGTGTACCACACCTGTGAGCAATCAAATCTGCGTGGAGACTTTTTGGAAAGTTCAGTCACTTCTTTGCAGAATCATATGAGTAGCACTGTTATCTATGTCCTTGTTCTTTTTGACTAAATTCATCCCTCTCTCACAATAGGGGAAATTTCTGTTCTTTTAAAGGTCATGTTTTTAAAGCTATTGACCTAGAGTTTTCCTCACATTCTTCCTACTTCAAATAGTTTGAGTATTAATATAAATATATTCTCCCTCATTTACTGCTAACCAAACTGACCCTTGAACCATAGAGAAAGAGCTAACTCATGAAAAATAATATATAATACTTGTCTCCACAAAGTAAAATTTCTCCCTAAAATATACATGGATTAGAATATCACCACTCTGGGATAGAAGTAGCCCATATAAGAAAGGTGGGACTCTGGAAATATATATACGTATAAATAAAATATATTTATGTAAAGAAGTACATTGAATACAATATGGATAAGTAGAAAAGGAATAAGGCAGCTGGGTTCAGGAGAGGGAAAGCAGTGGAGAGACGAAAATCCTTCTTTGGACATTTTCTTCCACACATGCTTGAAGAAAAAGACATTAGCAGAGAGGGCTTCTCTAAATGTGGAGCCATTTCTCCAACCAAGGTTGGTCTTTCTATTTCATGTTTCTCAGGGGTCAAGTTTCATGCTATAGGGCTCTAATTCCTTAGTACTTCTAGGTTGCGTGGTCTGCCCTGTAGTGACCACCTAGGAAGCCAGGCACTAAAGACTCAGTGACTGCATAGATCTGCTTTCCATGTAAAAGTGGAGAGGATGACCTAGTGATAAGGAGCATGAGTGGACCATAGGGCCATGCAGCCATGGGGATTCACCCAGAGCTCCAGCTAGCTTGAAGAGCTTATCAGTGGTACCAGTAAAGGCAGCTACAGAGTGGTCCAGGCGAGGATTGTTATTTTTGGAAAGAATGAGACAATCAGACATTCTGAGAAGGCATAAAGGTTTGTGTCCAATAAGCAGGCCTGTCAAAGTCTGCCTGAGGATCATTACTTTCTAGCCAACCAGAAAAGAGAACATAGAGGATTGTATCTGGGACGTTTTTAGGGGATAGTCTTCCAAGGCACCTATCACTTGTGTTCACATTTTATTGATTATGATTCAGTCATGTGGTCACATTTAATTGCAAAGGAGGCTAGGAAATGTAGTATAGTTGTGTACCTAGAAAGAAGAAGGAAACATGGGTTTTGAGAGGCATCTGACATATCTGCTGTATATTTTAGAAAGTAAGGTCTAGAGAAATTGAGTGCCTTGCCAAAAGTCACACAGCATAGAGCCCGAGTTCTCCCTACAATAATATGCTTCTTACTTTTTGCCTCTGAAATAATCTGCGAGTCTGTGGCTATGAGCATCATACTGTGTTCCAGACAGAAGGGCCGACCCTTTTGTTTGATTTTGAAAGGAAAGCATGGCACTCCAACGATACATTTAATAGACCTAACCATATCCCACCGCTTTTTGGTATCTTAAAAGAAAATCTGGAATTATGGAAGAAGATTCAATTTACATGACATAAAAATAAAGTGCAGCAACAATTGGTTGTTTTGACTAAGAAAAAGAGAGAATTTCTTGTTTGACATTTCAGTGAACCATTGAACCAAAAGAATCAAATCATGGCCCCTCCGTGAGAATAAAGTATAGGTAGATAATTCACTTTTTCCAACCTTTGAAGAAAAGCAAGGCAGTCTAGTTTAGTAAACGTGAGTTAGACCAACCTAAAATATGTGACCCCAAACAAATGTTACAAACAGAATATTTCAAATACTAGGTAACATAAAGTAAATAAGATAGTAAATAGGATATCCTGATAGTTCAGAAAATTGGCTAAATCTCAAAGTTGAGGCCAGTGGATGATGAGTACTTCATGATCTGAATAGAAGTCTGAGATACATCTCCGCAGCACGTGCTTAGCAGGTGACTGGATAGATCTGTGAATATCGCTCAACTCTAGACTATATTAAAAAGGGCTAGAGATTAATCAAGTGAGTTCTCTAAAGAGAATTTTTAGGGTGGAGAATACTATGGCATTTCTTTTCCTCTCACTCATGGGAAGGAAAAGAGAGGATGGGAGAAGTTTGTTCATTCCCTCTTCCCCGAGCCAAGTGAGGGAGAACTCAAAAGAACCATCCAGAAAATTAAATTTGTTTGCAAAATGAGGAGACTTGTGCGGACCTCTTGTTTGGAAAACACTGAAGGCAGGAATCAGGCTGGCATGTTTCCTCTGCTGGTGAGGCAAGGATTGGCGAGCAAGCAGTTGGTTAAGCTGTACTCCATAATTTGGTGGGAGTCAAACATTCGAGTCTTCCTGCAGGCCAAATGGGCACATGAAGAAGACAGCCAGACTTGAGTTTTCTCAAAACCCAGTCCAATGGACTGAAGAGTGGGGCAAGAGAAACCCAGCAGAAGATCCTGGGTAAGGGGAATGTACTAGGCCATGGGTTATATCTGAAGAACCCTTCGATGAACTCAATTGAGATCATTGGCCTCAGATGTTTATCCCTACCTCTTGGAAAATGTCCTTGGCTTCCAGATTCTGTTCTGCTAAGACTTCATCTCTGGCAGCTCTCATCCATTTCTCTCTTTCTAGTTGTCCCTCTGCCTTGCTTCTTTTGTCTGTGGAGGTGAAAGTACAAGTCACTTTTAAGAATTCCTCCAGGTAATTCTGGTACTATTTAATTGCAACAAAGTGGATGACCTTCACATAGGCTTTCTAATTTTCTTTCATCAGGTTGATCAACCTTTTAGTGTGTGTTTGATTTTTCCCTTTTCTGATTCAATTTTGCTAAACATGTGCAGTGGGTTCAATTATTTTTGGTAAGTCAGCACATGAGTCTTCCATGCTTAATTTTAAGTGAATGAAAAACAAATTGGTGATGTAGAGAGTTCTTTTGGCTTTTGATGTGTTATGATCTCTCTGTTGTGGGGAAAAGGGTCTCAAATCTAGAAGGACATTCTATATCTTCTGCCTTGTCATGCTTTCGTCCTCACCAGAACACATCCTTCAACTTGGGGGGGTATTGGTGAAATTTTTTTATATATTTGCAAATTTCTTCTTCTCTGCAGTGCTGCTTAGGGGACAAGGAAAAGGAGATACATCATTCCCAAGAGCCTTACTTTCTCAAATATAATAGGAGACCATCATTAAGATCGATATTTTTAGATTTACAACAGCATTTGTAAACAATTGACCTACATGTAATGATTGGGAAAAAGGCAAACTAAATCCAATAAAATTTCATCGTTTTCTTGTCCTTTTAAGGTTAGTAGATGTAAATAGAACCATTTAAATCTAAAATTATTTAACTTGATGAATTAAAATTGCCACTCGACATAATAACGTGGTGAAGACAGAATTAAAATGTTCTTTTCAGAAAATGCAGTTTAAACATTTGCACGTTAAAATAAAGAGTGCTCTTTTCGAGCTCTGGTGAATACAGCAGCAAAAAACCAAAACTAAATACCTTTCCTTCTTTTTGAAATCTTCTTTCGGTAAAGAAAATTAGATATTTAAGATTTTCTCCTTCTTAATTCTTTTAATAATGTATCATGGGAGAATATGGAAATTGTATGCTACAGAGGTTCTCTGTATAACTTGAAAATAAAAGAACGATTTATGCAACTTTTTCAGAAGAATGCTAGGAAGATATTTGAGAAGAGAGAACCAGGTTTATTGGATTGTTAAGCTCTTGGTACTGTAATAGGCCCACAGAACAGAGCCACTGCGTTTTATAACTTCTGGAGACACCGTTGACCTCCTAGTTCACAGGAACGTCATCCTGTGGAGTTGTATGGTATTGTGTGGTGTGCAGTCTAAGCCACATGGCTGCGTGTGGATTCCCTGCCTTAGAATCTCTTTTGAATTCCTTTAGAATAGTAACAGTAAAAACAACAATGACAGAAGAATATGTCTTCTAACATCTAGTACCTTTTAGTTTTTCTCACTGAAGCATAAAGAAGTTAGGGAGGAAACCTCAAAAGGACTACATCTCAGGTACAGCACGGAGAGTTGTCAGGAGGGCTGGTTGGCTTGAAAAATAACTGGGGAAAGCAAATGGGAGGGGTGGGCCTGGCAGGAGAATAAACAATCCTTCCTGGGCCAAAACAATGGCAGCCGGCGTTCCATGGGCTTTTGCTATGATGAGAGTGCTCAGAATTGGGCGACTTCCCTATTTGCAATTATGGGTGGCAGCTTTAATGGTCAGCTGCTGGTCATTCTGGACCAGACCCCCAATAGGTAGACACTATTCACTCTTCATTTTTTGATCTTCTCTTTCCCCACTCCCCTCTCTCTCCACAGTCCTGACATTTCATATTGAAACGTGGACTAGAATAAATTACCTATAGTTGGCCAGATTGGCTTTTCCTCTTCAGCTTTTATGTTGGTAGAAGGATGAGGGAAGAAAAGGTTAAACAGACTTGCTTTGATATTATGAAATGCTGGTGATGTAAATTCAAAATGTAAAGTATCAACCTTGAACAAATAACTTAAGATTTAATATAATGTTTTCCATTTGAAAAACGTCCAAGACAAGCAGACTTCAGTTTATGAAAATTTTAGTTGTCTTATTTTTCTTCTGTGGCTCAGACTAAGTTTCCCTGCTTATGGTTTGATTTTTAATAGAGTTTGCTACTGGAGTCTCTTCAGCAACGTCAATTCTAATGGTCTCTCTCCCTTCATAAAATGTTCCCTCAAAGCTTACTGAGGAAGAGGAGTTGGGAATATAGGAACGAGCTCACCTTTCATGTATAGTGGGCTTGTATTGTTGCAGTCTTAGCTATAGTCCTTCATATGAAGCCTGTATCATACAAAAGCCTTATTTTGCTTGATGATATAGGCAAGATGGAGCTTTTGGTTATGATAGATTTAAACAACAACAAGTATGTCTTTTGAGCTGCTTTCCCAGGGGAGATGATGCATTTTTCTAGAACAGATCACATTTATTCTTAGTTGCACTTCTCTATTCCAGTAGAATGTGTTTGTAAGATACTTGGGTCCATGTGAGTCTGGAATTCCTGGTATTATTCCCAGTACCATTGCTTTTGACAAGTGATACTTGTAATACTTGGCCATTTGGATTCTTAATGGAGCTATCTATCATAGTCCGTCTCATGGTGAAACAGTGTCTTGTGTCATTTTTTTCTGTTCCTAGTCCCAGCCCTAGATTTCCTGTAAAGAGAAGTAATTGTGCCCTCCTTAACTGAGACTTCCCTGCTGCCTGATATAAATGTTATAATGATGCAGACTACCTCCTCCTCTGCCCCACTCCCCAATCCCCTATTTCTTTTTTGATACTTTTCTAGGTAGGAGATGATACACAATATCCTATAAGAGATGACCAAAAAATCATTAGAAGTGATCATTTAGAAAATAAATCAGTCAGGAACAGCTGGGCAACAGTGACTCAGGGAGCCAGTAAAAATGTAGGAGAAACATACTTTAATCCAAAAGAAAATTAAATAATGGTAACTATAGGTGAACAGGGATATTTTCTCTTTGTTTGATGTTTTTACCAAAAGAAGTTTAAAATAATTTACAGGCATACATTAATAATTAGTTCTCTGTATACCCCCATTTTTGAATGCTTAAACTGAGGCTGATGGCTAATGATTGATTTATTCAAAGCACTCAGCATGTCAGTGGTTGAATTTTGTTGAGATCCCTTTCACTGTAGACCACACCGCTTCTAATGACCTATGTATAATTCATCTCAGCTTCGTCCGAATTAGGAGCTGACATTTTTTGGTAACACAAATCATAACTTCTTGTCAGTAAAACTCAGACTGCTAGGAAGCTCAGTATGCCGCTAACGTTGTTGTTTTTGTACAGATTTGAGAGAATCTAATAGTTTGCCACCTTTATGTTGGCACATGCATGCATATGTTTATTGATGAAGTTGATTTTTCTTCAACCCAGGTATTTCCTGGGCAAGCAGGAAAGGAGATCATTCTGAGGATTTTCTCCCGGGTGGTTGGTTCAACATGAATTAACAATAAAAATGCATTAAAAATCCCTTCAGTTCAATAATTTTTCACTACTGATCTTAGAATGATAACTGTGAGCCTAAAAACCAGAATCAGGTGGTTTTATTTCAATTTCTTCAACAGCTTTTTGTAATTTTAAAAATCTTTTCCCTCTGCAGCTGTGTGACCTTTCTCTTTTAGTCTCTCCCTGTTGTGAGTGTGAATACTTGTGATCAAAGGCCCAGTTTTGCTTCTTTGGTGTGCAGAAGTCCTTGATTTCAAGACCTTTTGAGATCGAACTGAGCCATGCATATATAACAGGAAGACAGCACGATCCAGAGAAGACCAAGTGATATTGAAACATGTATTTGAATGTTGATTCTAAATGTTAACCAGAGATTTTCCATTATCTTTCTGTAACATAAGAAATAAATTTACTACTTACATCTTGACTTGGATAAAATTATGCCATACCCTGAATACTAAAAATTATACCTAGAAATGCTCTAGATACTTGCCACATATACTTTGCTGCATAATATTTTCTAATATATACTTCCTTTGAAGAAATTGGCTAGTTCTATGGTTTTTTCCAGTAGAATAATTTTTTACTTGGGATACCTGGGTGGCTCAGTGGGTTAAGCATCTGACTTCAGCTCAGGTCATGATCTCAGGGTCCTGGGATGGAGCTGCACATCAGACTCTGTGATCATTGGGAGTCTGCTTCTCCCTCTCTCCCTCTGTCTTTTACCCCACTTGGGCTCCCTCTTTCTCAAATAAATAAATTAATTAAATCTTAAAAAAAAATAAAAATAATTTTTTACTTTAGAGACTGAGAAATATCCATGGTTAAATTCATGGTTAAGAGTCTTTATAGATACTGCCTAATTATAGTTGTTTTAACTTATTACAAAACTAAGGAAATGTACCTAAAATAGTGCAGGTGTAATTATACTTAACAGTTTTTTATAATAAGACATTGACTGGTTTTATCTAGCCAGAATTCTTTTCTTTTTTTTAATCTAGCCAGAATTCTTAATGAATGGGAGTTTAAAAGTATAACTGTCTTTTCTGGGAAAGAATCAAATCAACAAAGCTGCTATTCGAAAGCTAAAATTAAAAAATCATCCTAGAATGTGTCTTGCTCATTATGTGTCCAGTACTTTTTTATGATCAGTGTATGTCTACATCTTTTATCTCTGTCATTCTCTATAAAATCATTGATGTTGATAGATAACCCTGATGGCCTAGAATATACAAAATCAAAAGAAAGATGATATGGTATTTATTTCATTCTACTGACTAGGATAACATGAATGTTAATACACTTTTTAAAGACTTTGAATAAAAATGGTTGAAATAAGAAAAAGGGGGGGGGCTTAGGTTAAGACTAAGATAATTAGAAAGTCATCCATGAACTTAAGAGTAAGAAAAAATGAATATCAGTGTTTGTCAGAATTTTTTATCACCTTTTAGCTCTCTAACTTAATATACATGTGGTTATGAAAAATAAATAAGATGGGCTCGTCTATTTCTTATATTGTCATATAAATGGACTCCAAAATGGTCCCAGCCAAAAGCAAGAAAAAAAATTAATCAATTCATTCAGGATCATCTGGTATACTACTAATAGAGTGGGAATTAACATTCAAAATCTATGTTCCTTATTAGAACTTTTTCCAAGAGATGTTAGGAATGCTACCATTTTAATATCTAAATATACTATTTAAATATAATATGAATATAATATTGAAAGTAATACACCAATCTTTGGGAGTCAAAATCAAATACTAGCACAATGACTCCCACATGAAATTATATACATTATTTATTGCACTGAAATTTTGCTATTGCTTAAAATAAAAACTCTGAAGCTTAAAATATTTGTCGATAGTACAGATAGTGCCCAACTGGAGATCAATCAGGTAAGTCTTCAAGATTTATCTGCAGAGCCCAATTTACTTGTTGGAAACTTTCTTCCCATGCTATGGTATGTCATATATTTAAAAAAAATTTTTTTTATTATATTATGTTAGTCACCATACAGTACATCCCTGGTTTCTGATGTAAAGTTCGATGATTCATTAGTTGTGTATAACACTCAGTGCACCATGAATATGGTATGTCATATTTTTGGCAATAATATTTTATTTCTAATGGAATATGCTATGTATGAGAAGAACTTTGTTGAACACATTTTATTAAATATATATTTTAAAAATATATAAATCTGGAAAACTCACCTTCTTTCCCTCCTTCCTTCCCTCCTTCCTTCTCTCCCTCGGTCCCTCCCTCCTACCTTCCCTTCCTTCCTTCCTTTCTTCCTCCTTCTCTCCTTTCCTTCCTTCCACTATCATTTATTGGGAACCTATTTTGTCCAAGAAGCACTGAGCTCTAAAGCATTCAGAAAGATCTAAAAGATCTAAAGGACATGATACATGTCTTGGGGGAAATGGGTATGCAGACATCTGTAGCACAAAGTAGGCCATCGTTATTATTCCTGCATTAGCCATGAGGAGTCAGACATTAGAGGGATCCTTTCCAGCTTTAGTGGTCAGGAATCAGTCATTTCTGCAAGGGGTCTTATTTATTTATTTATTTATTTATTTATTTAAAGATTTTATTAATTCGTTTAACAGAGAGAGCGAGCGAGCATGTACAAGCAGGGAGAGTGATAGGCAGAGGGAGAAGCAGACTGCCCGATGAGCAGGGAGCCCAACGTGGGACTTGATCACAGGACCCCGGGATCATGACCTGAGCTGAAGGCAGACGCTTAACTGACTGAGCCATCCAGTGCCCCTCTGCAAGGTGTCTTTATTCCTTTTAATGCACCATGGTATTTAGAAACCAAACTCTGACATGGGATGCTGCTGCTTGTTCTTGTTACCTTTCAGCGGACAGAGTTAGGGAATCTATGTATAAAAATTAAAATAAAAAGTGAAAAGATGATGCTTAACTAACTGAGTCACCCAGGCACCCCGCAATAAGCACATTTTTATCTCTGTTTTAAAATCTATATGTATATATTTAAAACCACAAGTTTATATTGATACCTCCAATTCAAACTCTAGGCTTCTCTCTAGATTTCTCATTTTTTTTATTGTAACTTCCTTCCCTAACACTGAGAAACTTGGCTCTCGTTGTCATTGATATTATTAGATCAGTATCCCCTATATATAATCAATCTTCCTTTGCAGCTCCTGGTCCCTCCCACATGCAGAGGCTTTTCTCATGCCACCCTTGCTCTGACATTCTGTAACCAGCCACTTTACCATGTGATATCCTACCCACCCTGGCCAGGCCACAAGACCTTGCATCATCAGGTCAACTGACATGTGGTTTGCTCAATAAAAATTTGATTGATTAACATGTCTCAATAGCACAATGTTTATGGTTTTCATAGAGCAGAATATTGTCACAAGAAAGCAGCTTCCTGTCCTGCTAACAATTCTAGGCTTTTTTTTCTGTGTCTGTGTTAAAATTACATTATGTTAGTGTCAAACTCAAGTCCAGTTATTTCATTCCAGACAACAGAAAATGAAGTATGCAAATACATTTTGGATGATGAGGTTTGAAAAGGCCTAGGATCAATGAAGAGGAAGAAAAATTTTCTGTTGACATTTTAAACTGATTCATTTAATAACTGAATTCTCCCTGGCTTGTAAAACAAACAAACAAACAAACAAACAAACAAAACAAGACAAAACAAAACAGAACACCAAACATAGAGGTGTTTGAAGGTACAATGTAAAAGAATGCAGGATCACAGGACCCCGGGATCATGACCTGAGCTGAAGGCAGACGCTTAACTGACTGAGCCATCCAGTGCCCCTCTGCAAGGTGTCTTTATTCCTTTTAATGCACCATGGTATTTAGAAACCAAACTCTGACATGGGATGCTGCTGCTTGTTCTTGTTATTAAAATTATGGTTAATTCATGGTATTTCCTAGCCATAACTTCATATACAAGTGAAAAGAGAAAAAAGTGAGAAAGAATTTATTCTTAATTAATCTTGTAGAGTTTAAACATAGGCACAAAAAGTGCTCTGCTATGGAAAAAAATAGTAGGAAATTAAGATCTATGAAAAATGTTTGTATTATATATTTTTAAACTAAATCATGACTTGGGAAACACAGACTAATATCGGTTGCAATCATATACTAATAACAAATAATCAGCATCTGTAAACCACAGCAATATGGATCAGTGTATGTTATCAGTGAAATGTTAATGACTTGGTGATGGCCAGTAGGCTGATGTCAATTCATTGAGGGCAAAGGACTTTATGATCCTTGATCTTTCAAGGATCTCCCCATTGCCCTGTTCCTTGCCCTGACGGACTCAGTTTGCTTAGAGTATAATTATTAGTAGCACCCTTTTTTATTCTGGAAAGTGTTACAGCACGGGTGATGAATTATATGGTTATAACTTTAGATAGAATTTGGAGAGAGAAATCTGAGGGATCTCTCGGCAGTTCTTGCCACTTTGACCTACAGGAAAGAGGCAATTTTAAGTAAAGCCACATAGGCCTCATTCCACTCTGGACTAAGTATGAAAGCAAATTGGACCAATCAGCTGTATTTTACACCAGCTGTAACTTCTGGGTGGTCTTCAAGAAAACCCCATTTAGAGTGCATTTCAATGATGCAAAGGAAATTTCACAGACTGCTAAAATGAGAGTGGGAGGTCTGCAGTTGAAAGAGAGGGTTTCAATAACTATGTTATGGACAGCAGGAGAAAAGCTTTTCTAGCTGTAGCTGTCACCTGAAACTTCAGCCCTTAGTTACTCACTAATATACATTGTTCACAGCATTCTACTATTTCCCCGTAACATCTAGACGAATTCTGAACACTGTGTTATTCCAGGTGATGTCATGGATTAAAAATGTAATTTAGTACTTTTTGTCCACAGTATTCAATGTTGACAAAATACGCTGTCAATGCTGTCTTTTGTGTAATGAAGGGAAAACAAGCTTTAATAGGATTTCATACTTCAGTTGTGTGATTCAATGCTAATACAGTATGCTCAGGTGCAAAATTATTAGTAATATAATACTTTCACATTGAGTATTAAGATAGGAATGAGATTTCTGTCTGTCAAGATTAACTGAAAAATTTAAGACTTGATTGTGAAATATAAAGTTTTGAAGACCACCTTGTTTGATCAACTCCACTGAAAGGAAATTCTATGTATACAAATAAGGAATATTTACTGCAACAACACTTGATCATAAAGATGCTATGAGAGCTTTAATCCGTTTTGGATGAAGTGAGGAAAATATATGAGGAGGTGGTGTCAAGACATGAAGAGTGAACAAATGAGTTCAAAAGATGAGAGGAAGAAAAATAAATCAAAGCAAGGAAGAAAGAAAAGATAGTGGCCAAGAGTCTCCAAAGATGAAATAAAAAAGGAACCAGCAAAAAAAAAATTGAATCCCTACCTCCTTTACGTTTAAAAAATACAGATTCTCAATGTACAGGTGTGTGGTCACAGCCTCTGCTCTACCCTAGGCAGCCAACCTGCAACTGGCTTCATAAAAAGCGAATGATCCATGAGCTGCAGAAGACTCTGCGCAGTCATTCCCCACTTCCAAAGAATAATTTGAAGGGAATGTCCAGTCTTAGGCCAGTAGTATTATCCTCATGAGTAAAAGGAGAGCTCATTAATCATTAATTATCATGCTGCTGTGAATGCCACAGAGTGGTTACCAAAGAATACCCTATTCTCCCTCCCTGATCCTTGATCATATTATTCTTGCAGTAGAAGCTGCGTAGACTTCATTTCTGGACATCCTTTAGCTCAGATACAGTAGCCAGGACAGGAAGGGTGGAGTGCAAGATAAGGAGATGAGGTGCCGAGTTTTAAGAAACAGGCTGTATCATTGTCTTTCCTCCTGAGTCTTCCCACAATAACACTAACTGTTCTCCTGTAAAGAGGGAATCATGAGGAGTAAAGAAGTCTTGGCTCCAAGAGCTGTAGTTCTGATCTGAGTCTTCCTATCCTGAGGAAGAATTTGACCACTTTTATCTACTTTAAAATGTTGACAGTGCAGATTAGAACAGAAGGTTTGAACAGGACAAGGACCCTGGAATTTCAAAAGCCTTTGTTCTGATGGAGTAAGATCAAAGGATTATCATGGTGAGGTGGAGGGAGTGGGGAAGATGGACAAGAAAAGGGTA
>NW_024426663.1:12234053-12391200 GCF_017311325.1 Ursus maritimus
GGGAACATTATGCTTAGAATGAAAGTAAAGATTGCAGTGTTCGTATCAGATGTCACATAAATAGGGTAAAAAAAATGAGAATTTAAATTCAGGCAGGGTTGTATGGTTAAGATTGGATTATCATGATTCTCAGAGTTAGTTTGAACATAACCAGACAAGACCACTGTCTTCCTTTTCACAGAAGAATGATATATTTTTCGATTTCTTTGTGTCTCTCAAAAATTGTTGGTATGTTGGTTAATTCAATTATTTTTCCTGAACTTAATTTAATTAATGTTATATTTTTTAAAATGACAACCAAGATCATCTCTTATATTATAATAAGATACAAATATGCATAAAATTGCTTTTCACAAGTCTTCTAAAATTTGTCATAGGTCCTCCTTTTAACTTACGTGGATTCAAATATGTCATGAGTCTATAATATCCCCTAACACAACAACTTATAATCAAAGCCCGTAGTCACATCTTTAGTCTATTCTAGGCATATTAATTCTATTTACCCCATACATCTTCAGCATTAATAAAATAATTTCATTTGATTTCAGAATAAAATCTAAATCATTAAATAAAATAGAGATTAGGTAATATACAGGCTAAAGTGTATAATGTATGTAATATTTAATATATAATAGAAATTAAATAAAAACTGAAAGGTTAAGTAAACAATAATACCCTTTAGGAAACAGTGCCATTTACACTGATTTTACTCCATACAAGGCATAAAAAGACCCACTGTTCTCTTGGGCCCATTCATTCATCATTCATTCAATTTTAATTGAGGGTCTTCTGTGCCACGTGCTTAAAAAAAAGTGCCATGAAGAATTACAAATGTTTTGACAAAACCACTATTAAATCATGCTCTGGCACATAGTAGGTGTTCAGTAAATTTTAGTTGATTGAATGAATGAATTTTCAAGGTTATATAAACTTAATATAAACTTAATCTTATAACTAGATTTTATTTCCCCCCTATTTGCATTCCCAAATATCCAAGAAAAAACAAAAAACCACAATGATTGGCCTAACATATTATATTTTACCTGTATTTGTCCATGCTGGATAAATCATGAAAAGTACTGATTTTTTTTTCTCAATAAAAAGGGATTTTGTATTCTTCTACAACGAGTTTTATTTTAAAACTAATCACTTGATGTGATGAGCACTGGGTGTTATAGGCAACTGATGAATCACTGAACACTACATCTGAAACTAATGATGAACTAGATGTGGGCTAACTGAATTTAAATAAAAAAATAAAACTAATCAGACTTACCAAACAACAAGGCAACAGGAAAATACGTTTAAAACTCTGCTGCCCTAAATTTTCATTACATTCTGTTTCTCTAAAAATAAACAGGTAATAAACTGTAGAATCAACCCTTTTCCTCTTTTTTGCTGAGCATAAATTGGCCGTTAGCCTGCCTATTGGTAAGTTGTTTTATGAGCAGAGAGAAATAATACTAGCAATTACACAACAACCTATAATAATAATAATAATAGTAATACTAAAAGTAAAATTATAGAGTTCCCAATAATGTATTACATATAAACTGGTTTAAATTTGACTGTCATATATTCTTGAGACTTTTGGGGGAAGAAAATATCAGGAAATCATAATCTTGTAACAGTGTTTCAAAAATTCATTAAATAGATTTTAACACTGAGATGCAAAAGCCCATGTTAAGTATCGTTTAGATTTCATAGCAATTTGAAAAACCCATTGTCTTAAGTCATCTTAGAAGGACAAACTTTCCATTAAGCATATTGAGAATTCTCTTAAAGATCACAATGGTGACCAGTTTACTTTCCAAATAATGACTGATTTAAGAATAGATTGTGAAAAGCTGGCATTGCTGTAAGTAAAGGATTTCAATCCGTACTTCTTATCACTTATGAGTCAGATTGGGTCATTACTGATTTTGGGGTTCTGACATTCCCTGCAGGTGTCTTCTCAATTGTCTACTTCTCATGTAATCCAGAGGGATCAAACAAATTTCTCCAACCATAGCTGTGCTTGGAAAGAGTAAAGGCCCTTAATTTCAAGGTATGGAGGCTTTTTAGTTGAAGAAACTGCAATTGTAAGTTATTTTGACTTTACTTGAACCTTGGTAGGCCTCCTTGTATTTTACTCTTATTTTCCCATTTTCAAAATAACTGAAATAAAGAAGTACAACTTAGGGAGAGCTCAAGCCATGGAAGTAAAAGGAAAATCTGTATTAAGTTCTCCAAAGACCCCTTGTTCAGGAAAGTGGGAAATCTTCTACCTTGGGGTGCAAATAATTGCTGCCCCTGGGGTGCGGCGACCAAACAAAAGAAGGGCAAATGTACTTAACAGGAATTAACTCAAGGGTCTTGAATTTTCATCCACTGTGCACAATCCACAGTTCTTTTCTTAAGGGGTTCCCTTTGGCATGCTCTCAGAAAGTTCTTTGACTTCTCTCAGGTGATCTTTTAACATCCTTTCATTGCCATGCTGAGTTTCCAGTGTTCCCACACAGAAGCCTGTACAAACCCTCCAATGAATGATTGCTCAGCTTTATCAGCCTTGTGGGCCTCTCCAGGATGTGAGCAAACAACATTGAGGAAAGACATTTCACACCTTCCACTTCCTAAGCCTCTATCTCTATACAAAGCCAATGTATTGTGTTCACCTCGGGCTTTTGCGTGAACAATACAAGTAGCCTGGCACCACCGTATCAGCCTTTCCCCAAATCCTCGTCTAGGGAAACAGTTATCCCTTATCACAGGAACAAGAGTAAATTTATTTTTGCTGCTGAAAAGAAAAAAATCGTTCAACTTAAAGGATTAACAGATATTAAAATAATATTTGTGTAAGGTTAAGCCCACGGATTGGCACACAGTGAGCTCTCTTGAACATTAATAATCTGGAGATAATACCTGTTCTACTTCAAAGACTTTAAAGGGAGCCTCTCAGTAGCATGTGAATTAATATGGATGATCAAGAACTCATTGTAGTGTCCCAATTTTTAGTTGAACGATCAGAGGCCAATGTTCAATCACTATGTTTCATAGCAATTTGAAAATCTGTAATCCAAAAACATCCTTTAAAGGAAAACTTCTATTTAAGTTGCTCAGCTTGAACGAAGAACATCTCGTATTAAATGTTACAAAATTTGTCATCCAAAATAAAGAACTTTTTGTGTCATGTTTGATGTGTTACTGGAAGGTATGAGGGTCAAGTTCATTATATAATCATTACAAATCACACACTGCATTATGCTACATTTCAAAATATCTGCAAGTAATATTCTGGATAGTAAATGTACAGAACTGGCAAAAATAATCTAGGAGGAGTAGGAAGGGGAATAAAGGAAATGTAGGGTGTCAGCTTGAGTCATGAGAAAGTAGAGCTAGAGAGAAGAGCTTGTTTATTTGGGGAGGTGATCTAGGAGATAGGAGTGTAGGACAGGGGTGAACAAAACAGGAAAAGAGAGAAAGCCAAAGGCAATTCAAAATGGTATGTTTGTGGTCTTTAGCTGAACAATGTTGTGGTCAACTCTGCTTGATCCTTGGGGGAAGTTCTGAGGAGCTACATGGATTACATCACAGAACTTACCCCTTATTCCACCAGGGGCAGAAAATAGCAGATATCATTGACAGTCTCTCTGCCCTCACTGGAAAAGAGGCGTCCTCTGAGGCATTAATTTCTTTGCATATAGATTGTACATATAGATTACTAGTGGTCCTATATCAACGATTCTATATCACAGAGTTGGATGGAGAAGCCCTGGGGCAAAAAGCAAGATAAACGTTGTATGGCTGAGGTGAGATGCTTTCAGGTTACACCTATACAAAGCTCCTCGCTGCAGCAATGGCTGGAGTAAAACATGGCTAAGAGGATGTGAGATGGGGCACAAAACGTGTCTGCCCCTTGAATTTTTCATATCTGCTCATGTTCTCCATTAAATCTAATTAGTCAGGAATCTTCAGTGATAGGACCAGCTATGATTTCTATAAAAGACTTATGACATGGGACACTGGGTGGCTCAATAGGTTAAGCGTCTGCTTTTAGGTCATGATACCAGAACCCCGGGATCAAGCCCCAGATCAGCTTCCTGTCAGCAGGGAACCTGCTACTCCCTCTTCCATTGCCCCTCCCTCCACCGGTGTTCTCTCTCACTCCCTCTCTCTCTCAAGTAAATAAATAAAATCTTTAAAAAAAGACTTATGACAGGAGGTCATTTGTGTGGGAATGTGTATGTAACACTCTATGATTCCTGTTACAGTTTTCTGACTTTAGTTGGTATTCATTATTTTTCTCCTCCACAAATTGTTTTAGATTTCTCTCATTCACAACTAGCTCTTCAACTGGTCTAGGTTGTTAATCTAGTGGGAAAACACAGACCTTCATCCACAAGGCACCTGAGCCCTTATTTGCCTTACCTTCATTGGGCCAAAAGTTGTAATTTCCCACCTATGTTTATCACCGAGCACGTAAGCTGCAGGTACCATCTTGAATCCCCTTGGTTCCAGAAGTAGTTCATTCTCACTGTGTTACAGAAACTCTAGCTCTCCATGACAACCTGCATCTATTAACACTGACAATATATAGGAACTATGCTCTTTGTGTATTTTTCACTGGCACGGGCAGCCATGTGAATAGGTGGTAGTTACGTCTTCAAGTTGATGAGACTCTTATGGTGGAATTATTCCTAGTGGAAGCACTCTCCCTCCAGGAACCAGAACCTCTTATTTGGTAGAGCCCAAGTTTTCAGGGCGAGAAGCATATCTTGAGCCACTGGTTCACTGAGTGACGGTTTAGGGGCTACCATATTTCCACACCTTGGTCTCTGGACTCATGTATTCTAGCTGCTGGGGGTGCACTAATGTATTTCTGTTGCTGATTCAGTGTACATACTATATTCTGAAGAATATGCCCCCAAGTCCGAAGGGTGCTGCCCCCAAGACAATCTCTTACTCGAGCTTGTACCAGCCCATTACATTGCTGTTTCAAGGGTGGCATGGTATATGGCAGGGCAGGTAGATCCTATGATACTTTCCCATTCTTGCACTTTTTTGGGGTCATAAAATGATCTAAATTGGTTTGAGGCAATATTGTATGAGACTCCACACAAATCATTGAGGTATTCTTTAAGCCTCCGGATGGTGGTGCTGGTGGGAATTCCCGTGCACGGGGAAGGTAAACCCATGTATGGAATAGGTATCATTTCTGTTCAGGATAGATTTCTGTCCTCTCCAGGATGGAAAATCCAAGGTAATAAACCGATCAGTCAGTAGGGCCCACTGCAGTTTCTTCTTATCATATCACTCTGTGTATTTTCTTCAAAACACTTTTTACATTCTGAAATTATATTGTTCATTTGTTAATCCCAATAAAGGTGCAAACTTGTTGAGGTTAGAAGTGCTGCCTCTTTTATATAGTATTATATGCTCAGGAGGCCTGGCACGTGGTATGGACTGAGTAAATACCCCTCTTTGCACTCTGAATTAGTACTTAGGCTTTATTTCCTTTGGGTGCCAGTCAGAAGGGAACTTGCATTTACTGAATTCTTTTTAAATGCCAGATGACTTATGTACATTATATATGATGTGGGTGTTGCAATTCTTTCCATTTTATATTTGAGGAATCAGTTGACAGTCAACTTACCTAGAGTCATACAACTATCCAGATAGGCCTATGGGTCCATGTTCAGGTGTGCCTTGCTCTGAAACTACTGAATCAGGATACCTCTTGGAATGACAATTTGACACCAATTCCTTTTATCCCCTTTTGTGATGATGTGTCAGACTTCTAATAAATATTCCAGACATGACTAAATAGAATAGACCATCTTTCCTAATGATTGTTTATTTCCCACTCAGGTAAATGGCGCCATTCTCCATCGGATAAATAGAGGCGATTTCTAACTTCTCCTTCTTTCTCACCTCCCCCCAAATCTTTCTTTTAGTGACTGTTACTGTTAAACAAAATGCCAGGCACACCTACGTTTTGTGATGAGGTTTCTCCTATTTGCACAATTTTTATTCCTGACAGAAAATTCAAATGCCATACCGTCTGGTTCAAAACCAGTTACCCACAATCCTACTGGCCACTTACCAAGTCCTATCAATTTGCTTTCTAAATATCTCCTAGTCCGTTCTTTTCTTTAACCTACAATTCCCCAAATTAGTTCACGTCTTTGTCAGTCTCCACCGAGCTAAACCATAGTGGACATTTGCTGTTTCTGTCTATATAAAATCTCTTTGCACTTTCTGTATATAGTACCCCCACCTTCCTTTAGGTAACAGATCCTTACCTACTATGTTTCCAGGTGTTTTGGGCTTGCCTGTCATAGTCCTCTGCCCCTGTGGCCATGGAGATGAGCACCCAAGCCCGGCCAATTAGAATTCTCCATCCTCCTGACCACAGTGCTTGGTGAAAAAAAGCACAAGATCCAGCCAGACCATCTGCCTCCAGAATTTTCTGAATTGAAGGTAGAGTGGGATCTCTCTTTTTACTTATGTTTTTTGAGCTCAAAAAGCATGATCCTCACTGCACAGAGGAGCCTGACAAGGTGAGTTCAACACAGAGGCAGATGTAGAGGGGTTAAAGTGAGTTCCGTGACATGTTTTGATCCTATTTATTCAATCTTGAGTAAATCCAGTTTCATCCTTGCCTTTCTAGTTATAACTGTCAACATTAGGTGTTTTTCTTTGTGGTTTAAAATGGGCTGATTTGAGTTTATTCAATTGCAAATTAAAACATCCAGTAATGAATTGTTTTCTTGCCCAACCCTTGGCAAGGCCCACATATCCTCTTTTGGTATAACTCTTCTTATGGTTTTACCCCCTAATTCATTTTCCATGTGGCTTACAGATGAGCAGTCTAAAATGAAAATCTGTTCAAGTTGCTCCTTGTATAATGCTCCAGAAATTTCCTTTAATTTTGGGGGAGTAGACCTCAGTTGAAATGCCTTAATTTATCGCACAAGACTAATCTTTCTACTTTCTAATCTTATCTCCTCCACTCTCAATTCTCCTTCTCTCTCTTTCCGAGGTAGTTAGTTTCTCAAAAGCACCAGCAGTCTCACACCTCTACACCACTGTGTGTGTCAATACCACTGTCTGGAGCACCAACTTCTCCTTTTCATCCAGCTGCTTGATTCTTCAAGTACTGAGGCACCCAGGACATCTTTCCTGAATCTCAGCAATCATCATATTGCTTTGTAATTATTGTTTTACTTGTCCATTTTTTCCAAGAGACACCGAAATTTAGGAAGGCATATGGGATGGTTTGTCTCTATATTTTCTGTGCCTGTCACAATGCCTGGCAAAAAATATGTGCCCAGTAAATGTTGGCAAATGAAGGACTAGGGTTACTCAGATACAGGACCCTTGATGGTATGCCTTGATTACAGAGCAATTAAAACAGATAGGCCTTAATGACACTGGTACAGACTCTGAGACAATTCAGTTAAAGTCAGATATGAGCTTCCAAAAAGAGAATTCAAAATGAAAATCATTATCAAATGAAGCATGGATACTTTCCTTGTTTTCTCTTTCAAAAAATTGTTTCTTACTTTTTAAAAAGATATATTTATTTGAGAGAGAGAGAGGGAGAGAGAGAGATGAGGGGCAGAAGGGAAGAGAGTCTCAGGAGACTCTGTGCTGAGGGGGGGCTCATGCCCATGACCCCAAGATCATGACCTTAACCAAAACCAAGCAGTGGGCACTTAACTGACTGTGCCACCCAGGCGCCCCTTGTTTCTTACTTTTTTAAAGACTAAGACACAACAGGGTCCAAACTCTGTCTAGGTCATGAAATATTCATTCCAGAAATGAATGATTTGATTTTGAAGTATAAAAATTATTGTAATGATGATGGCTCTATCTGTATATAATTAAGTCAGATGTTACAGCAGACATTTATTGACAAAAGTCATAGTTGCTATAAAAGTTCTTATTCAGTTTTCCCATAAAGCTGACTCAATTTAGGAGAATGGAAGATTTGATGGGGAATACAGAGACCAAAAAAATGATGATGAAATTATTTCTTCTTAGTGTTTTAGTTTCAAGTGATTAACCTTATTGAAGAGATGCATTTCTTCAAGAATCACTGATTCAAACAATATAATATTAAATATATTTTTCAACAAAGGTTAGCTAACATCCTGCCCATGTCACATGTCATCTCTTTGATGAAAGGGGCGTGTCAAAGTCTTTCACTAAAGGACAGCGTCCAAAAATGATTTTGGTGACTCTTCCCTGTGTTAAACTGGGTCTGTGTGTGTGTGAATGTGCATACATGCATGAGTACATGTGTGCTGAAGGAGAAGGAATTTCTCTCCAAAGATAACGTGTGTGCCCCAAATATTCACGTTACATCCTTTTAAACTGACTAGCTTCCTCAGGGCATATCTAGTTTTTCCTAGGTCTCTAACTTCTTTTTTTTTTTTTTAATTTAAAGATTTTATTTATTTATTTGACAGAGATAGACAGCCAGCGAGAGAGGGAACACAAGCAGGGGGAGTGGGAGAGGAAGAAGCAGGCTCATAGCGGAGGAGCCTGATGTGGGGCTCGATCCCATAACGCGGGGATCACGCCCTGAGCAGAAGGCAGACGCTTAATGACGGTGCCACCCAGGCGCCCCAGGTCTCTAACTTCTTAACCATCTTGGACTCCAGCTCACTATGGAATTTCTTATAATTTCTTTATATTCTTCAGTAGTAAGAATCTTCTTTTCTCAAGGCACAATATCCAGTTTTATTTGCAATTCCTTTTCTAGGTATTAACTGAATTTGAATCTGCCAAAGTTTCTAACAAACATTACCCACATTGCCTTGTCTTTGTTTTTGGAATGTGGCATCAGATTCTACTATGAAAGTGCCAGGTTGACTGTTCTCTTCAATTCTTCTTGTATTTTCCCTCAAATAGCTTTAAAATTGGATTAAACTATTCTCTCAAAGCTCCAAGGTTTTTTTCTGCACTCCATTCTTCAGAAGCCCTACCTTCTAGAATCATCTCTGAAAACTCTGTCCCTCCACTCTCATCTTGCCAATCTTTCAACTCCTAAATACTCTCTCTTAACTTCACTTACCAGTCCATTGTCGTCCTTTAAGACAGTCATCTATGATTAACAGCTCTTTAACTTATGGTTCAATTTCTCTGTTCCAATGCAGACTGGAGAAGCCTTCTATATTTCTGGTTATATTTATCTCAGGAGAATAAAATCTAATATTGTTTAACATTGAAAATATGGAGTCAGTAACAGTTCTTTAAAAGATGTTTTAATTTATATTTATTTTCTGAAAGACACTAGTACATTATCCATGCCCTATAAGAATAATTTGCATCTTGTACATGGAAAGCAAAGAATGAGAAAGACTTTCCTTTATCCCTATGAATGTGTTTCCAGTGCTAATAAAGAAGCCTCGACTGACATGCAGAGTGGAGCCTTCATTCTATTTGATGCTTTGCTGGCTTCTAGAAGCACAGTTTCTTCATCGAGTAGACAGTTATCTATAGTTCATCACATGTAATCCTCTATTTAAGTAGATCAGCTCTTTAAGCAAATTTCTTCCTAAATAGCACTCTCTCTTTGTATTTTCACGTCATAGATCAGAACAACTGTGCTCTCAGTCCTTCCTGCTGTTCAAAAGGGCACTAGCAAGTTGTCCCTGGGGACTAGTTAGGATGGACAAAAACATCAACTCAAATTTACTAAAGCCCACACAAGGTTCTGAAAATTGTATAGCAAACGAACCTTTCTAATTGATACTAAAAAATAAAAATAAATTCAACAGACATAAATTAAAGTATTTAAATAATGGTTTCTTAGGAATTTGATAAGATATTATTTCTTGGTGGGGTTGTTATGAAAGTATAACCTTCAAGAATTTTTCCGGGGAAGGGAGAATGGTTAGTTTCAAGCCAAATTTAATTAGGAGCACTTTCATTAAAGCATTGTATTCTCCTGTTTTTATATTCTTAGAATAGAAAGATAGCCATTAAGACTGGAACAGCGTCTCCAGTAATTAGTATTTATAAACATTCTGCACGTGAGGCCCATTTTCCTTCTTGTATTTAGTAATGGATACTACTAAGAAAACTGCCCATTAAGATAACTAGAAATAAGATATTAGCTTGATAATGATGCACAAAAGGTTATCCTTCCTATTATTTTAGCCAAGAGGTAGTTTGTCTGTCTACCGTAATTTGGTTTCCAAATTCAAAGGTCATATCTCTAATGGAGGAAAGTAAATAAAAGTAAAGGACATTTTTTTTTTTCAGTGTGAATTTTCTTTTTACAATTTCCAGCGCTCACTGGCATATAAATTTCAAGTAAATTTGCTCTGCCTAGATTTTCTTAGTAAATTTAGGCAACTGATCAGTATTGCAGGCTTCAGTGCTGCTTGTCACAGGAAACACCTGGATCTTTTATCTGTCCGTAGTATGGAGATTTCACAGGTAATTTCCAACTTAAGTCTCTTTAGTTGCCCAGAGCCAGGTAAAACACATTGGATAGCTGGAGCAATAATTTTGACAATAAAACCTACTGTGTAAGGAAAACGAAGGTTCTAATTGGGCCCAGGTGTTCCAGTTCGATGTTCCTTATTTGGAGGTCATGAAGAGTGATGAGTTCACCTCAGCTTCATTCTGCCAGGCAAAATTGGGGACCTTGGGCTATAACTGCTTAAGAAAGAATTTAGTCCATGGATTTCTCTCTACAACGAGCTTAATACTCAGGTGGGTTGGCTGGAAAATGTTTACTCTATAATTGAAAATAAAACTATTTGATTTAGTGGACGGAAGGGATAACTCCTCTCAGGAGGCCATAGTTTGATGGTGTCAGGATTTTCATTTTACAGTGACTTCTCCACAAAATGGCAGACTCTAGCAACCTTTCTGAAGTTAGTCCAGGTATGAGGATGTGCTGACCACAGTAAACAAAGCCTGTAGGTCCAGGCTGAACTGGTAAAGCTCATTTCGGTTTCTAATTCTGCAAGACCATCTTTGAAGACTTTTCAGCTGTCTTTCAAATCAATCCATATTTCCTGAGCTTCTGTGTTCTGGTGACCATATTGCTTTCAGCAAAGAAAAAGACTTTAGAGATCATAATCCAGACCCCGTCTCACCTCCTATTTTATAAGTGGAATTGAGGTCTTGAAGGGCAAATGAGTTGTCCGGACTACACAGTTACCCAATGACTTTGCTGAGATGAGAGCCCCATGTTCTTGGTCCCAGTCCAGAGCGTTTTGTACTGTGCTATGCTGGGAAATTCTGTCTCTCTGCTCTGTTGTAATCACTATTTTCCATAGACTCTCTAAATCAGAAATGTTTTTTTCCTGTATGAATTCGTAAAATCTCAGGTTCCATTTTGGCTCTCAATTATGGTTCATTATCCTGATTCCTCAAATCATTGCTTGTATACAAGTCCCTTTCTAAAATTCCCCATCCTGGGCCTCCCTTTACCAGAAGCTTTTCTCTTCATTAGGATTTGCAAAGAGAGAAATATGTAGTTTGTCTTTCAAGACAGTGCTTTCTAGTTCCACTTCAAACACTACTCAACTTTTCCTTTTCTGACCCTCTTCCACAACTGAATGATAACTGTCCTTCCACTAAAATGCTATGGAGATTTGTATTTCTCCTGTGGAATAATTGCTGCTGTGCACTTTTTAAATGCTATTTGTGAGTGATATAAAGATGGGCATGTATATAGTCTTCAGATTTTTAAAAACATGTTTTCTTTCTCTCCTCTCTTTCTCCCTTTCTTTTTTGAGAGTGAGGTGGGGAGGGGCAGAGGGAGAGGGAGAGAGAGAACATTAAGCAGGCTCCATACCTAGCTCAACTCGGGGCTTGATCTTATGATCCTGAGATCATGAGCTGAGCCAAAATCAAGAGTTGGATGCTTAACCAACTGAGCCACCCAGGCGCCCCTACAGACTTCAGATTTAAAGTGAAAGCTCGTTATAAGTGATCATAGTTGGTATAGTATTAAAAGTGCATTTTGGGGCTTGTATGTATGAATGTACTAGTTTTTCAAGGACCATGTACTCTCCAGGACTAATCCAGGATTAGCACATTACTTCCTCTCTGCCCACGTCTCCAAATCCAGGTTTGTTGTTGTTGTTGTTGTTGTTGTTGTTGTTGTTGTTTTAGCTCCCTTGAGTAGTGAGATTTCTACATTCACAAAGGCAGGTCATCCCCAATGTCAAGATTCAGAGAAAGGGAGCCCAGAACTTTAGCTTGCCTGTGTACCCACTCCCTCAGATGCTATTTTCCTTGGGTACCTATCTCTCCCCTGCACCTGAGATGTCTCCCCACTAACCAAGAGGCCTATCTGCATATGGATCTTTCCCTTTATTGTCTCTATCCTTTGGCTTCTGAGTCTGGCAAAGTCTCTCTCACAACGAATAGCAGATTCTTCCTTAAATGTGACACTTGCATTCCTAACCCCTTTTCACATGATGTCGGTCAAGACACCACCCTTTGGGAATTACTGGTCTAGAAAACCATTTGACTCTTCTTTTGTTTTTGGTTTTAAAAACTTCTATTTTTAAAAAGTGTTTATCTTGAGATGATTTCAAATTTACCAAAAGTTGTAAAATACAGAGTTCCACTCTACTGTTTACTCAGATTCCCAATGGTTTATATTTCTGAACCATTTGAGCATAACATTTCTGTATCTGACCAGTTCCCAGTTGTACCTGCCTGATATCAGAATGCTAAACTGTTACCAGCCCAGCTACTAACATCTTCGCTTGCTTTTTTAAAACTACTGTTTTATTTTTTGTTCTTAAAATGTGGGAGGGGAAAAAAAAAGGAATTTTCAATTTTGAAAATCCCCTTAACACCTCCTTTTGAGGGAGAAGTTTTCTACCTTTATCCAAATTTTGAAGAACAGAGGGTCAAAGGTAGATGGAAACTCTAGTAACCAGAATTGGTGAGTTTGAAGCCACTGGTAGAACCACTCCTGCAATGTTAAGATGATCATTTGCGTTAACGTGGTACTTTCTACTAGCAAATTGCTGTATCTTCAGTTTTCTCAGGTATTTATTTCAACAACTGCATGAAATATGTAGGAAGCTGGGATCTGTTAATTGAATTTCCTTTACAGAATCTTTCCTTTACAGAAAAAGTCGTTCTCCCATGTTGAGATAGATTTGACTTTCCTATCTTGTATCCAAGAGGTATCTCTAAATACTGTTTTACAGACAGATTAAAGAAAAAATTAGCTATTAAGAAACTTCAATAATCTACAAAACTGTCCACAGTCTTTCTCTCAATAGCATCAGGGTCCGATTCCAGTGAGTAACACAGGCTTTGAGAAGTCCTGTACAGTTGCTGAGGACAATAGTTTTAATTTTTATGAAACAACTTATCTTCTTGGTACGTGATTTATTTTAGGTATGGGCCAAATTCTTTCAAGCTTTAGACCCATGTGTCTGTGATAATTTGGAAAACTTGGTGAGATAACCTAGAATTCTCCACATGTCAGTGTAGGATTGCTGCTTCTAACTTTGCAGACAGAAAACCAGGGGATATAATAAAGTGAAAGATTGCACCACAAGTGAGCAGAATAGCTAGATTAGACCTCAATCATTTAACTCACTATCAAGTCAGAAAATCTCTCATTTGTTAACATCTTGTTCAGTTTTTCCTCCCAATGCATGGATCTCTTCATCTATTTCATGCTCGAAGCTTTATTTACTTCAAAGGCTCTCCTATGCGGAGTTGAAAGAATGAGCACCTGGCCTGATTAGTATTCTGCCTCGAGATTTCTAAGGATGTTTGTTGAAGACTAACACTGTGAGCTTGGTTAATGATGTGTACTCCATGAAAAGGACTCAACCCTTGACCTATTATTTAAAATTATATAAGCTACAACACGCAAACTCGATGGTTAAAACTGGTAGCAGTGGGAAACCATTTACTGGCCTTTAAAGCCAACTAATCTTTCATGGTAATCTGCCCCCTACCGACATGAGATTTTATGTTGAGGGGTATCTGCCATCTGATTTTAATAACTCCTCTTGTCCGCTAGTGCTCTCCTAATCCACCTGATATGCTGATCAATTAGTCTTCAGTGGCAAAAACCCATTTTAATGTTAATCCTAGTGACATATCATCCAAAAGATAAAACTACCATTCCTCCCTAATGCCTCCTCAAACTATTTCAAAGAATTTAAAGTGAAATAAAATGACATTTATTTTTACTTTCAGAAACTTATTTCTATCCCTGCTGCCCTCCATCATTGACAATCAGCCCAAATTGGAGGTTGACTTTGGGTTTCTCTGTATTCAGGTTTTCCATTTCCCCTTAGTGTGTTCTAAGTGAACTTAGAACTGATTCAATACCCCTCCTGCCGCCCCTTCCCCCCTTAGTGATTCATATAGTAAGCATGAACTGATAAAGGAACGAGCTGGTACAAAATTTTGCATACCTATTTATAAGGACAGAGATCAAAGAGGTTGACTTGGAAGCAGATAAGGAAAAAAAGGATAATATTCCATTTCTTAAGCCCAGGACCTCACACAGAGCACTCTGCTGGTGGGGAAGCCACCTGAACACCACTTACAGCTATTAGGCAAGAAGAATTCCCATTGAAAAGGGACACATTCAACTTCTATACAGTAAAAAGATCTCCATTTGGAATGCCCTGACTGTTGTCCTCCCATATTATCTCTCAGCATTCCAAAGCAATGTGGATGAACAATGATGCTGTGGTTGGTGGGACTCATAAAAGCACAGGGTGGTTGGGGCTCTCCCAGTAAAATCCAATTTCGTGCTCAGTTGAAGGGAGACTTGTAGGGTAAGATGGCAACTTGAGTTTTAGGATCACCACACTAATTCTACCGGCCCTTCTACTGATTTGACTGCTGCTGCCCTATTGTATTCTGGCTCAAGGCTGTGTGAATAAAGAGCTTTAGAGGACATCATAAATACTTGATTTAATTAAGACCATTACCAACACCACTTCTAGCCTCCTTTCCATGGTATAGAATACTTTTGAACAATGGGATGTAATAAATACTAGGGACAAAATGCAGTTCCCCTTTCGTGGTCTGTACAATACAGAGCATCACAACAAGCTGCTGTGTAGCAGTTAAACACTTCTGGTCAGCAGTTTCCTTTGGAGCTGAGGTTTCCAGGGCTAGAGGCTAGGGGGATACCGTCGAACCTTTTCACTTCAGTCAAAAAAGAAAAGGAGGGGGCTGGTGATGGGTATTAAGGAGGGCACGTATTGCATGGTGCACTGGGTGTTATAAGCAAGTAATGAATCATGGAACTTTACATCAGAAACTAGGGATGGACTGTATGGTGACTAACATATTATAATAAAAAATTATTATTAAAAAAATAAATCCCATGGGCCATCAAAAAAGAAAAAAAAAAAAAGAAAAGAAAAGGAGGGGAAAAAAGGCAGTTCTAGTTCAGCCATCTGATCCTAGGCTGAGGTATCCAGTGCTGTTATTTTTAAAGCCACAAGCCACAGGGATTGTGCTATTTTCTGCTCCAGCTGGACAATTTTGACATTCATGCAAATCTCGGCATTAATGCCAAGAAGAACCATGTTAATCCTATTCATCTCCTGACCCTTATATTTAGTTTGAAGAATGCAAAATGTTTACCCAGATGCTGTTACTAATATTGGGAATCACTGGATAGAGTGAATAAAGTTTATCCACTTCTGGATCTTTGTTGGGGTGAAATATATTCCTCCTTTTTCTTATGGGTAACTAGCTTATCCTGGTTTTCAAACTGAGATTTCTGCATGCTGAGAACCTGCTTAGTCCAGGGCAAACCACATCTGTCGGTAAACATACTTATGAATGACTTTCAAATTCTATTATTTGATTCTTCCCTTTGGGAAATTTCCTTTTGTGAAATAGTTTAAATATAGCTAGCTTTTACTGAGTGCTTTAATATATGTTAACCAAGTACTGTTGGGGTCCTTTAAATGAATTTGCTTTTTTGATCCCCTCAAATTCCAATGAAGAGTGTCAACTTATACAGTTGCACAAGATGTGTGCTACACAACTCCAGAGGGCACCAATTACATGGATGAGGTGGTCCTGCTGAAAAGGGAGATACTATCCTTAACCCACTTGATAGATGAGAAAACAGTAGCACGGAGAGATCAAATAACTTGGCTACGATCAAACAGCTAGGACGTGGCAAATAGGTTTACCTTGGCAATCTTGTTTGAATGCTCCCAATGGGCCTATTTTTAATTACAGTTGCAATTGCAATCCTTACTCACATTGAAAATGCATATTTACACATCTTACATATCTGTTATTTTTCTGCGTTGATTGGCACAAAGCTGTCCTGAAATTTTTGGCTAAACTAGCAAGTTTTCTCCAAGTACGTTGCTTAACTATGTCTTTTTAAATTTATTTATTGTTTTTCTATTTTCCCATAATGACTGTTGGACAGAATGGCACCTAAAAATATGCATATCCTTCCTGGTTATGTATGAAAATACAGTAACTTATAGAACCACACTGTCCAACAGAACTTTTTGTGATGATGGAAAAATCCTATATCTACTCTGTCCAATTATAGGAACAACCAACCATGTGTGGCTATTGAGTACTTGAAAAGTAGCTAGTGTGGCTGAAGAATGGAATTTTAAATTTTATTGAATTTTAATTAATTTTATGTTAAATTTAAATAGCTGTGTTTGGCTACCGGCTACCATATTGGGCAGCATAGGTCTTGAACCACTCACTTATTAAGGTCATCTTAATATCTACCATGAAAATTGTACTCATTGCTTCATTAGTTATAAGTATACCTGTCCACTAGCTCCTACATGACTAGATTTAAAGGAGTGATAAGGTGTGGGACAGGAAGCAGAGAGAAACCACACCAGGGGGGAGTCCATAGTCTCGATCTCCTATGCTTCTTTTATCCAACAATGTTCCTACAGGTGTAAAGAGGATCACAAAGTAGATTATTGGGAGACCATAAAACCCATACTTAGGCATTTTCATAGGCACTGGATACAGTAGGGCTTCGAGTCATCAAGAGGAAGATAAACATTAGAACCATGCTTTTTTTTTTTTTTAAGAGCGGGAAGGAGAGAGAACGTGTGTGTGGCACACGTGATGGTGGTGGAAGTAGGGGGACAGGAAGGGCAGAGGCAGAGGGAGAGAGACAATCTGAAGCAGGCCCACACCCAGTGTGGAGCCTAATGTGGGGCCTAATGTGGGGCCTGATCCCACCACCCTGAGATCATGACCTGAGCTGAAATCAAGAGTCAGTTGCTTAACTGACTGAGACCCAGGCACCTCAAGAATTGTAGTTTTTCAGAAAATTGCAAAAATTGTCTCTGAACTATCAATTAGCCTTAGTCATTGCCTATCTCTTTCCACCATCTCTCTACATTCATCCACAATTTCATGTATTACATGTGTAATATAAACACAGTTAGTTTTCTACTATTTTAATACATTTTTAACACAAGATGTATCTGAGATTTGTGCTAAAAGACTCAGGAAACTTCTTTAAAACAAAGTTGGCTTCAAGGTAGAAATGACTGCCTTTTGACCTTTGATTTCTTTGAATGGGTAGAACAGAGATTCCTGAAAGAAGAGGAGGTGATTATGAAAACAATCTGGACAGCTAATTTCTCCATTTTAGGTCTTTTCCTGGCCTTGCTCGATACTTTGGTTGCACATCATTAGTCTTAAAAGGAACACTCTCAGGGAAACCACCTTATGGTGACGACACATTTGGAGCAGGTGTGTGTCCTCTGTTGCGAGCCCCTGAGCACCGCTTAGGCCTTTGTTGTTGGCCTCTGCTCTCCCCAGGGCTTGGCCTCTCTCCAGAGCCTGGCTTTATTCACCTTGTCAGCCAAATCTCCCTTTGCTTGCATGAAGAAAGTATCTTTAAAGGCATCATGTGCTACCTGACTTTTAGCTTGTAGTATCAGCTGCAGCCATTGATTCTCTCATCTGCTGCCTCACTGGTCCACTTAGAGTGGTGTCACCTGGTAGACGTGCCCTCTAAAACACACAACGCTCAGTGACACTTGGATTTCAGATAAGTAATGAGTAAATTTTTAGTATATTTCAAATTTTGCGTGGAACATAATTTTTAAGTAGATCTCAAATTTTGCAGGAGACATACTTACACTAAAAATTTATTTGTTGTTTATCTGAAATTCAAGTTTAACTGAGGACCCTTTATTTTTATTTGCCAAATCTGGCCATCCTACATCAGGAGCATTCTCTTCAAATCTTAGCAGGGAGGAAAGGGCTAATGCTACTCAGACTTTTGGGGAAGGCATCATGAGTCATTTGAACAGTGTGCTTCCTCTTTCAGAAATACCAAATATGCTCTTCTTGGAGTGACTAAGACTTGGATAATGGTGGGACAAATGACTTATTGATGGCTCTGGTTGAGCACCTCACCTCGTGGGGCTTCATTTAATCACCACAGACCAGTAATTTAAACGACGGAAGGTCAATGACTAATTCAAAATCTGGAACTCTTTTGTTTTGTTTTCCTATGGAAGTGTGAAGAGCAGAACTAAAATGAGGTAGCTTTCATTCAGGGAATCACTTGTGCTCAAGGATAAGGCATGCTACTCTTAATAATTTTTAGGTTTTTTGGGTAGCTAGCTGAAGCTACGGAACTGTGGCTTTATACTTTAAAGTATTTTTAAGAGGCACATTCTGATGGTGATTTCCAATGCACAGGGCAGAGCTGAAGAAAGAGAAGAAAATGTGCCATAATAACATTTGTATTAGGTAAAATCAGTGATGGAGACATCAATGCCATTGTTCATCGTCCTGCTAATGACGGAGGGGACAGAGCCAAGAAAGCAGCATGACTTTGCAGCCCACCTAGCAACTTCTGGCTCTTTCGGAGGTAACCCTAAACTTGAGGCAAAGCCACAATGCTCAGTCCCAAACATAGCTCTTTTATAGCTGTCTGAGTTTGTTTCATCTCCCCTTTATTCTTGGATTAGTGGCTTTAAAATGGAAATGCTGGATTCATTTCAGTTATTAGGCTGATGTAAGCATTGTAATTCTCTCTCTTGAATTCTTAAATGTGTTGATTGTACTCTGGGAATTTTATGGTTCTTTTAAAAATACTGAAAGTGCTTTGCTCCATTTTTCCGATGTAATTGCTTGTACTATTTAATCCCCAACTCTATTATATTTGAACTTTTGCAGAGGAATCAAAGAAACACAAAAGGCATGCTAAATGATAAATTTCCATTTCTTCTTTCAAAATACAAATAAAACTAGTTTGTAAGGAATTGCAGGAAAAGGAACTTGTTTGAAGGTGGAACTTACTCTGAGTCAGAAGCCTTGTTTTTTTTCAAAGAAATACTCTGGTGACCAAAACAAATGGTGGTGAGTTGGTGACACAATAATAATTGGCAGTCTCTGGTGTCCAAAGCCATTTGCTTGAATTATTTATGTCTCAAAACTGACAGGAATTTCATAAAAGCAAATAAGGCAAGTCCAGAGGGTGTCGTTTACATGACGCAATCACACATCTGATCGACTGCAGGTCTCATCTGCCGGAGCTGATGCCTTAAAAACCCAGGGGAGGTGTTTATTTCAAGACAGTCCCATGCCCATCAAGGTTTGATTGGTCCTTCACCAGCTTGATTCCACTCATTGTCAAAAGCAAGTTGACAGAGAAGAACAATTCACTTACTGTTGTTTGCTCTCAAGACCTCGGCCACAGGTAGTGCGACTGGATTGTAGCCTGAGACTCTAAAATGATCGTTTAGTCCCCTAAAAAGACTTGCAAAAATGATCAGGAACCAACTGAATAATGAGTGGTTGCTTTATAATACCTGAGATGCGGCTATTCCAGCCTGGCAACCTCCTCAGAAGCTCTTTTGGCTTTGTCTCTGGGACTCAGCTGGTCCTGAATGTCTTCCCCCACTCCTCATTAACTTGGTTTTCTCCCGCTGCAGTGCCCTTCTGGTAGGGTGGGTGGAGATGGGCCTCGGTTCCATTGTACTGGCCTTTGGAGTTGGAATAGTAAGTGAGGAAAATTAATTGCCCCAAAACAATTTCCGTAGTCTTTGTTACATACAGATGAGTGGTTCATCCTACTCATTTTAATGTGGACTTTGGAGACATGCTCATAGAATTTATGATCCTTGAGATTTCAGTTTATCTTGCACATTTTAAGAAAAAGTGTCTTAATGTTCAAAGTGAGCAACATATTTATGAATTTTCATTGAAGTTTGTGTTTATTTTTGCCTTGGTCATTACAACAACCTTTGGGAATTGAATGGCTTACAATACGCTTCAGATTTTTGGTATTTTATAGAATACTTACTAGTCCATATTTTGAGATATTTTGAATATGTATAAAACTATGAAAATAAATTGTTCAGAACATCATGGTCATTGTCCACAATTAAATTGCTAAAGTTATTTCCACGTTAACTGATGCCAATCGCAAGTTATTTCCTTTGAATCCTGACGTTTGTGACAACATGGATGAAACTTGAGGATGGTAGGTGAAGTTAAGTGAGTAAGACAGAGAAAGACAAACACCGTATGATCTCCCTTATATGTGAAATCTAAAAACGCCAAACTCAAAGAATCAGAGAGTAGAATGCTGGTTGCCAGGGGCAGAGGGATGGGGGAAATGGGGAGATGTTGGTCAAAGGATACAAACTTCCAGTTACAAGGTGAATAAATTCTGAGGATCTAACATACAACACAGTAACCGTAGTTAGCAATACCGTACTGTACACTTAAAAGTTTTTAAGAGAGTAGATCTTAAAGGGTCTAAGCACAAAAAAGAAATGTTAATTAGGTGACATGTTGGAGATGTTAGGCGACGCAATACATAAGTATTGCATTGAATGTGTATCAAATCAACACATTGCACAACTGAAAGTGACACCATGTTATATGTCAATTACGTCTCAATAAAGCTTGAAAAAGAAGTGCTGGAGACAGGTGGTAGTGATGGCTGCACACCAGTGTCAGCACACTTAACACATTAGAACTGCACACTCAAAAATGGTTAAAGTGGTAACATTTATTTTATACATATTTTACAATAAAAAAAGAAGTATTAAAAAAAGTTGTTTTCTTTGGACACCCATGATGTAAAATGAGTTAGTGGTTGACAATTTGTGATAAAGAGGATCTGCCTCCACAGGTTTTTGAAAAAACAAATACTGCCCTATTCATAAGTAGAAGTTCTGAGGAAACACATTCAACTTTTGCTCCTTGGTGGGGCTTGCGAGACTACGGAACTGTGACAGGCTAAACGGAGTGTTAGTTCATCCGAGGGCTGGCTTTGAGAGGAAAGAATGTCTGAATCCTCCCTAAAAGAGAAATCTTTTGTTTCAGAAATATTCCACTGGGGGAAAAAGGCCTATTTTGTATCCTAACCCATTTCTCTGCTCCTCCTAATTACCTTTCCCAAGTCTGTGGTATGTTATTTCTTCTCTTTTATCCGAACACAAATATAAACTGTCGTATTGTTATTTACTCAGGTGTTCAGCAGGAAAAGAAAAGATTTCTTCTTCCAACAGGAGTCTTTTTAGCTTTTATTAAGCAGATTATCTTTTCAGTGGTACATAGCTTTCCTGACCTTCCTAGAATGTCCCACACCCATCGCTCCAACTTGGTAGAGGAAACTGCCTCTCCTGCCACTTCATCTATTTAAATGTTTGCGGTCTTGATGTGAGACGGGAAGGCTCTCCATAAATCACTCTGGGATTTGTTCGGACTTTTCAGAGCTCCTCTGTTCCAGGCACATGTGAAAAGGTTTCAGTCATGCAAATATCACGAATAAATGAGTTGTATTCATCTCTAACTCCTGTGTTTGCAAAGATGTGCTGGACACCTGGAAAAGCAGTCAAACCTCACTCAACACTTGACATTCAGTTTAACCTCCTCTGAAGGAAATAAGCACTTAAAATCTGCTGAGTCATCCGACTCACACTTTTCATGGGAACCATACGCTTGGACGTTTCAGATATAGCCGTCCAGTGGGTGTGCTCACAGTTGGAAAGTATCTATTATTTTTTCACTGCTCAGCCTGGGTTTTTGGAACATGCCTCCTTCTTGTAAACATATTAAGATACTTTAAATTCTAAGACTTTCCTTCTCTTAGACATTCTGCCCTTCCAATCCTCCTCCCAAGGTCCTCTCATTTCCCTGTCTTGTTCAGAGAACAGCAAGAGATGACATCCTGGTTACATTCAGGTCAGGAAAGGCAAGCCCATGACTGTTCTTAAAAACAAGGCAGTATTATTGCTCCCTAAAGCTGCAGGATATTTTACATCATTAGAATACTTATTAAGGAATATCTTTAACTGCATCATGTTTAGTCAATCAGTGAGCATTGTCTTAGCACCGGCAGATAATGAACATGTTAGTGGATGGGGATCTAGGAGACTGGACATGGTCTCTGCCATCAAAGAACTTACAACTGGTGATCATCATAATAAACACCCAATGAAAATATGTGCAAGTGAAAAAACATAACTATGAAAGAAGGAAGAACTTCTGTTGAACCAGAGTGTTGATGTTAGTAAGGAAAACCTTCCAGACAGCTTTACTGCTACAGAGTGAATATTAATTCGTTTTAATATGGTAGGAACTGGTTATGAATATTCAGAATTTATCCATTCCTGAGCTATAGCCATCACAGAACTGACAACTGCAGAACTAGCTCACATTTTGTGTATGTGAGATGCATTGGGGAAATCAATAGTTTTTACTATAGAGAAAATACACATTTTCTCCTCCAGAGGAGTTGTGGTACCTTTCCCGAATTTGTTGTTTCCTTTGGCAGACCTAATAGTATCTTTGCAGTAGTTTGCACGGGAGAGTGCCTGGAGAGAGAAGAAATACTCTTTTTTCCTCTTACTACTAGATGGTGGCTCATTCGGGAAATGAGAAAAATGGTATAGCTGAATTGTAGACAGAGGAACTACTACACAGATTTTAGCATAAATACCTGTTATCAGCAGAGAGTAAAGAAAGTTGGTTGAGAGATAATTTTCTAATTATCTTGGTGGAGATATTATGTGTATTCTGCTAACTAAAGACAATATTCAGCTCCTCACTTTCTTTTTCTTTAGGTGATAAAGTGTAGTTAATGAATATCAGAAGAATATTACTGAAGTTTACAGGGAGGAAAAAATCCAGATGCACTGAAAGGTGATACATTTCTTTAAGCTACTCTGGATTTGTGAATTGCAGTCTCTTCTTCCTGCCATATTTTATCATGAAATGTTACAGTAGATATGACTGATTCAAACTTTAATTTTATATGATTTCAAAATATTAGGTTAAGTCACCAGTAACAAGTGAGTAATAATAATAACAATAAAAACAATTTGCTTTTATTTGCCCTGTGCTAAATTCCTGAGATTTAATTTGGAAATTTAAAAATGAGTAGTTATTTCTAGGGGCACCTGGGTGGCTCAGTTGGTTAAGTGTCTGCCTTAGGCTCAGGTCATGATCTTGGGGTCCTGGGATGGAGCCCCACGTCAGGCTCCCTGATCAGTGGGGAGTCTGCTTCTCCTTCTCTCTCTGTGCTTCACCCCACCATTTAAGCGTGTGCGCTTTGCTCACTCTCTCAAATAAATAAATAAAATCTTTAAAAAAATAAGTAATTTCTAGAGAGCACAAGCAGGGGGAACAGCAGGCAGAGGGAGAAGCAGGCTTTCTGCTGAGCAGGGAGCCCAATGCGGGGCTCGATCCCAAGACCTTGGGATCAGCACCAGAGCTGAAGACAGATGCTTAACCGACTGAGCCACCCAGGCGGCACATAAAAAAATAAGTAATTTCTAAAGCCGTCTTCTATGAACAAGCCATGGATAATACTAAAAGATAGTGGTGAAAGAGAGTGCTTGCTTCAGTTGGTAGTCAGATGGCATATTCAGTGCCCAATACTCAATGTAAGTCCTACCTTCAGATCCGCTATCAATGGGATGCTTATATTCTCTCCTAAATTCATGTGTTGAAGTCCTAACCTTTACTATGTGGTTTTGGGAGGTAATTAGGTCCCAAGAGCAGAGACCTCATGAATGGTATTAGTACCCTTATAAAAGAGACCCCAGAGAGTTCTCTTGTCTCTCTCACCATGTGAGGTTATAGAGAGAAGACAGCTGTCTATGACCCAGGAAATGAGTTCTCAAACACTGAATCTGCCAGTGCCTTGGTCTTGGACTTCCCATGTCCAGAACAGTGAGAAAAACATTTCTGTTGTTTAGTTCTAAACTACCCACTCTATGGTATTTTGTGATAGCGGCAGAGCAGACTAAGATAGTCTCTTTTTCTAGTCGAATTTCACATGGAGTAGCTACAAGTTGTTATAAATAATTCTGTGTCAATAAGCAGAAAGATTCTGAGATTGAGACAAGCAAAAATATTTTTCTGAGTAGAATATAGCCGATTCAGGGAGAATCAGTTTTGTTCGTATTAGCCAGGTAAATAAAAATAGGTAATACTATTTTCTTTGAAATATATAGACATTTCCAAAGTACTTCCTATCTAATTTTCACTTAAGTTATTTCACCATGTAAATATTCTTGGGAAAAAGGAATATCAATGTCACTATTTACTAAACAGGAAAAGTTATGGCTCTAGATTAATTCACTAATAAAACTATTTTCCTAAAACCAATTTGCCAAAAGCTAATTTTCCACAAGCCAATTCACTAAATGATAATTCAATAACAATTTGAATATAATAATAAGAATAATATATTCATAACCATTAAATGCATTTTAAAAATGTTCCTTAAAACATATGTGGTAAATTATTGAATTTGATGAACTTGTTATTTGGCAAATTGATTGTTTAGTAAATTGACTTGCTTTCAAACTGACAGATTCATTCATTCAATACTAAAATAATGCATTTAATGAGCACATACTATAAGTCAGGAATTGGATGTTTAATACAGAATGAGGCAGCACTAAAGAAATTATAGTTAGTGAAAGAGAGGGTCGAGAACATTATTACAGAACAGAAAGTGCCACAATAGTAATGTTATGGGAATACTGAGGAAGACCGTAGGGGAGAAACAGCTATTCCCTCTGGCTATTGGTCACCGGCGGCTTCTAAGAGGAGGCGATACTTGAGCTGACACTTGGAGGTTGGAAGTGATTTACCACAGGGAGTGAACGAGTGATCAGAATGTAGGTCAAGGGATCAGGATATGTTAAGGCAGTGGTTTTCAAACACTGGTAACAGTGGTCATGAAATAAATGTCAAATAAAAATGAAATCAAAATTGGCATTTAAAAAGAAAAATAGAATGGAACAAACAGTACCAGAAGGCACTGGATGGGGTCAGGTAAGTATTGTTTTATGCAAATCTGTTTCAAACGTATATGTCATATGTATGTCATATTATCAAGTATATTTCTTACTGCACATCACAGTCCATACATAAGGCACAGAAGAAAGGGAGAATATGCTTAAAAGTGTACTACAGGTAGACCACTGAGGTAGGGAGCAAAAATTCTATGTAAGAGACTACAGGCAGAGAAGCCTGGAGAAATAGAGTCCAGATTATGGAGGCACTAATAGACATTTCAAGAAGTTTGGACTTTATCCTGAAGATAAAAGGAGTCACTAAAATGATTCATGGCTTAAATAAACCAATTTTCTTTTACTCAAGAGGTTTGAAAAATCCAAATGGTATAGAAGAATGAGTACAAGAAAGAAAATTATTTTTGCCAATGCTACTACTTACCTCTCAACCCAAGCTTTTATTTCTTAGGAGCTACAGCTTCGATTGGTGTCTGTTTTGGTACAAATGTGCACAATACGTTCTATTTCATGATTTTCCACTTTGGACAAGGTCGTTTAATTTCTTACTAAAAAAGATGAAGAATCTAGCATAACTACACTACTTTCTCTTTCCCTTCTACTATATGAATTGTGTTAGATTTTTTTTTTCTTTTTTGGGGTGGTTGCCTTTATAATTTGACGTACTATACTTAAGTCTTAATATTTCAGTTACATAGCATGTCTATTGACTCTTTATTATGGAAATATGGAAATTAATATTGTAAATACTTGATAGAAAACTATAGATTGAACCTCTCTGTTACTCCTAGAAATTTCCAATTTAGATGATAGAAAAGATATTTCTCTCAATCTCTCTCTCTCATCTAGAATATCCTTAGAAATCCAGAAGGTGACAGACATGGAACTGTGGGAAGAGAGAAAGAAATGTAATCATATTGGTAAAGCCATCAAAACAGAGAATCCGTCCTCGGCATTCTATAAATCGTGACCTAATTCCCTGCTTCCAGCCGAGCAGTTCAATTCCTTCTTTAAGTCCGTGACTTTATTACACCCATTCCATGTTAGCTTCCTTAGGGCAAGAGATCTGTATCTTTTCCTTCTTTTCTTTACCTACGTTTTGAGTACTAACTGCTTTTGAACTGAAAACATTAATAATCGCTTCTAAAGCCATTAACATAAGTTGGCAACTACACGTTCTTGAATTTACAAAGTGCTTCCACACGTTTCTAATTAAATCATGACGGTAAGCCTGGAAGATAGGCAGGCCAGACATTAGTACTGTTCAAATTTTATAGGCAAGACCCAGAAATACTATGTTCCTTGTCCAGAGGAACCTGGATGGCATGTGGTGGTCCAATGATACTAATAACTATAATGACAGTGAGTATTATTTGGAAGCTTACTAAATTGCCAGGCACCGCTCTATTATTACAGCATTTGCAATTGCTAACAATACGCCTGGTAAATTCAATTTCTCCAAGTTTTAAGTTCCTTACTTTCAAAATGGAGAGAATAGTAATGATATACCTTGTAAGCTATTCTGAAGGATAAGGATGTCACGTAGGGAAAGTGGTAAGCTCAATGCTTGGAATATGGTTAGCTCTCAATAAATGTTAGCAATTATTGTTGGTCACCTCTCACTACATCCACCACTTCCTAGATACTTAACCTTGACTATGTCACTTAGCCTGTGCGGGCTTCAAAGCCTCCTTATTAATAAAATGGAGCAATTGAGGCTTAGGGAGTTTAAAGACTTAACTGAAAGTCACATAGGTAGGAAATGAAATATTTAGGACTTGAACTCAGCTCCTAGTACATATATTTAACCATTAGGTTAAATCTAAAAACCTTGACCCATGAAATTTGTGTGTAGGCTTCCCGTGTGGCAGTTAATGAGAGCTGCTTAGGATGTTAGAGAGATTGCCATCTACCAGACATTCTAGTTCAGTTACAGCAGCTCTGTTACAAACCTATCCATATCACATCATTGAGAATGACCAAGTTGAACGAAGAGTAGAAGGTAAGTTCTATGAGAGATTCTTAGTGATCCTCAATTTCTTTTGAGTGTTTTATTTAAATAATCAAGCCAACGATCACCTATTAATGGTTCCCACAGTGCGGTATCTTTGAGTTCAAAATTTTGTTTGAGTTTTTGGGGGAATGATCTTTGTATAAGAGAGGTGATAGGAAAGTGGGAAGTTTTTTGTTGTTGTGATTTTGTCTTTATACTTCGGAAAACAAAAAAAATACAATTAAGAATAAAGTATATAGTACAGAAGGGCTCTATATGAGCTGTTTCTTTTATGGTAGCATTAGGAGATAAAATCTACATACGTGACTTTTTCCAGATATGTCCATCTTACTCCTTTATTTTATTTTTTTTAAAGATTCTATTTATTTATAGGAGAGAGAGAGCAAAAGTAGGGGGAGCAGCAGAGGGTGAGGGAGAAGCAAGCCCCCCCCCCAACCACCCATGGAGCAGGGAGCTGGACTCGGGGCTCGATCCCAAGACCCTGAGATCATGACCTGAGCCGAAGGCAGATGCTTAACTGACTAAGCCACCCAGGCGCCCCCATCTTATTCCTTTAAACAACAGCAACAAAAAAAATCTCTTAGTTCAATTACCTTTAAAAAATGGATTAAGAAGCATCTAACTTCACCATTTTAAAATCTCACCACATTTCTTTGTTTTTATGACTTGGAGAAGATGCTACTTATTAAGGTATGAGCTTTGCTTTCTTTAATCTGTAAAATGAGGGGAAGTCTGTGATAATGATGTCTGTCCTGCTTACCTCTCAGGGATCTTCTGAAGCACTCTCCAAAGTTATGGTATAATTATTATTATGATCCAGACTCTTCAGTTTAAATGCACATACATAATTATCATAGCTAACCTTTCCATATGGCTTACGATATGCTAGGCACTGTTCAAAGCATGTTATGTGTATTAAGTCATAGAACGATCACAACAATCTTCTGAGGTTGATACTACTATGATCCCCCTTTTACATCTGAGAAAACGGAGACCCAAGGCACCAGAGGTCAAACCCAGGCTGAGTGTCCCAGAGTCTATGCACTTAATCACAACGCTATGCTGCATTCCAGGAGACTCGTCAGAATTTTTGTGTCATGTAGATTTTTCTCTCTATCTAGATCAGACACTTAAATACAACAAAGGGACCATAAGCTTTTGGAGTTCTTGAAAATTCTAATACCCTTCCCATATCACTCTGTGATGGGTCATTTCTCTCTGTCCATGTGCCTGCTTCTGTGAATCTTTCTTCCTGTGCCCATTTTCGTGGCTTCTAATAATTACTGTGGGGCCTGAGGCTCAGTTTAAGTAGATCTTCAGCTCTGTTTCTTACACAAAACACTTCTGACACCAAATGTGTGGGTTTCTTTTCCCCCCACACCAACCAATTCTCCAGCTCTCCAGACGCTAACTGGGTGTCCTACAATTCAGTTCATTTCCGACACTAACTATTCAGGGGTCAGTGCAAACCACAGTCACGTAAGACTGCCTCCACGGCAGACACCAGGTGCAAACTGGGCCACCAGTACTTCTGACCGACTGCCTATAATACATTAATTATATTATAACATATTCATCATAACAAAAGAGGAGCCTATTTCCCCTATTACGCAGGAAATTAACAAGGGTTTTAAAAGCCCTAGGCCAGGAATAGGGGACAAAGACCAAATATTTATTTTTTCTTCTATCACTATATCCCATTAGACTGTTTCAATTAGGTCTAAAATCATTGAAATGTTCACGGAAGAAGCCCGAGGAATAGTCTGTGAGTGAAGTACTAGAGTTTTCTTACATGGACGTGGCAGTACCCAGATTTATTGTGCTGTTTTTCTTTGTATAGCCAGATTTAGTAGCTATCTATGGTTACTGTGATGCCTGGATTTCAAGCAGTTGTCCTCCCAGTTAGAAATAATAGCAGCCCATATGTTTCAGTTTTGGCTAAAAGCTTTTGTTCTTATACAAATAAGGGGCTTCCAGAGAAGAGAAACATCCCTGAATTTTATTAGATCAACAAGAAAATTCAGGCCTCTAGATTGCACATCATATCGGTTCTTCTACAGCTACTCGTAGGCTTCAGTTTAATAATATGAAGAACACACGTCCAAAAAGAATCCAAAAAGAATCCAGGATTTGGAGAAGAAAAGGCCCTTTTGGTTGGGATTGTTTAGCCCCTTTTCTGACGGTGCCAGTGTCCCCCAGAGCCAGTTGCTGTCTGGTTTTAAATGAGTCAATCGGCAAAATTTCTTGGGCTTTCCTTTCAGGAGAGCCCAGAGCCTAATGACTATCCCATCCAGGAATGTTTTCCTGACTTTCAGCACAGACATCTCTCTGGAAGACACTCATGGCTCCGGTAATGCTAACCCAGGCCTGCAATATTTCTTCGTGTTTATGGGTTCTCATCCATCAGATGGAGCGCTTGATAATTATGTAAATACCTTGGATGGATTCCAGACTGAAAGTCTTCAAAAAGCAAACAGATGAATCATACACTAAACGAAGCACAGGACCCACTTGTCCTATTATTAGATAAACAGGCCATCCCTGAACAATAGCTTACTCCGAAAGAAATGCCCGAGCAGGAGAAAAATCAGGGAAGCTTGCAGGGAAGTTTAAAAGTTTCTATTTTTTTTCCAAATTCTAGGTGTTCCTCTTTCTCCCTCTCCAATCTTCCTTCCCCAATTCAATCAACCACCGATAATCTTATCATAAATGTTCACCTACACACATGTATCTTTTTTTTTTTTTTAAAGATTTTATTTATTTATTTGACAGAGATAGAGACAGCCAACGAGAGAGGGAACACAAGCAGGGGTAGAGGGAGAGGAAGAAGCAGGCTCATAGCGGAGGAGCCTGATGTGGGGCTCGATCCCATAACGCCGGGATCACGCCCTGAGCCGAAGGCAGACGCTTAACCGCTGTGCCACCCAGGCGCCCCCACACATGTATCTTTTAAGCATACATTCATTCGTATACGCTGTACTTCTGCATTCAGTTCTTAAATATTCCCATGAGTTTTGTGCTCAAGGCTTTTGTCTATGTTCACAGCATTTCTGGTCCTGTAGTTTATTTTTGATGCTTTGCAAACTGGTCTAAGAAAACTGTCCAGAAAGTGTCGAGTATTCTTGTGGATTTTTAGATCCATTAGGAGAGACACTGGCTACAGCTCCTTTTGGGTCTCTATTAAAAATTTTTTTCCAGGAATACTCAAGGAGTCATGACTCCTAAAGCCTGTAAAATTTCAATTAATGGAAACATACAAGCAAATAAACAGAACCTAAAAAATCTTTATAACACCAAGAAGAAGAAACAAACAACAAATAACCCTTCCATCTTGAATAAAAATCTACAGAATGTATTCTTCTTAGGTTAATTAACTACTTCCTAATATATATTTTTTAGAGATTTTAGTTATTTATCTGAGAGAAGAGTGAGAGGGAGAGAGCACAAGGGGAGGTGGGTAGGGCAGAGGGAGAGAGAAGCAGACTCCCCAGTGAGCAGGGAGCCTGAGGTGGGGCTTGATCCCAGGACCCTGAGATCATGAACTGAGCAGAGGGCAGACACTTAACCAACTGAGTCACCCAAGCACCCCTAACTACTTTCTAAGATGTTTAATCTTTCGTTTTTCAGGGCCTGGTTGTAATGTTCAAGAGTTTTAGAAAACAGGTATGGTTGTATGGTTCTGATAGCATCGCTATCATAACTCCTGATTATTTAAGCTTTGTAGTCAAACAAGTGTTTCAAGATCACTCTGACATGCAGTATCTCTGTTTTTGGTCTATTAGCAGGTTATCAAGAAGGTTTAGAGATGATACAAAGTAAAGTATGGAGCACTTTTTACTATTGTTCTTAACTAAGATCCAGCGGCAGAAAAAAATCTGGTGGGAGAATCCTAGGCATTATTTTGCCTTTTTAAGCAAGCAACAAGAATCTAAAAATGTTGTAAAAAGATCTACATGTACTTTTTCTTTGAAGGTGAAGACACTAGCACCCATAAGTTACCTGCCTCTGAAATGAAAACAGGAAACAAAAAACAAAAACACAGGGGCGGGTGGGCAAAATGGAGCTTCTACTCATTCACTTTTCCGCAACTGACCAGAACATGTGCTCCATGAATGCGGCTGAATAAAAAAAAAAAAGCAACTTCCTGATGTCATTTTAGCTCAAGACCTCATTTTTGAAACTAAATAGAAAATTGTAAGGAGGCTCAGGGGCACCTGGGTGGCTCAGTTGGTTGAGCGTCCGACTCTTGGTTTTGGCTCAGGTCATGATCTCAGGGTCTCTCTGTGCTCAGTATGGAGTCTGCTTGAGATTCTCCCTCTCCCTCTGCTCTCTCTTTCTCTCTGTCTCTCAAATAAATAAACCTTTTTTAAAAAAGAGAAAATCGTAAGGAGGCTCAATTCATATGAAAATCAGTACCATCATCAAGGAGAGATGGGAACCTATTCAGCTTCTCATTACATTCAGTAGGACTATTGATTAATCTTAGTCACATCAATAATAATGATAAAAATAGCAAACATTAAATATTTATTATGTGCTAGTCATTATAATAAATGCATTAAGTACATTACCTCATATATTACTCACAAAAACTCTATGAAGTGGTACTATTTATCCCAACTTTTTCTTTCTTTCCCTCCCTTCCTTCTTTCCTTCCTTCCTTCCTTCCTTCCTTCCTTCCTTCCTTCCTTCCTTCCTTCCTTCTTCTTTCTTTCCTTCCTTCTTTTTCTTTCCTTCCTTTTTTCTTTTTCTTTCTTTCTTTCTTTCTTTCTTTCTTTCTTTCTTTCTTTCTTTCTAAAAATCAATTTTAGTGACGTATTATGTAAGTGGAATAAATTTAATAAGTTTTAAGAGGTGTATATTCTTATGAAGCCACAACTATAATCTAGATAGGGAACAAAAAAGTATCTTTGTGCCCCTTCGCTGTTCATTCTTCCTTCTGCCCCTAGCCCAAGGCAACCACTGTTACTATAGACTGGTTTGCATTTTCTAGAATTTTATATAAATTTTTATATAGGTGGAATCATATTGTATGGATCTGGCTTTGTTCACTCAACATAATGATTTTGAGATTTATACATACAGTTGTCTCTATCAGGAGTTAATCAATCAATTAGTTAGTGATGGTTACAAATGTCATATTTTGTTTATTCATTCACTTGGTGATGGTCATTTTTTTTCCCCTCAGTGTTTGGCTTTTGCTTGTTTTCACTGGGCCATTTGTCTTCTTATAGAGTTGTAGGTGTTCTTTATATGTTCTGGAAACAAATCCTTTGTCATACAAATGTATTGCAAATATTTTCTTTCAGTCTCTGTCTTGAATTTTGATTCTTTTGACAGTGGTTTTCAGGGAACAAACATTTTTAATTTTGATGAGGTCCAATTTATCAATTTTCTATCGATTATTTGTGTGTGGTATTTAACATATCTTTGCCCACTTTAAAGTTACAAAGATTTTCTGTTATGGTTTCTTTTAGAAGTTTTATAGTTTTGGGTTTGACATTTAAGTCTATGATTCATTTCTGGTTAATTTTTGGTAGGGTGTGATGTCTATTTTTTCCCTCATAGATACCCAGTTGTTCTAGTACCAGTTTGTTGAAAAGAGTTTTTCTTTGTCATTGAATTGCCCTGGTACCCTTTTCAAAATCAATTGATCATGTGAGTCTATCTCTGAGTTTTCTTCTGTTCCACCGATTTATAGGTCTACTCTTTCACAGATACCACTGTATCTTGATTATTATAGTTTTATAGAAAGCATTGAAATTAGGCAAAAGGAGTCCTCCAACATTATTTTTTTTAAATGGTCTTTTGCATTTTCATATAAATTTTAAAAATAACTTGATTTCTACAAAAAGCCTGCTGGGATTTTTGATTGGGATGGCATGGAATAAGGGAGAATTGATATCTTAACAATACTGAGTCTTTTAATCCATGCATTAGTATAATTTTACATTTATTTGGTTTTAATTTCTCTTACAAATGTTTTCTATTTCTTTTTAGTGTAGAGGCCTTTTGTTAGATTTATTAAAAATTTTGTTAAATTTTTTTACAATTTTTTTGTAATATTTATTCCTTAAATGTTACATTTTAATGTTGTACATAGAAATATTTTTTATCTTATATCCTAATTGTCTGTTGATGATATGTAAAAATAGAATTGATTTTTGTATATTAACCTTATATCTTGTGATTCTGACAAATTCACGTACGAGTTCTGTTAGTAGTTTTGTTGATTTCTTTGAATTTTCTATGGAAAGCACTAAAAATCAGAATCTTACCATATGCTGGTCATTTATTTAAAATTTCACTTTTTTCCAAAATCTCTAGATCGTTCAAGTAGTTGTCTATTTTATAATGAGGAAATTGAGACCAAAGGAAATGAATAAACTTGCCCAATGTTGCACAGTAGCAAGTGGGAGCCATATTTTAATTCCAGGTCTGTCTTAATTCAGAGCTTTTAATATATATGTATCTATAAAGTTTACCAGAGTACCAAATGGGTGCTCACTAAATATTAGTCAATAAATTCAAAATAATGTTTTCCTGTTTACTATTGATTACTGAATTATGATATTCCAGTGAGAATGAGAAAGTACTATCTGATTGAATGTCATTTGTTTTTGGTTTGTTTTATTTGTTTGTTTTCCTCATTTTGTCCTTCACCTTGTAAGGATATGGTTAAGAGATAGTAATTGTGTCTTTGCCTCACTCTTAGATACTCAGTGCCATTTGCTGAAATAGAGAAAAGCATTTCACTTCACTAAGGGAAAAGAGAAAAATAATTCATCATTTAGACTTAAAAAGCGGACTTTTTTCCAGGACGCAATTTTCAAAGACATATTTAACATAAAGATGAAAGATATGCTTCCAAATAAGTGTTCAGATATTTTTACTTTTTCAGGCTTAGGATGATAGAAGCATAAGTAACATGCACATCTTTTCACAACTAGTATTTTTTTGAGTCTAGGTGAGTATTAGGGGCATGCATATCTTTTTTTTTCTTTTTCTAGAAGAATGCATTTATTAAAAACAGTGGAAACCCATTTCGTTCTTTGCTTTAATCATTAAATGAGCTTGATTAGACTTAATTACACTTTATTTAGGTTATTGGTTTTTTCAAAGGGCTAGCTTTATTTAGAGTCTTGATTTTTGCTACTAATTTAGGACTTCTGTTGGTGGTGTCTACATTTCTGTTTTCTTTTTAAAATAATTTTTTAAAAGATTTTATTTTTAAGTAATCTCTACACCCAACGTGGGACTCAAACTCACAACCCTGAGATCAAGAGTCTCATGCTGTACCAATTGAGCCAGCCAGGTGTCTCTCTCTTTTTTTAGTTAAATTTTTATTTTATCTTTAATAATCTCTTTTTTGACACTTTCTTTGGGTCTGCTTAGTTGTTCTTTCTCTAGCTTTTGGAAATAAAATTTTAGTTGTTTTTTTTTTTCTAAAGATTTTATTTATTTATTTGACAGAGACAGCCAGCGAGAGAGGGAACACAAGCAGGGGAGTGGGAGAGGAAGAAGCAGGCTCCCAGCGGAAGAGCCCGATATGGGGCTCGATTCCAGAACTCTGGGATCATGCCCTGAGCCGAAGGCAGACGCTTAACGACTGCGCCACCCAGGCACCCCAAGGAAATAAAAGTTTAGTTAATTTATTTTCATTTCTCTTGTTATCTCACGTAGGTACTTGGCTGTAGATTTTCTTCTGAGTTCTTTTTTGGCCATCTCCCACCATTTTTGATGTGTAGCATTCTTATTTATGTTCATTTCTAAATAGATGCTAATTGAAGTTTTGATTTACATTTTAGTCTGGATTTCCTCGAAAGCAGTGGGTGAGATAAAACTTGTGTGTGGGTAGTTTGGGAATGTGACTCTAGGCATCAGGTGTGTGGGACAGTGAGAACGAATAGGGAAGAAAGAAATGCCAAGACAAGGGTGCATCATCAAAGCAGGCAAAGGTGTTCAATCTCATGGGACCTTTGAGGAGACTTTTGAAATATGTCTTAGAATTGTCCACCTGGAATAAAAATAGGGATATGCTGATCCATCAGCTCCCAATCTTAAATAGCTCAAGGGTAGTTCTATGGGTCTTAAGTCCTTTGCACTTCAAAACTGAACATACCCAAGTATAGGACAGGTTCCTATGGGCATCCCAAGTGCAAATGTCTGAGAAGTCCCAGGGCAAGAAGAGAAATTAGTACTTTGTGACCCAAGGTCATGGTGTTCTCAGGTTCTTATGCATAAATATACCCAAAGCTTGTGTGACATAAGTTACCACAGGTATGGCTGTAGTAAGAGAGGGTGCCCAGACTACGGGAGCACACAAGGTGTCTGATACAATTTCTTTTGTAACCAAAGAGCTGTTTCAGGGTATATTTTTGAAAAATGTTCATAGAATAAGGTTTTACTCTACTTTGTTGTTAGTTCTACATTCTGCCCATCAGTTTTTTAGGGCAAATTCCATACATTCTGTGGATTGCATCTCTTTTAAAAATCTAATCACTCTTAACATGGAAGAGATGCCTTTTTGAGGAGAAAGTCTTCTTTACCAGAAGGAAATACAGAGCCAAATTGATTTATCCTAAGAACTAAAACTGATAATATCCAGAATATTTCTCAAAATCCTCCCAATCCTACCTATTAAACCAGTATTTATAGTATATTGTGACCAGTACTACAGAGAAATGTACAGAGGGCAATGGGAGGAGAAGGGAGTAAAAAAATGAAACTAGACTGGGTAGTTCAGGAAGGAGTCAGAGGCGATGTGACTTTTGAGTGTGGTCTTTAGGAGTGGGTAAAATTTTCCTGGCATCAGGTATAGTATGAGCAGAGGCATAGATATTTGAATGAACTCTGTGTTCTCAGAGAATGTATGGTGTCTACTTTAGTAGGGAATCAGCTTATCTTGTCTGTTTACTCTGGGCTCCAGAATTTTTCCCATAATCCCCATGTAAGGTCTACCTACTCTAAGCATCTACCTAAAACAATAACTAAAATGACTTTATTATATGCGGTTTATGAATGCAACAGAGGATTAATTAAGAGTTCCTAACAATACTGTGGAATGAGAACTATATGAAGTTATTATATAATCCAATTATATATAGTACATATATGTATATAATACATATGTCACATGCATCTATAGTAAATATGAGGTTGACATTAACTTTTAGTTTATTTTGCTAGAGAACTGGCAAAAACTTTACCTAGGTATGATCAAGGAAAATGTCTCTTTTCTGCTCTAATTTTTATATGACTGGTTTTAAACACTGTGTTTTTTGGCTATTCTGAAGATTCCAGGGTGGTATACTCTGAAACGATTGCTTATTTGTATTGGTGTCTTTTATAGAAGTCCTAGAGCTTGAGGTTACATAAATTTGATTTTGCTAAGAACAGTTTTTATCGACTATATTTCCAGGGAGGTTTTACTGGCCCCCAACATAATTTATAAACATCTGCCTCAAGTTACTTATTATGCAGGAAAGTGCTTCCCTTTATACATAGCTCTATATGTCTGTGCATTCAATTAGAGCACCCTAGTATTTCCATTCTTACTGAACCAAGTCAGAGGAAAGGAGATTGACAGCTATTTTCACTTCTTGGAAAGTCAGAAAACTACCAAACATAGTCCAAGTTGAAAAAAAGGCTACTTTAATTTGGAAAAATATGAACTCGGTAATTCTCTCTCTGTGTCATAAGGATATATAACTTCTAACTATGGCAGCCTGTGATTTAATTAAATTTATTATTATTATTATTATTTACCATTTCATAGCCATAGCCACATAGGTGATATCTTTTTTTTTTTAAAGATTTTATTTATTTATTCGACAGAGAGAGAGACAGCCAGCGAAAGAGGGAACACAAGCAGGGGGAGTGGGAGAGGAAGAAGCAGGCTCATAGCGGAGGAGCCTGATGTGGGGCTCGATCCCACAACGCCGGGATCACGCCCTGAGCCGAAGGCAGACGCTTAACCGCTGTGCCACCCAGGCGCCCCAGGTGATACCTTGTTATAGAGACACTGTGGTTTTTACAGAATTGTCATACTATACCTATCATTTTAAAGGATTAGTCTGCTGGTAATATAACGGAGGGTACGGAGAGAGCCTAGTCAAGTGCGAGATGATGAGGGGATAGAATATACTAAGATACAGCATAGAAAGACATTCTAAGATAAGATAGAGAGGATGGAACATATTCAAGAGATATCCAGAACATAGATTGACCTGGACCTACGACCAGAGTAGATTTGGAAGATGAGAGAGAGAGAGAGTAGACATGGATTGTGGGGAAAATAACTCCAAGATAAAAAACATGAAGTAATTTTCTATTATTTGAAAAAAGATAATTTGCCTGCAGAGGCTATTAATCGTTTAAGTTACAAAGTAAATTACTTCAGCTTCACACTTTAAAATGGGGATAAAAAAATCTCAGTAAGTATGCAAAGCACTACGTTTCAGAAACATGATTCAGTAAATCAAAGGGCTCTGTATGAGCCCTACTGTATTTCCTTTTTTTTTTTTTTTTTTAAGATTTTATTTATTTATTTGACAGAGAGAGAGACAGCCAGCGAGAGAGGGAACACCAGCAGGGGGAGTGGGAGAGGAAGAAGCAGGCTCCCAGTGGAGGAGCCCGATGTGGAGCCCGATGTGGGGCTCGATCCCAGGACCCTGGGATCACACCCTGAGCCAAAGGCAGATGCTTAATGAGACTGAGCCACCCAGGCACCCCATTTCTTTACTTAAGGAGGACTGAGGGGAGGCTTATCTAGAGAGAAATAGACTCAGAGTTAGCTCAAAGGTAGGAAATATTACAAGGAGCCTACATCTCTGGCAGGACTGTTGTATGTACTGAAGGAGATTATACAGAACAATTGACTCTGCTTAGTGAAGAAAACAAACAAAACAAAAATACAACCAATTCTTTTTCATGCTTTTTAAAACCAGAAAAAAAATTTTCTATTTGTCAGGAAAAAAAAGAGTTGAGAAAACATCATTTGTTCTTTGGATCTTTTAGTGAAGGAGCTCTGGAAGTCATGAATTAATATATCTTTCACTCTTACAGTACAATTTCACTTCATGACAACACTAGCTTACACTACTGTTTCCAACCCTGTGCCTCTTTTTACTTTCTTTCCCTGCACTCTTTTCTCTTCATAGTAAATGTCCATAGGGACAAATTGGATGAGGTACATTAATAAATGCTTCATCGGCAGAAAAAAATGGGGTGAATTGTTCACAAAAGATTTCCTCCTCATCATGAAGATTCTCTTAGAGATTGAATACTTATCCTGATAGAGTGATGAGATTTCCTTGGAAAAGGAACTTCATATACCATGAAATATTATGTGTGTGTGTGTGTGTGTGTGTGTGTGTGTGTGTGTGTGTTTTGGAAAGGGATGTATTTGTTCTGGCTGAAAATCAGATCCAAGGCTTTATTATAGCTAACCGTGGGAACATCTTTACACAGCTGGCCAACAAACTTTCATAATTCTTGTACTTTTCATTCCCAATTAAAAGAAACCATTAACATTATTTGTATTCTCTATCCTGGAATGAAACGCATGGACTACGCTTACAGGCAATGCATCTATAGTACTACTTTCTCTTTCTCTGATACTGGTTTTTAGAAACATTATATGTTCATAATTTTGGGTTGGTAGAAAATATTTGTACTGAAAATTGTCAGAGCCTATATTAAGGGATAATTACTTTTAATAAATTAGGGAAGACATTCTGATGGGTAAAGGACACTTTATAGTATGAGGATTAAAACAATTATCTGGTTACTCCATTGCACAATAATCCATCCTTTCTTCTGTCCATATCTGGCTAATTTGAATTTTTTTGTTTCAAAGTCTCCAAATAGTTTCTTCACTCTTCTACTGCATTTCATCTGTGTGAATATACCACCTCCTTGCCTTATTAAATGTATCCTTTTAGGAAATATTTTTTAACGTGTAATTTGTTAAAAAGTGAAATATATCAAATGATATTGTATAACTTCTTTTTTTTTTTTTTAAAGATTTTATTTACTTACTTGACAGAGAGAGACAGCCAGCGAGAGAGGGAACACAAGCAGGGGGAGTGGGAGAGGAAGAAGCAGGCTCCCAGCGGAGGAGCCTGATGTGGGGCTCGATCCCACAACACCGGGATCACGCCCTGAGCCCAAGGCAGACGCTTAACCGCTGTGCCACCCAGGCGCCGGATATTGTATAACTTCTACATACACTTTTCTCAATTAGGGCAAAAGAACTATCCATTCTGTAAGTAGAACCTAGACTTTCTGTCAACAAATCGGCCACAAATATTCTCACTGCACCGCCGACCTCCATCCCCACAAGGACAGCTGGAAAGTGGTTTTAGAAAACAGCAGTGGCTCTTCCCTTCCCTTTACCCTTTCCCTTTCTGTTCTCTTCTTTTTTTGTCTTGAGCAACTGGTCTAAAAGCCCTTTAGGAGCAGAGCAATGTAGGGGTCTAGCTGGGGGGCAGGGAGAGGTGCTAGGAGGAAACAAGAAAGTTTCGTGAGGGGTGTCAATGGCTGGGAGGAAGCAAAGCTTGGGAGTCTGAGGACTTCTGCACAGTGTAGGGGGTCGGAGCCTGAGCTTGGTGAGGAGGGCATGTATGCACGGGGCCAGCTGCACATGGTGTTTGGGGAGGGCATCTGTAGCGGAGGGCAGCCCAGAGCAGGTGGTGAAACCCAAAAGAGGTGAGGAGAGCCCCCACGCAAGGAAGGAGGAGGCGGTGGTGATGAGCAACTGGTTAGTTATGGGGGAACTGATCAAACAAAATATGTGTATTAAGGATAACACAAACCAAGTTTCTTGCTGTCAGAGAAGAGAGTTACAAATACGCAAAGGGAGGAAACTAGAAAGAACCTTAGGGCAGTAGATTGGAATTGGTGTAAAAAACCATTTAATACATGGGTTTCAGTATGTAGACAGATATAGAAATAAACATCACCGTAAATGAATGTGTGTACACACACACACACACACACACACACACACACACACACACACATCTTCCCTAGATTTGTCTGCAAAGTGGATTTGGGAGCAGCAACTCTTGAAAGACAGTGGCATATCTGATGCCCAGACCTTGATTTCTAAATACAATGTATTTAAAGGAATGACATGAAAGGAAGGAATGGCTAATTTCAGGGCTTCGATGGGGAGATTACAGGATGATGCTTGAGCGTCTTGTGCCATAAACTAAGGGAGTGCTTAAAGAATGACAGGGACATGTCAGAAGGATGTAGGATCCAGCGGAAAGAGGTTGCCACTAACTAAATTTGGGATAAATTGCACATCAATATAGTTAATAGTAATAATGGCTGTAAACCATTTAATAAAATTAGAACACGAGTCTATTCTGATATAAATAAATGAATACATTGAAAATATGATGAGAAATGGAATTCTTACATAGTTTAAAAGTAGCTTCTCACAAAATTAATTACTAATTACAACGAGAAAAGTAGTTACAGCCTCATTTCTGAGGTATTCCTGCCAAAGATGCATAATCTAATTTAATCATGAGGAGAAAACTTCAAAATTTTCCAACTAAGGGACTTTTTGTGAAATAACTGGCCTGTTTTCAAAACTGTCAGGATCATGAGACCAAGGAATGGTCCCAGACTGAAGGACACTGAAATGACATAAATAAATGTGATGTGTGTTTCTTTCAGTATCATAGATATTGAGATAATGGGGAAAATATGAATAGGATATGAGGGTGAGGCGGCAGTCATACGTCAGCGTAATCTCCCGAGCCCGCTGCTTATATTGTGATTGTCTACTGGAAGAACGTCCTTCCTTGTGGGCACTGCCCACTGAAGTAGCTGAGAGTGAATGGCCATCAAATCAACATCTTACTCTTTGATAGTTCTGGAAAAAAAGTTCTTAGTAATTATTTGCAGCTTTTATGTAAATCTGATAATATTTCAAGATAAACATCCTAAAAAAATTAACTCAAATCACAATATTGTTCATGGTTCATTTCTGGGTATGCCCAACTATTTTAGGAGAAAATACATAAGTATTCTGAAGTTCAGTTTTCTTTTACCCTTGGGCTTTGACTCAGCTTTTCAAATGTCAGTTTATCATGGTAAACAATGTCGTTAAGAGGTTTTTTCCCTCATACCTTATTAGCAGTTAATACGGTCCAAATCAAATTATTGCCAACTAGCTGAAATAATTCAAAAAGGCTTGCAAAGGGCATATAGATACCTTACTTTCAGATTTTTGCCTATTAAATTACAAAGGAAAACTTTCTCTCAGGCCCTATGCATAGTGCAATTTTAAGAAGTCCTTCCATGTCAAGCTGCAACTAATTTTTAAGGCACTTTTTATATCTCAGAATCTTGAACTGCAGCTAATTAATGCCAGTCATCTATTTCATGCTAAACGTGAGCAAGAACTTGTGAACATCTAGGCACCTTGACCTGTTTGTGTCTCCCTGATATTTGAAAATGCTCCACGAGTGAATGTTCCAGGGAAGAACACTGAAAACTACAAAGACAAATTTACTGAAATCAGTGTAGTTCTCTAGAAAGATAGTAGCTTGAAGTCATTTTGGTAAGTTTCTCTCGTTATACCTCCTGAAAAGATCTGTCAGAGTATGAAATGGCTCACCTTTTTTAGAAGATATTATGGAAAATGCTGCATTACGTGTAGATAGACTTAGTTTATTTGTGGGGGTGAAGTGTTTTCAGAATTTTGGTCCACATGGTACAGAATTGTTATTACAAAAATTAAAAAAAATTCCAAAAATATTTGCTGGAGTAAGCATTCCTATATGCTCCAATTTGTGATGATACACCTGTGGAAAAGTCCTACTGATTTGCAGAATAATTCACAACATATATGTATGTCTGGTTGACCTGGAAATATTTAGATTCTTAATTTTCCATTGAAAGATGTTAAACCATTTCCTTAGTTATTACATCATATTAATTGAATATTGATTGTGTACAAGAACTGTGTTGTCTGACCAGATGATGCTCATTTTTATGCTTATTGGGAGTATTTTATCCAGTTTATAGGCAAAAAAAGGCATGTTTATTTTACTTGTTCATTAAAAAAATTAATTAAAATATAAATTAGTTGGGTGAAATAAACTAAATCTGTGAAATTTTCATTCTTCTCATAGGCAAAGAGCAGTGATAATTAACGATTGATTAAAAACTGTGAAGCGATAGGCACTAAGTGCTTGTTTTTCTGATTATATCCTAAAAGCCAGAGGAGTTAGGGGCTTTGGAAAGCAGTGGGCTCTTTTTTTTTTTGTTTTAAAGATTTTATTTATTTATTTGACAGAGATAGAGACAGCCAGTGAGAAAGGGAACACAAGCAGGGGGAGTGGGAGAGGAAGAAGCAGGCTCATAGCGGAGGAGCCTGATGTGGGGCTCGATCCCACAACACCAGGATCACGCCCTGAGCTGAAGGCAGACGCTTAACCTCTGTGTCACCCAGGCGCCCCATGGAAAGCAGTGGGCTCTTATTTGTCCTCCTTCGTTGCTTTAGTGTTGAGGAAGAGAAGAAAATATTGATCCAGAAGAGGATGGTTACTTTATTTGACTAGAATGGGAATTTATACTTGTATATATTTTGTTATATCTTCCTCACTGTCTTCCATGTCTTGATAAGAAAATGTGTTTCTTATGTTTACCCCCCCCCTTCATTCTTCCCTTCCTTCTGAGAGACTGTGGACTCTGGGAAACAAACTGAAGGCAAAAAACCGGAAGGCTTCAGAGGGGATTGGGATAGGCCAGTGATGGGTATTAAGGAGGGCACATATCGCACAGTGCACTGGGTGTTATATGCAAATAATGAATCATGGAACATCGCATCAAAAACTGGGGATGTACTGTATGGTGACTAACATATCAAAATAAAAATTATTAAAAAGAAGAGAAAATGTGTTTCTTTTTTCTAATTCCTTTCTCACATTCCTATCCATCATTGGTTTTGAAATACCAATCATGGTGCATTCGCACAGGATTCTTGGAGATTTTGAGACTGTTGATTAGTAGAGTCGCCTCTCCCCACATCAGGGAGGACAAAAGGTCAAGAAACATAGATAAGGGGGAAAAAGACTGGGCTACTGTGGAAACTGTATGTATAATTTTATGTCTCTATTGGAGTTTGGTAGTCCAATAGCAAATGAAAAATCCGTCCTTGTATCAAAGCTGGGTAGTGACAGTTGCCAAAGTTTTCAACATAACCCAAATTGCTGTTAACATTCTCATAGCTGAAGTGAAGATTCATGAACTCTTTTGTGTACTCAACACTTCTGGGCACTCTGCAGGGGAATGAGGATATCATCTTGCCTGAATGGGACATGATTCCTGCCGTCATGGAGTTTATAGTCTCCGAGTGGAAACAAAGAGTAAATAAGTGAAAACCAGCAAGCAGATGGTGTACATTGCGATCATGCTATGAAAAATCACAGAAATAAAGGGGGAAAGACAGCGGTGGCTATAACCCAGAAGAAATAAGCAGGGAGAATAACTTTTTAAGGATGGGCTGTGAAGGAATGGCATTGAGTGTAGGGAGTGTTTCCTTGGGCATACGGATAGATAGGACCTCTGGACAGGTAGGTGGCATCGGATTCACTGTAAGAGAACAGGAGTTACAAACAGGAAAGGTAGAGTGTGGCAGTGAGGATAAGCTTTGTCCTCTTTGTATTTTGATGGAAGAGTGCAAGAGTTTTTGAGGAAGTTCTGACTCTACCTGAACATGTAAAAATGTCCAAAGAACTTGTGTTCAAGAACTGTCCTATAACTTCCTCTGACACTGGAATATGTTGCAACTTCCTTACCATGGCTTTTGAGACACTGAATCAGGCCCCCAGCTATTATTTCTTTAATTTCCTCTTGTGTCTGTCTCTTCTTCCCTATACTTGAGAAACATTAGTCACTGGATACTTCCCTAAGGACGCCATCCTCTTTCCTGCTCAGGCTGTTAGCACATGCCGTGTCTCCAGCCTGAAACCTCTTCCACCTTTTCTTCACAGGGCTGTCTTCTTATCATCTTTACACTTCTGTTAAATAGCACATGCTCTGGGAGGCCTGCCCTAATCACGCTGTGAAAAGCACAGCCTTCCCTTATATCATAGCTTCTATATCTTTATTCCATAATAACTTCATAACTTGTAATTATTTTCTTTCTTTTTCCTTTTTTAAGAAAGATTTATTTATTTATTTTAGAAAGAGAGAGAGAGTGCGAGGGCATGGGGAGGGTTTGGGGGAGAGACTCTTCAAGCAGACTCCCTGCTGGATGCCAAGGCCAACCAGGGACTCGATCTCATGACCCCTAAGATCATTATCTGAGCCTAAACCGAGAGTCCAATGCTTAACCGACTGAGCCACCCAGGAGCCCCTAGTTTTTCTATTTACTATTTTGTTTTTTGTTCGTTAATCTACTCCGATGGAACATAAGGTTGGGAAGTCAGGGTCCTTCTTGTTCACCAGGCAGTGTTTGTCACATTGACCTCGATTAATCAACAGGTAAGAAGTGAATGAACGCAAGGAGCCAAACGACTCTCCGAGCTGGCCTGGCGCTCCTGTAATTGAAGCATCGCGCACCATCACGCTGGTAAGCTTTTTGGCATAAAGTGAATCTCATATATACATAAAAGCCTAGATGATCCAAATCAAACGCATCTACTGTTATTTTATAGAACTTTACAAGTCACATTTGACAAGTTTCAGATAATTCAATATTTTGACCTGAGTGAGTTTATCTCTACGATGCCTTTGTTAGACTGTGGTTTAAAAAAAAAAAAGTCCCAAAGAGCTCTTCATTGACCTGGGGTCTTTCTATTTAGTGGGAAGAAGTGAATTCGATATTAGGAGAATATGGCAGCAATTATCGGTGAGAGAAAGATGTGTTCAGAGGGGCAGAAGCAGGCATGTTACCTGCAGAAGATTTGGGGAACCTGAAATCCACAGGATGGCAGGGTGATCACTGTCAAGTATCATTGATCCTCAACATGTCCGTGTTTCCACAGTGAAATCTAACCAATCTAAACAATGGACTGTTCATGCCATGACAGCTTTTTGTTCTTCCTGTGCGTTGTCACCGAAACTGTTTTAGGTGACTTTTTTCCCTTACTAATACACGGCATCCTTTATTAGATTCTCTCATCTAAGGTTAGCTCCCATGGAGGATTCTGCTGTTAACTTTGCCTTCCCTTTGAACTGCATCTGAAATTAAGCTCTTTGAAATATCTTGATATTCTAGCTGGTTGCATTCTGAAGGAAACATAGAAAATGTCTCTGTTGGGAGGGAATGATGTTTTAAAAATTTCAGGGTCAGTAGAAAGAGAGGCAGATAGCCAAAATTTGTATTTTTGCTTCCAGAATTGACCTTGATAATTCAGCACTAAAATGAATTATTTGTTATAACTGAGTCATTCTATAATTTAGTCATTCTATAGAAGAATTCTATTTCATTGTCATATAACCATCATTCTGTTTTCCATGTTCTTCTACTAACGATTTTTTAAATGCCATACAATTTGTGACTAATATATTGAAATAAAATGTGGCCTCTTAAAGCAACAATGCTGACATCATGTGAGACTTATTTATTTACGCCAATAAACTAAACAGTAGGAGATATATCGATGGGTAGAAGGAGAGTTGTTAATAGGTTTAAGTAGCTTTGCTGAGATTAATTGTCATGATTTCTGCTTTAGGTTTTATCCAAATAAGAGATCCTTCTGGCAAGGTTCAATGGTTGTGTCACAGACTTCTTTTACGCATGCCTTTAATATTTTCCTTATACTTAAATTATTACACCAAACATGTATCTATATGAATGAACATACATCCCTGCATGGGGATTTTCAAAATTGAGTATGGTGCGGTGGTACTTTGTAAAATTGCAGCTGTCCAATCCCAAATTGCAGACTCAGATGGAGCAGAGGGTCAGGCTTCTAAAAATAAGCTCTCTGGGGGATTCTGAGGCCAGTGACTCATAGTCCATTTTGAGAGATCCTGCTTAGGTGTTACTTTTGGAAGCGAGGAAAGGGATCCTAACCTTTTGATGATACCATATAGGGTCCCTGGGAATTGGCCCCAGAAAGTTACAAAAGCTGCTTTCAGAGAACTCTGTTTCCCAAGTGTGACCTTGTTTCAGACACCCTCCCTCTCCAGAAGTTGTCTCCAGGGTTAAAGGAAGGCTGCAGTTTTCTAGGTATTGTCAGGGCAATAGCTGCCAGTTGGCTTTTGGAGAGCTAATTGAAGAGCCTAACTGAGAGGCTCCAAAAAGATTATAATAGCCTCTCCTATTTAATATAAAAGAGTGCAGTTTTCCAGATGTCATGAAAAACTACATACATGCTGAAATTAAAATAGCTTCTTACAGATACTCTGATCGCAAGAATTGGAATTTGAGTAGATTCATCACGGCAGAAATGTTCGGTTTCTTTGTTTCTGCCTCTGTGTCCAGTGCCCCTGTGTTGCAGGAGCACTGAGCGCTTGCTGACTCGTCCTCGAGATTTATCTAGCCCTCTCCAGACTGGACATCCCATTTGTTCTGAAGCTCTACCTATCATTCAACAAGTATAAATGTTGTGGTGTCGGTGTTAGTGTCACAGAAGGCGACAGAGCAAGGGAGAGTCAGAGTGTATGACCTGGAGAGGTGCTGGTCAGTCCAGCTGTGGTGAAGTTTGGGATGACAGCTGGATGAAGCCAGTGTGGGGACTCAGGCTCCCTACTTACTGTTTTTATCTGAGAGTAAAACAATGAAAGTGAAGAATAGGAGGGCCTATTATCTCTATTTCCTTTTTGTTTTCCTTTGAGAAATTTAAATTTAATTTTTTAATATTAGAAAGAAATTTAACTGTTCAATGTTAGAAGCAATATTAGAAAGCAATTTTCAATATGGGGGGGGGTGGCACCTGGCTGCTCAGTCGGTAGAGCATGGGACTCTTGATCTCGGGGTTGTGAGTTTGAGCCCCACGTTGGGTGTAGAGATGCCTTAAAAATAAAATATTTAAAAAAAAATTAGAAGAAAGCAATTGGGAAGAGAAAAGCAAACACTGGAAGAATAAAATGGTCCTACAAAAGAAATGTTTTACTGAACTATTGCAACTGTATCTGATAGCCTTCTGGAAAAAAGAGAAACCATAACCCAGTTCTCTTTTTGGATCCTGTTCACCATTTGTCTTATGTTTAAATTTCAATAGGTACATATTTTTTTTGCCTTTTATTGCAAAGGTCTATATTCACTATTCCTATAGGATTTTTGAAGGTAGCAAAGTGTTAAATGAGGTGTTGAAACTGTAAAAGAACACAGGCTTTTCAGTTCTCATTTAAAACCTACCCCATTGAAGCACAGACTCTTCTTTTCTACATTCACTACAACATAAAGGACAGAAATGAACTATTTCATTTGTCTGGCAACATTGGCTAGGAAGTTGGAGTTTAAAGAAAAGGAAGTAATAGACTTTCAGCCGAATTTTACTGCTAGAGGATGGCCCAATAGAGTGTTTCCTCTTTCTTCTAAGCACAAAGAGCTAGGATTTAATTGCATTATAAACCATTTCATCAACATAGCCTTGAAATAACAAGCACCCACATGCTTTGTTCTCTTCTTACCATAATATGTCAGAGAGTCAGCTAAAATTAAAAAGAAAAAAAGGGTTTTGAGATGAAGAGGCAACCAGCAAGTTAATATTCCTAGAGAAATAGAAAGAGACAATCATAAATAGGATCAGAGCTTTCTCTCTTTTGTCCTTTTCTCATAGGGAGGAACTTGTTACAAAAATGAGATTGATTCTTTTGTGGGATCTTCAACAGGCTCTAAAAGGATAAATGGAGCAATGGGTATTAATGCTACCCTACCTCAATCTAAATCCAGTGTATTAGAGAGAAAATGGAAGAAAATCGAGATGGACAGGAGTTTGGAGTTGACCTTGGCTTAGAAGGGAGAAATTGAGGCCTGTGTCTCTTTCTCATCTAACTCAAGAGCAATCTGGGACAAATGTTCAGTGTCCATTCCCTTCCTTCCTGGCCCCCCGAAGGAAGTCTCTTTGGAGGAATGTGTTCATTTATGTCGTTACCACAGCAGAAATAGATCTAGTTCTTCCTAGAGGCCTTTTACCCCTAATATAAAGATGAGTCGAGAGCAGTATCTTCTTTTTAATGTTCAAAGTCTCCTCTCTGTTCTCTGTGGATCTTCACTGTTTAGCTGGAAAAATACAGTGGTTAAACCTGAGGTTGTTCAGCAAGAAAGTTCACTTGTCAGAGCTCTTTAGTGATCATGCCACCCAGCACCTGTGCACCCAAGTTCTGCTAATGGCATCCTGGATTATTGCACCCTTCATTCCAGGCTTGGCCATATAGTATGTAACATTGCTCAGATTCCCATGATTCCTTTAGGGGCAGGCTTTGACCCAATCACAATGAAAAGATTTAATGAGATTCTTCCTACGACTGCTGGGCTAGAGACAGTAGTGATTTCCTGCTGGTCTTGGGTAAGCCTGGCTATGAGGCCAGATCACCTGGAGACATTCTGATAACAGGAGGGGATGTTTGAGAATGGAGCCAACACAGAGGCATCTGGGTAAGGAAGAAGAGAGGGAAACTGTATGCTGAGGACATGGTGTGAGTTATTTGTTATGTTCCTTCTGGAGTTAGCCCCTGTCCAGCTCTTGGCCCTCTTGGTTATGGAAACTCATAAAGACAAATTTCCTTAAACTAGTTGTCTGGGTTTTCTGTCATTTGCCAAAGAATGAAGCCTAACTGAGTGAATTCTAATCCTGGCTCATTCACTTTGTATTTGGTCACTTTGGACAAGTAACTCATCTTCTATCAATATTACTTCTATTACTAGAAAAAAAAGCACACTAAAATTACCCACTTGATAGGTTTTTTTGAAGCTTAAGTGAGGTTGTGCTTGTCAAGTGCCTACCTACGGTAAATGCTCAATAAATATTAACTATTGTTACCATGCAAAAATTAAATTGTACCACAACCCTAATATCCAGGACAAAAAAATTTCTCCAAAGAACCTTAAAATCCGAGTGTCCTTCTTTTGCTAATATGACACAGTTTCTTATAATGCTAAAGGGTCATTCTAGTTCAAATTTCATTCTTTCTTTCTCCTTATATTTGATAGAAAGAGTTAAATTCCTTAAGCCCAATAATTGCTACTTCCTAACTTCTCAGCTCACCCCAATATGTGATGCTGACTTAATTGAAGTTTGTGGTAACAGAGAAATGTGCTAATAGAGAAGATCTTGAGAAATGAGATTTTTCAAGATGATGGTATTAGAGGTTGACCATAAGCAAATGAGGATAGCAAATATCAAAGTTCACTGATCATAGTATGTCCAGAAAAGGTAAATTTCAACCTTGGTCATTCTCAACAGATGACCTGGATTAATGAAGGAGAATTCAAGTGGTAGGGGTGCTCTCTACTCAGAGTTCTGTCTTCCACCATCTTTTCTTTGACTCGACTTTCTAAGCTTTTACTTTTATGCAGATGATTCCCAGGTGTATCTCTCTAAACTTTACCAAATTCCCAGGCCCAGTCTGTCACATCTCCAAGTCTCCTCCAAATCTCTGTTGGATCTTTCCCACCTTTCTTTACAGGAATCCAAGTGGCTCAGACTCCTGGCCCATGATATCATCTTAGCTTGTACTTTACACAATTGCCAATGCTGTAGATCCTATCCCTCACATCCATTGCTTTCTTTCAATTCTCTGTGTCAGTGTCCCGGATTAGGTCCTCTCTGCTTCTTCTTCTTCTTTTTTAAAATATTTTATTTATTTATGTGAGAGAGAGAGAGAGTGCGCACACACGCACAAGTCAGGGAAGGGGCAGAGGAAGAGGGAGAAGCAGACTCTCTGCTGAGCGGGGAGCCTGAGGGGCTTGATCCCAGGACCCTGGGATCATGACCTGAGCCAAAGGCAGACACTTAACTGACTGAGCTACCCAGGAGCCCTGGTCCTCACTGCTTCTTGCCCTAGATTTCTTTTCTTTCTTTCTTTTTTTTTTTTTTTTAAGATTTTTTATTTATTTATTCGACAGAGATAGAGACAGCCAGCGAGAGAGGGAACACAAGCAGGGGGAGTGGGAGAGGAAGAAGCAGGCTCATGGCAGAGGAGCCTGATGTGGGGCTCGATCCCATAACACCGGGATCACGCCCTGAGCCGAAGGCAGACGCTTAACCGCTGTGCCACCCAGGCGCCCCTTGCCCTAGATTTCTAACTAGCTTCCTTGTATCCTTACACTATCTATCTAATTTATTGTCTTTCCTCCTTCCTTTTCTCTTTTTCTGTTATTTTTTCTCTTTTCATGTTATTACTTTCACAGTGTGTCTCCTAGAGAAAAATATCCACCCCATTATCTCCCTTTCTAGGAGCCACACTACCTTTGGGAGTAGCCCCCAAATTTTGGATCACATGGACCAAATAAAATAAAAATATACATGGGATTCCAAAACACTGTTGCCAGTTTTTATCTTGCCAACTAAGAGCATTAGAGCCTCCTACCAATCTGCCATCTAGTCTTACCATCATTTCAAAATAGCAATTGCATTTGATTCCAAATATAGGAAAGATGCAACCCCATAATACAGGAAAGACCTTTGATTTGAAAGCACTTTGTTTCATTAAAACAAAACAAAACAAAACAAAAAACCCTTACAAATTGTCTTTATTTTTCTCATTTCTCACCAGTCTGGTCAAAACTTAGACTGAAACCATCACTGGTCCCTGGCCAGCTTTTAGAAATCACTGGCGTGCAGAATAAAGTAAGAATTCTGAGCATAGCATTTGCGACCCAATCCTATACGAAGCTTTGGTTTGTGTAGGCAAAATATAGTTCTTTATTGTTTCACAATGCATTTTGAAAATTCCCTCTTCCATGCCTTGCCCATTCTCTTTTTTCTGAATTACAAGCTTCTTAATTATTCCCCATGCCCCTCAATTCTCGAGGCATCCTTACTGAGAACTGGCTCACATGCTATCCTTCTCCCCATAATGGTAACTCTCCCCTTCATAGTTTCTCTCTCCTTTTGTTCTGTGCTCCATTACACCCTTTTTTACGTTACATATCCCACTTGCCATGTGTTACAGTGTTATTACTCACGCACAGTTTTCTCTATGGGCAGGAACTACGTCTTATATCCATTAATATGCTGCAGAGGAAGTATCTGTGGAATTTGGGTAGAATCCTGGAATCTTATTTTTATAGGAAATGTAGTTTTTAAAGATAGAAAAATAATATTGTTCATAGTGTCTCATTCAGTATCAGTGGTCTAGAGATGGAAAATATTCCTCAGCCAAAGGAGGAGGATACCCACGAAGCCATGGGAGCCCAAAGAGCCCATAGAAAGGAGTGGGAAGAGGGAGAGTGGCCCTTCCAAAGGAAGGGCAAGTTTAGAATCCTGTGGTTATTTCTGTCTGGTTGGCACTGGATAATGTGAGCTGAGGGTTGGTGAGAAAGTCCTACAGGGAGGCGGGTGGCCAGGTTTACCTAAACTGACTTGTAGACGGACATTCCTACGTAGTCCTGCTGGCTGCTTAGGAGAAATGCCAAGGTAAGTGTAGAAGGCTGACAGGAAGACAAACAAAAGTCAAGCCATGTGCAAGTGAATTAAAACAGAACAAAGCACAACACCCTTTTCTGGCAATTCATTTGATCCCAACATATTTATTCCAAAGAGAGAAGTGCTGTGTCTGTCTGATTGGGAAAGAATTAGCAGCTTAGAAGGCTGTGAAGGATTTTCCTCCTCTAAATATGATATTTCTTGACTCTGCTCTGTTTCACAAGGAACACTGTAGTAAGACACAGAGGTAGGGAGAAAGAAAAAAACGTGTGAATTCAAAAGGAAATAAGAGTTAAGCCTATTTTCCCCCTGACACACACATCGCAAAATGCTAGTTTTTCCAAATGCCATTGCATTGGAAGTCTGGTGGACTAATAAGAAGGTCTATCTATCCATGTATCATCTACATTTCATCTGTCTATTTAATTACATGCTTGCTAAATGACTGGCACTTTCAGTCAACTTGCTCTCCCTCACACTGAAATTCTATGAGATCAGGAAACTGCCACTATATTCATCGGGACAGAATGTTTCTTGTGGAATACTCTGATTTGGCACCTGCTAATAGATATTGTGGCTGCCTGGAAGGTCCTAAATTTGTTGCATAGATGCTTAGAGGTGTCTCTGCCTGACCAGCTTGCTACTGTATAAAGTAGAAAGAATAAATTTGAGAAAATCCATAGCATTTATCTTGATTCACCATTGTAGGAGCAGAAGGCTGTGTAACAGTAATGTTTACAGGCTATGGTTTCAAATACTGTGGCATGTTTCATTGTGCTGTTGAAAAATATCGACCGTGAACATCGTAATGAGTTGAGTAGGATCTGAACCATGTCAGACAATTGAAATTCTAGCAGAGCACATGTTTTTACAGAGGCTGCAGAGCTTTGTTTCTAGATAGCTTCGTTTTTATTGAATCAACAACTGTATACAACGTACATGCTGAGTCTTGTTTTTCCATATAAGTCACAGGCTTAATTAAAAAAGAAATACAAACTATGTTTCTAGAAAACGCCATGACCAATCATTTCTTACTTTGTTATTTGGGATTTGTACGCTAACCTCTAAGTGCATAAATATATATGTACCTGGATTATAGCATGTGATTAGGTTAATGCATTTTTTTCTCTCATAACAAGCGAAAGCTGAGCATAGCCCAGGAAGAAAAGTATTCACTAATGCTCCTGGCTATTGAAATCATCTAGAGTCTGATCAGAGCCGTCTTCCCAATGACTCAGGCAGGGCGTCATGGTTTTGCTTGAATGTTTGCTTTAGTTCTCTGATACGATCCCCTCTCAGGGGTCACCTCTCATCATCCATTTAGCTAAGATGATGTGAGCAATGATGAATTTCACTTCCTCCATCTTTCCATCCATATGAGGTCTGTAGTACACATGATGTTGCAGGTGTTTTAAAGGGGGAATTTGGGACTTGGAAAAGTTCCTATTTGTTAGCATTTTAATGAACCTGGAATAATTTTCTTTTGGAACTACACTAAGTTACCTGTTTTAAAGGACTGAATGTTTGTGTGTCTCTCCACCAAAGTCATAAACTAGAAGCTCCAATGTGACTATTTGGAGATGGGACCTCTAAGGAAGTAATTATAGTCAAATGAGATCATGGGGTGGGGGGTCCTGACATGGTTAGATAAAATCAGTGTCTTTATAAGAAGAGACACTAGAGCTCTCTTTCTCTTTCCTCCCTCTGTGTGTGTGTGTGTGTGTGTGTGTGTGTGTGTGTAAATGCAAACGAAGAGGTCATGTGAGCACACAGCAAGATGGCAACCATGTATACGCCAAGAGAAAAGGCTTCAGAAGAAACCCTACCTTGCTGGCACTTTGATTTTGGATTTCACAGCCTCCAGAGCTGTGAGAAATAAATTTCTGTTGTTTAAGCTTCTCAGTCTATGATATTTTGTTATGGTGCCCCAGGCAGATTAATACAACTGTAAACTTGTATGAAATGTGAGAAAATATGAAATTTAGGGACAAGGGTGGCTATGACACATTATCAGGGTGGTAATTAAGATCTCAGAAACTAGAGTCAGTCAGAACAGCTTTCCCATTTTCCTTGTTTTGTCACCTCACCAGACTTCAGTTTCTTCATTTGCATAATTGGAACAGTAATGGATTCTACTTAATGAGATTGATCATATGTGTAATAGAGTCACGGCAGGCCTTAAGTGCTCAGTTAATGTTAGCTGTTATTACTATTATTATGACATGAATATAGACAAAACATTGTGTCAATTTCATGTACTGCAAATGAACAAATGTGCTTATTATCTTTTATAAACTAAAATCACAAATGCTATACTCATAAAAGATTTGGTACAATTCTGATTTAATGTGAATGAAAACTAGTTTTTCTTTTTCTTTTGGAATTGTGTTGGTGGTGGAATCCTTTACTTTTCTGAATTTTTTAAATAGCATACTAAAATGATTTTTTTTTCAGTATGGGTCCTATAGTGTCTGTGTTAAATACTTAATAACGTATTCCTTATTCTAAAGAATAATTACCTGTTTCTATAGCAGGATATTCAGAAACTCATTGAAAGTAACTTCTCAAAAGTGACACTGAAGTCACACATTGAGGCATGTGGAGAACACCAGAGTTCCAGGCAAAGGTGTTGGAACACTGCTGTTGTGTCAACGAGAAATGGGCAGAACTGGGGAGGAAGTGTCCCTCCAGCCAGTCTAGCCCCACTGGAAAAGATAAGTCTGCAGAGGTTTAGAATCAATCTAGACTTCTGAAGGAATGCAGCTAACAAACCTTCTGGGGATCTGTCTACCTGGAAAATCAGTTTCTTACTTTACTTGGCAAAATTCTATTTACTGTTAATAGAATTATGTGCAAAAGCCAGTAAAAGAGAAAAAAAACAGAAAGCCCATCTTTTCCAGATTTGCGAAAGATTTATGGTTGATGGTTAATCTAACACCACAAAAAACAGTTTTTGATACGGGTCAGTGGCAGGAGTCCTGCCTTGGAGTCGTGGAATGTTTCCACAGAATTTTATTAGACAATGCCCTTTCCTGAGAAACAAATTAATTTAGGAAAGACCAGACAAACTGCTCTCCTTGAGAACGGGCGATACTGCAGTGAACGGCCTTCCTTAAGTGAGGGTCTGGGCACAGCATGAAGACTAACGAATTCCTTAGTCTCTTTCACTCTGGAGACGTGTACTTTGATTAGAGTCTGGGCTGTTTGCAACAGTTTATGGCTTCATCCCTGTCTGAGCTTTGTAAGAGGTAAGACACATTGGTCAGTATTTCTCACAAACTGAGTGTATCTCCTCCAATTATCGCAGCTACAATTGACACCAAGCAATTGAGAGGAGAAACTAATTTAACCTTCAAGCATTTCAAGGTGCTTTTTAAACTGCTTAATGTAGATCTCGATATCACAATGATTGACAAAGTATTATCAGTGTCACCATAGGAACCAGAAGTGTTTTACATAGTCCTAAAAGGATCTGACACATTTTTCAAAGCACAGACCCCACTGTTACCACCTGCTGTTAAGAGGTGTCAGTTCTTCCGAGTCTCTTATCTCTAGCAGTCCTTGATCTTCATATTTTAAGATTTGTTTCACTGGTGAGAGGAAGAAAAGCCCTTTTCTATTGTTCAATAGTTTCATTGTTTCTCTCAGCCTTACAAATGACAGTTGAGGTGCCTGCCTATCCCATTTGGTTTCTGGTATGGCTGTAGTTCATGACCCCTTGAATTTTAACAGGCTAGCTAGAACACTGCCAGGGAGCCCAGGACACTTAGCAGGGCAGATTCGAATTGAAAGCCACAGTCCCACTGCCAACACAAACGCTCCCTTTATGCTGAACTCTGGGCAGTTGGGACTCGTACAACAGTTGACACCTTTTCCTTCAACCTGGAGAGTGGCATCTTGAGGGTAGAAAGCAAAGGGCCTCTCTTTCCTGGAGGCCATGATGTAGGATTCCAAAATGTATGTTTGCTTCTCCCCTCTACTCTCCACCACCAAATGTGCAGGATCAGCTTTGCTCTCCCATGAATTCAAAGAATCTTGTTACAAAAGGCAAATATTTTTCTTAGGGTGAGTAAATAAACATAACAAATCTGAGCAAATATCAGTTCATAATTCCTTTGGTGCTAAATTCCATGTGCTCTAAAGCTCTTTCTTGAGTTCGGGTAGAGAGGTTTACATTTTTCGTCCGGGTGATTTTTCTTTTTTTGTTACGTGAATTAAGGCAATAAAATTAACTAGACTGAGGTTGGATGAGGCTAACTAATTAGTCTACAGCCATTCTGCAGCCTGACTTAGGCTGTCTTGACTGACGCTGCTAATTCGCCTCATTTGGTGACCAGAGTGGGCAAACATCCCCCTGATGTGAGAAGTGACTCTGAAGTCAGAATTATTCGGACTACGTTGTTCAGGGACACCAGTCTCTCTCTTTTGTCTTCCCCAATCTTTTTTTTGAAATATTCCAACCTTGCAGAAGTGTTGAAAGAATAGCACAATGAACACTCATATACCCTTCACTTAAATTCACAAATGGTTAAATTTTATAACACATGTGTGCTATTTATCTATTATCATTTATCTATCTATCTATCTATCTATCTATCATCTATCTATCTACATAAATATGTATCTTTTCCAACTTCCTTTTTTTCTTTGACGCATTTCAAAATAACATATAACATCATGTTACTCCTCCTCTAAATACCTCAGTATTTAACACTTAAGGATAAAGACATTTTCCTATATTATCACAATGCCATTTTCACTCCCAAGAATTTAAAAAGTGGTATAACATACAATAACATCTAAAATAGAGTACAGATTAAAAATTTTTAATTGTCCTTTAAATGTCCTTTATAGCTTTTTAAAAAATCCAATCAAGGTTCATGTATTACATTTAGTTTTGATATACTTTCAGCCTTCCTTCATTTGGAACCACTTACAAAAATTATTTATTTATTTATTTATTTATTTATTTATTTATTTATTTATTTAGAGAGAACGGGGGAGAGGAAGAGAGAGAATCTCAAGCAGACTCCCCGCTGAGTGTGGAGTCCAATGTGGGGCGATCCCAGACCCTGAGATCATGACCTGAGCCTAAACCAAGAGTCGGACACTCAATTAACTGAGCCACCCAGGTGCCCCTGGAGCTACTTTTTATCTTTTATGACAGAGACAGGTTGAAGAGTATAGTCCAGTTGTCTTTGAATAGCTTACAGTTTGGATGTTACTGTTTATTTCCTCATGATTAGATTCTAGAAATTTTGTTGACAATACTACATAGGCGGCATTGTATACTTGCCATTTCATCATCTCTGGAGGCACATAATACTAAATTTAATCACTTGGGTAAAGTAGTTTATGAAAGCTCTTTTTCACAAAGGTACCGTTTCTCCTTTCTAAGTTAACTAACCTATGAGGTAATTCTATGTCCTCATATAAATAATGTGAATATTCTGTTTTCCAGCACACTTTCACCGAATGATTTTAGCATCAATGGCTTCATCCAGAATGGGTCCCCAAATAATGATAAGGATGGAAATATATAATTTTTAAATGAAAAGCTCATTTTTCTACTTACATGGGGGGATGAATAAACAAAGACTGAAAAGAGGAGAATACACTCCCTTACCTGCTTGCACTTATGACTTCTCCAGAATCACCTTCCATCCATTTCTCACTGGGCACCAAGTCTGTAAAAATTACATAGATTAACCAGATAGAGGGCAATTTCATTAATATAAATTTATTTTATAATTTCAAATTTATAGCATTTATTTTTTATTCATCCAATTTGTGAGATCCATGAGCCTGTTTCAATGAACATAATAACTTGATATTGGGGTCTCTGGATGGTATTTGAGGTCATGGCAGTTTCAACACCCAACTTATAGTTGAATTTTGTTTGGTTATCCAGTAAAAAAAAAGTACGAATTTTGTAAAAGATAGCAGTTTATTGTGAAGTCTCAAGACGTTATTAGTTAACCACTCCGGAAGCCTGAAAGGGATGCAAATGACAGTTTTAATTTTGAGTTGCATGGAATAGCAATATATAAAAAATAGTTTGCATTTCTTATCAATAAATATGTTAGATTAGAAGTAATCTAAACCTAAAATGATGATTACAGCTAATTATAATTTAATGTTATCAATATGTTATGAATTTGCTCATTGTGGCAAAAGTAAGCAGATATACCTAAGTCTTGCCTGGCATGTAATTTAACTTAAACCACATGTGTTGCCATAAAACTGTATAGTTGTGTTTTTTGTTTTTTTTAAGATTTTATTTATTTGAGAGAGAGAGAGAGAGATATCACAGGCCAGGGGGAGAGGCAGAGAAAGAGGGAGAAGCAGACTCCTTGCTGAGCAGGAAGCCCGGATGCAGGGCTCGATCCCAGAACGCTGAGATCATGACCTGAGCCAAAGGCAGACACTTAACCTACTGAGCCACCCAGATGTCCCAAAAATGTGTAGTTTTTGTTTGAATTGAGTGCTATAGGCCTGATTTTGAACAAGATTAGTATAAAAATAAACATTCTTGTTCAGTACCATATTCAAATGTGTATGAAGAGAATATAGGTAAGCTTCTCATAAAAGTGCTGGACCACGTAGCACTGATGAAGGGGTTAAAGCTTTCCAGTGTGTTGAAGCCAGAGACCTGTGATGGCCCACAGGCCTCTATTCTTCCCTGGCCTCTTCTCTTTCTATTGCCCTCTTGATTTAGCCCACCAGGTATGCTCCATCCTGCCTTAGGGCCTTTGCATCTGCTGTCCCTCTGGCTCTCTCCCCACTGCCTTCATGTCTTTATTAAGCCACATCTTTTCAGACAGATGCACTCTAATCTCCTGATTGATTTTGTAGCCTCTGCTTAATTTTCCTGTTACCCTTATAAAATTTTCATATTATATAGTTAACCTTTTTCATTTCTTTTCTCTCTTTCTTTTCCTTTCTCCCTCTCTCTCTCTACCTTTCTTTCTTTCTCTTTTTTCTTTCTTTCATCACCATTGGAATATAAATTTAATGGAGGGCAGGGATTTTTGTCTGTTTCTGTTTATTCTTGAATTCTGAGACCTGAGGACTGTTCTCAACATATAATATGCACTCTGTGAATATTTGTTAAATAAGTATGTACTATACTTTAAAATAAAGGTATATATGTTTTATATATAAAATATATAATATTTATTTTAAAAAAGGAAATTCATATCAAATGTTTGTAAACTCTCTGAAGGGCTATGTAGAACTCTAGGGTTTTACAAGTGCAGTTTGAAACCAATTGCTAAAGACTTTGTTCTTTGCCTTATTTCTAGAAATTGAGGGTTGTGTAGGAAGCCCAGGAGTGAGGGGGGAAGGAGCAAACTTGTGGCATCCTTCCAAACTGTTTCTTTCAACAAAAGGTATCACAAAATATATCACTGCTACGTATCAGTGTTCTCACCTAACTGCTCGATTCCATTCTAAATATAAATAAAAAATTTAAAACCACCTTATTTCTCCCTCTACTACAACTTAAAGCTGCATCGTTAAGAAATTAATAGAATAGTTCCCTTCTCAAGCTCTATGTAGATTATTAGAACACGAATGGCTTTTACGTATCATCAAATACAGATGCCTCATTTCCAGGTTAGACAACAGGCCTCAATAATCATCTAGCTGAGGACTAGAAACTAACCAAGATTAAAACCAGGTCTTCTGCAGCACACTTGAGTTCTCTCTTCCATACGTGCATGAGATGACATGATCTGTTTTTATACACTATAGAGATATTTGAAAATAGAACAATAGCTCAATCGTGCATCCCTTCATAAGAAGGGATGGCTTAGAGAAAGGATCACGGTAAAAGGACACGCTCAGGCGTCCTCCTATATCTAAAGGCCAGTCTTGTAGCCTATCTGTTCCGATGAGGAGTCCAAGAACCCACTGAACTACTATTTTCATCACCATCGCATTTAGGTTCACATAAGAACTTGGCATTCTTTAAAAGAAACTTTTTTGCCAAGGAAGAGAGAAGTACATAAAACTTGGAATAAGAATTGGACTTAAAAAGGGGAATATCATGCAATTTTCTTTTTGTTGTACCAACGAAAGCAATACTGACAAGATAGAATTAACAGCATGCCAGCTGATAAGCTCTCCAGTATCCTCCAATAAAACCTTTGTGCTGTGGAAGAGAACTTCAAAGCAGGTAGAAGCGTGAAGGAGATCCGAATATAATTATATTTAAATGCAGTTTTGAAGATTAAATACTTTCTGGGTTTCCAGAGTCTCATTAGTTTCATTTTTCAAAATATGTAGGAAAAGAAATATGAATGTGGTTTTTCATCAGTGGAAAATCATTATGAAATTGTATTGGGAAGAAAATCAGTTTTTTTAAAACAAACATTCAGATCCAAATAATTATTTAATATTATAAAACCCATATTTAAATATCCAAATAATTTGTAGAAAAACTAAAATAAAAAACTTCAAATGAAGTGTAAGTTTGTCACGATATGTCTTCTTCACATATTATTTTACCACAAGCCTCTCTTGGGTGTGAAGGAAAGCCTCAGACTGTGAGGGCAGTGGAAGGATGCAATTATGTCCAGATTTGTGGAGTACATACCCGCACTCGGTCTTTTTCTCTGTCATTAGCCAAGATCTGTGAAGTAAAAATAAAAATGCATTTTTGCTCATGTACACTTAAGTAATTTTAATGTTTTCAAGTTTGTTCATTTAAAATACTATTTTTTTAAAGATTTTATTTATTTATTTGACAGAGAGAGACAGCCAGCGAGAGAGGGAACACAGCAGGGGAGTGGGAGAGGAAGAAGCAGGCTCATAGCGGAGGAGCCTGATGTGGGGCTCGATCCCAGGACTCCGGGATCATGCCCTGAGCCGAAGGCAGCCACCTAACCACTGCGCTACCCAGGCGCCCCTAAAATACTATTTTTATTTTACCCTTTTATCTTTTCCCCTATTTTTTCCCCTAGGAATTAAAAATGACACACTAGACTATACTAGTGATATGAAGAATGTAACAGTATGGAAGAATATGGAGTAAACCAAATACGTCTTTCTGGATCCTGCTTTCTGTCCAACCCCACCCCTGTTCTCAAACCTCTTCATTTTCCCTTCATGCTCAGAAACAAATCTCTGTAATGGTTTTGTTTTTTCTTCCAGTGTTTGAATTTTGAAATGGAAGAGAGAAGGGAGAAATATTAAAACAGACTACTAGAAGTCTAGATTCACATAGATGCTTAGTATTCCCGCTAGAACTATTGCCCTGCCATTGGAAGTACAAAATCATAAAACGACTTTGGAAAGTCATACAGTATAATTTATTGAAGTTGACTTAGCCATACCCTATAAAACTTTTGGGATTAGAAATGAGACAAGAATTCTTGCACTCACCACTTCTACTCAGCTTTATACTATAGTTCTAGCCAGAGCAGTAAGGTTTAAAAAAGGAAGTGTGATTGGAAAATAATAAATAAAATTGTCATTATTAGTGGATGATACATTTCCTCATGTAGAAAATCCCAAGAGTCTACAGATAATGGTCAGCGAAAAACAATCAGTTTTATTCTAACCAACAAAAACTATAATATATTAAAAATTAAAAAACAATTTAAATGCTCTTTATAAATAGCATCAAGAAGTATCAAGTACTTAGGCAAATCCACAAAAAAGAAAACTAGAAAGAATTATTGAGACACTCATAGACTTAAATAAATGGAGGGATATTCACTGATGAAAAGAGTCAACATTTTAAAGACATCAATTCCCCTAAATCAATCTATGGACTCATTGCATTTCCACTCAAAATCTCAGCATTTTTTTTTTTTTTTTAGTGGAAACTAAAAAGCTGATTCTAGAATTTACACGGCGAATTAGAGGGCACAAAAGAGCCAAGACAATCTTTAAGAAGGATAAAGTTGAAATACAAACTACTGAACATCAAGGCTTAACATGAAGTTAGAACAATTAAGACATTAACACTGTACAATGTATACATGAAAACCCAATGTAAATAAGTAGAAAACGCAGATAGAGCCTCACATGCGGATGCTATGTGACACAGTCAGCACTGCAGAGCAGTGGGGAAAGAACAGTTCTTTCAATGATTGGTGCTGGGTTTGTTCAATATCTCTGCACAGTGGGGTGGGGGCAGGAACTTGACAAGCTCCCCTCCTCTCACCCTATACAGCGCACAAAGCAATTCCAGGTGGATTGTTTTTGGTTTTTGTTTTAAGATTTTATTTATTCATTTGAGAGAGAGAGAGACAGAGAGACAGAGAGAGCACAAGCAGGCGGAGAGGGAGAAGCAGATTCCCTGCCGAGCTGGGAGCCTGATGTGGGAGTGGATCCCAGGACCTGGAGATCATGACCTGAGCCTAAGGGATGCTTGACCTTCTGAGCCACACAAGAGCCGTAAGGTGGGTTGTAATTATACATGTGGAAGGCTAAGAAAGATGGCATTTCCTAGATAATATACAGGAGTATCTTTTTGACCTTAAGATAATGAAAGATTTCTTAAACACAGTTGCAAAAATCACTAGCTATAAAGGGTAAGATTGATAAATTAAAATACATTGAAACTAGAATCTTCTATCAAAATATCCTTTTAATAGACTGAACAGGTAAGCCATTGTTTACGTTTTAAAAAGTCAAGATCTGCGAATGTTTTTATTCCACAAACACCTCTTTTGTTTATATTTTAGATAGGATCATCCCTTACATTTATTTGCAAATGTTAATTATGCTAATTTTAAAATGGTTTCAATACTTACTCACGGATTTTCATTTTTCTGTTTACAGAGTTTCTTTCACTGTGTTTGGGTTTTGTAAATTATGATTATTCCTTGTTTATTTCACATTGGCGTTTAAACTTCCTGATTCCCCATTTGTGAATGAAGGTTCTCATTAGAGCAACTGCCCTCCCGTTATTGCGAAAGAGGTTTCGTTTGTGCCTCTGGGGTGGGAAGCGCAGGTGATGTGTCTTTTCAGTTTGTGAGTTCGTCCTGCTCTTGGTAAATGCCTCTGCGATCCCATTTCTTGCATTCATTGCTTCAGTCCAGAAGTAAATGCTACTCTTACTTCTCAACTATTGTTCAGCATAAGCAGACGTGGAAGAAGGTGCTACCCCACCATGTTGCTGCATGTGTCTTCCCCAGTTCTCCTGGTGATCACCACCAAGCCCTACCCATTCTTTGCATCTATTTACTCTTCGTTTGGAACACCTCTCAGATTTCATGGAATTCTTCTCCTTTCCATGGTTAGGCTATGCTTTCTCCAGTCTTCACGGCTGGTCTCAGGGCATGCTACCTGATACTCAGGAGGGCCCTGCGCTTGGTTGAACGTTGCCATCTTGAAATTCTTAATGATTTTTAAACAATGGTGCTGGATTTTCATTTTGCACTGGGACTACCCAAACATGTAGCTGGGCCTGTCTAATATGGCTTTCACTACACCCTTGATTCCTTAATTGCTTTTAGGATTCCTCAAACATTTTCTTCTGCTATAGTAATTTTTTCCTGTATCCAACGCAATTCTTTTTTTTTTTATCTTGTAAGCTTCACGGAGGTATAAGATTCACTTATTTTAAGTGTACAGTACAACGATGATTACTCAGTTTACAGAGTTATGCACGTAACCATCACAACAATCAAGTTCCAAAACATTTCTAGTACTGCGAACAGATTTCATGTGCCCAATTCTAGTTACTTCCTGTTTTCATCACCAGCTCTGCACTTTTTATATCTTAAAGGAATTTTTAAAAAAATACGAATTCTTAGGGGGGGCTGTGTGTGTGTGTGCTCACGCGGGTGTATATCTGAATGGTAAATTTCTCTTCAAGGAAGTTGAGGAAGAACCTTAAAGGAAATGATTGCCTCCAAAAAAGGAGTGTGTGAAAATAGCAATCTGAGCAGCCAGTCACCTTTCTTTTCTTTTTCTAATAGGTAGATAGCGAGAAGCCATTTTGTGTGAACTCAAGTCTGGTGACAAGATAGTGAATAGGATCTGTTTAGAATTAGGAACTTCTAGCTGAAGAAAACCTGTTTGTTTTTGTTTTCTTTTGTATTAAAAAATAATTTCAAAATAATATAACCATACTACTTAGAATCATAAACTGGTTCATTGGTAAACTCAATAAAACAGTAATTAGAGATATATTATACCAAGCAGACTTTTACTCATTCTACTTTTGATTTTAATTTGTATAAAATATTTCCTTTTTCTGATTATAAAACTCCTTAATGGCGATATTTATAGATGTGCACAACATAGAATGATATATGGAGAAAAAAAATGTCCAATTATTCAAATACTGTATCACATTTTCTCCTAATATTTGTCTTTGCAGATATGTGTTTATCTACTGGGTTTTTCTGTTTGTTTCAATATGGGATCATAACTCATATACAATTTTCTCCTTGTTGTTTCCTATGTATGTGATCATTTATACGCATTCATAAATACTCTTCAAAAACATAATTTATCTGTGTGAGTGGCAGCTAACCTTGGACAAAGAGTCTTGGAGCAGGGTGTTAAATACTGTTCTGACTGTGAGAGTCATTAGCACCTGTTTGTGACAAAGATCTTTCTAGATGGCTCTGTAGCAAGGAGACTGACTCAAGGTGATAAAAATTCTTTTGTAGGCCACCCCCTTAACAAAACTCTAATGATGAAACAGGCTTGAGAGGTAGAAGATCCTTTTAACTAATTTACTTAGGCATCCTCCATTTCTTAAATACGAGATTGCTTTCTACGTCTTTCTTTCTTTCTCTCTCTCTCTTTTTTTTTTTGATATGATTCCATTTATTTGAAATGTCCATAATAAGCAAATCCATAGAGACAGAAAGTAGATTAGTGGCTTCCAAGGGCAAGGGGATGGGGAATGACTGCTAATAGGTTAAGGGTTTCTTTTGGGGGATGATGAAAATGTTCTAGAATTAGATGGTAGCACATTGTAAAGAAACTTAAAAATCATGGGGTTGTACATTTTTAAAAGGTGAATTTTGTAGAATATGAATTATATATATTTCTTAACAAGTTTCCATTGTAGTATTTATTTGCATGTGTCTGCTCCCAAGAAATTTTTATTCCATAAAGGTGAGATCTATACTCAGTGCAATTCCTAACACATAGTAGGTGTTCAATAAAAGTTTACTGGTAAAAGAATGAGGGGGAGACAAAAACAAAGTACTGTTTTTGTTCTTACTCACTATTTTGGCCACTGAATAAGCCTGCTAATCTCCCCGAATGCAGAAAGCAGAAAGAGATATAATTTAATTAGATAAGTCCTATAAAGACATACAACCTCACTTGGCAAGGTGCCTGACACATAATAACCACTCTATAAATAAGGATATTATTATTAATAAAAATAATCTGTCTCCATATAGTCAGAAGCCTGAGCCCTCAGCCCTGGAGGCCAGGAACAAGTCGTAGTTACAAAGGGGTAGCAGTTGTGGCCCCCACACCCAGGGATGGGGACAGGCACAGGCTTTCTCTAGTCTGGTTTGTCCAGTTGGAAGCTAGCTTGGAGTACCCCTCGAGCCACCCTTCTTTTCATCTGCAGATATAATATTGAACACTGTAGCTCAGTCCTGTCAGTCTAAATTACATTAGGAGGATTAGGAGACGCTCTGCAAGGAGAAAACAGGATTTGGCAATTTGATTTCAGGAAGACTTGAAAGGTCAGAGATGGAAGGCCAAGGTGGAGGAAAAGGGCTTTGAGCTTCTGCAGTGAAAACCACCAATCGGAGCAAGAATGGCCACGTCTTCTGTGAGAATCACCAACATGATAGAATTTTGTCTATTTGAGGGGGTGGGAGATACAACTGAAGCGTCTAAAAGGAACAGTTTTGGTTAATCTTGTTGTTGTCATATGATTTCTAATTAAAATAGTACTTTTGGCTCATCAAAACAATTTCCTTATTTAGTAATACTAAAAAGTTATTTTAATTTCCCCTTAGTGTTTTTCATTATATTTTTGTTAAATTTTATCCAAAGCCACTTTTTAAAACAGTGCTAAAATTTTTATGCTTTAAATAAAATCTCTTTCCTTCTTATAAGCAATTGGCAACTATACAAGAAGTTAACGAAATACTTTTACGTATGGGAGGTTTTCTAGAATACATTATTTACACAGAGTCGCTTATTTTATAACTAGTTCTCGTGTCATGTTTTGTTTGCAGATGCAAGGTTTTTTTAAAAACCAAATATAGTTCTAAATAAATAGATTTAAGCCTGAAGTAAAACCCTGTATTCTTGTTCATTAAGTGGTTATTATTACGTGCTTGGTGTCTGACCCTGGATGAGTTACCCAACATTCTGAGCTGTAATTTCCTATAAAATCTATAAAGTGAAAATAATTAATAGTATTCTGTTTACAGAGTTCTTATGAGGATTAAATGAGAAAATGAATGTAAGCATTAAACATAGGATGGGGTGCATAGTAAATGCTCAGTAAATAGTTTAAAACAATTGAGTGTGCGAATATGAGAAACAGTCCAGCAGGCATTGTTTTCCTGGCAGACTATGTTTATATGACTGTGCATAAAGATTGTAAACATCTGTGCCTTGGTTGCCATTTTCCTGATTTATTTAACCATGTGGATTTTGTCAACTATTTTCAACTAATCAGACACAGGCAATGCCATCCACACGGCACAGATGGCTTCTTCAATCCATCAGCGATGCCTGGGCGTGGCAATGCTGGGACTGGGCACTTTAAAAGTTAGAGGCGAGGAAATTTGAGCTTTCGAATCTTGAGATTCCTGGAATGTTTTTAAACTCCTGAGTGCTTCACCTCCGATACTGGAAAAGTGGATTTTTCTAAATATGTATATTTTTACAGAGTCAGCACCGTCAGGGCTGCCTGACTCATTAGGCCATGTTCTGAGTCTGCGATAGGAAAGAAGCAAGGGAGAAAGGCTGAGAGAGTGAAATAAAACAATTTAATGTCTGCTTCACTGCTCGTTTTTATTACCAAAATATTAAGAAAATGTAGAGGTCAGAGCAGAAGTTTTCTGACAGAGTCTACCTGCAGAAGGGTTCTATTCTGATTGTGGACAAATCAGAAAACAGAGAACAGGAAACAAAATTTCTCCTAAGCCTCCCACTCAAAGATAACTACCCTTGACATTTTGATTATGTCCTTCTTTATGATTATTTATGTACATATATGCACACATATGTGTGTATATATTCATGCACACGTATACATGTGTATTTTGCAAATAATAGAATCACACTGGAAAGTATTTTGTCACCTGCTTTTCCACTTCATAAGGTAGTCCTAAAATTCTTGCACGTCATTTAAAAGTTCTCCTTCATGATTCTTTTAAATAGATGTAAATAATCCACCACAGAAATGAAATGTGACTTCCTTAATCTCCTAATTTTTGAGAGTTAGTTTTCAATCTTATTGCTATTGTTAAACAACGACTGTTAAACAGTTTTTAGCTAAAAGAGAAAATTTTGGAAGGAGTGAGTGAGTAGCATAACAAGTTTTCTATTCCAACAAGGTTATCCCATCAAATTATTGTATTTGAAATCGCTTACCAGCAATAGAGAACAACACAAGGGAATCAAAACAAGTTTCTAAGACAAAATGCAAGAAAAACAGGAGCTACACGCTCCAGAGAGTAGAGAGAGTAGATAATATGGATGCATGCTGAGTTTCTCTGCACAGGCAATTCTCACTTTGCACAGGAGTGCAGGACTGTGAAAACAGCCATGCAGACTGAAACCGTGCAAAGTAAACTCATAGTGAATGAGAAAATGTAAGATTGCTCCATGACCTTTAAAAATTTCTATCAAACGTTGAAAATTCTCTATTGGTTATGAAAGTACTGTACAGTGAAACAAAAAAGAATAGCTGGGGCGTCTGGGTGGCTCAGGGGGCGCCTGGGTGGCTCAGTCGTAAAACATCTGCCTTCAGCTTAGGTTATGATCCCAGGGTCCTGGGATGGAGCCCCGCATCAGGCTCTCTGTGCAGCGGGAAGCCTGCTTCTCCCTCTCCCACTCCGCCTGCTTGTGTTTCCTCTCTCGCTATCAAATAAATAAATAAAATCTTTAAAAAAAAGAATAGCAAAACTAATGCTTATTTAGTACATCGTAACATAAAATAGTACAAATATTGAGAATTCAATGTTTTATTTCTTTGTAAAAAACTTATCAAAAGTTGTTTGAACAGCGATTGCCATATTCTTGTAAATAACTTACGATGTATTCAATGCACCTCTTCTATGCCTTGGCAAATTTTGATCAGCTTCTGACATTTAATCCTTGACTCTTTTAGTCTCAGGCAGTATCTCTGAGAGTGCCTTTGATTGAAATCTTTTGCCAACATCAGGCATTTCCTATGGGACACCTGCCTCCTCTTTGTCACAGCCATTTTCCTCATTTACGTCCATGAGCTGGCCTTCCCGAAACTCCTCTAACTGCACATCTAGAGTGTCCCCCACTGTGGTAGAACCAAGATTACCACCATCAGCCATTTCTCCTCTAACTCCATGAATGTTAGACTCCAATTTCATTTTAGCATTATCACCTTTCATTTCTTTGCTGTACTTTCATCTTTGTTGGCCAATTCCCTCTCTTATTATTCATTTTTGTAAAATTTCATGGGGATTTATCACTGGGATACAAAGAGGCAAAACTACCTGCTTTGCTGCCTGTATGTGATTGAGTAACACAGGCAGAGACCCATCACTGACGAACTTTGAAAGAAATGACATGACTGGCCACTGATCAGGACAGGCCTCTGCTAGTCACATAGCGATTTATGGACGAAAAAACCAGCAGCAAAATTTGTACTTTATACAAGTACTCACAGTTAATGTACTGTGGTAATAGAAATGTGGACCAGGTTGTCAGGGATCAGTGTAATTTAACTAAACCGTGGTACCTGCATGGTGCATACTGGGACTGCAAAGTGAGGACCGCCTGTCTATATTTACAAACAATGATTGAGGGGATGGCTCTCCAAACTGGTTTTGATAGGCTGTGAATGGCAGTACCTCTCTCTATTCCAAGCTATCTGGCAGGCAATGTTGGCTTTATGGACTCTGAAGGAAATGCTGCACTTCATTTTTTTTTTTTTTTTAAGATTTTATTTATTTATTTGACAGAGATAGAGACAGCCAGCGAGAGAGGGAACACAAGCAGGGGGAGTGGGAGAGGAAGAAGCAGGCTCATAGCGGAGGAGCCTGACGTGGGGCTCAATCCCATAACGCCGGGATCACGCCCTGAGCTGAAGGCAGACGCTTAACCGCTGTGCCACCCAGGCGCCCCTGCACTTCGTTTTTTAACTATAGCATCCCACATAAAGGGGAGAATTGTGCTGATGAGGTGACTTGCTGCAATGGGACAGAATGTAGAAACTGTAATTCTTCCTCCTCTGATGTCACAGCACAACAGAGCTCAGTGAGGCTCAGTCCAACATGGGGATCTGATTGTTTCCTAGGATCCTCATACCCTGACAGTACCCCCACCCACCTCATGGATAGTGACAACAAAAAGGCTCAAGTCCTAGAGGGCCCAAACTCTGTGATAGTTCCAATAGGATACAACTTTGAAGTCAAGGTCAGGTCAACGGTGTTAAACATGGGGGTGGGGGGAGTGGAGGGACAAGGAACCAAGAATGTTGAGGAATTTACAGGCAAGTCTATAAACAAAGAAGATTGATGGTGGCTGAAGACAAACAGAGAATTCATTGGAAAGAAGATGAAATGGTCTTATGAAGTAAGGGCTGGGGACCCTGCAGAGATTCCCCACGGGGTCTTGACATGTCGCTCCAATTATCTTTGTACCACAGTGTCTGTCACATAAAAATGCCTTACAGATGTTTGTTAAACGAAGCAGGAATTATTGTTGGGATTCCACCACAAAGACAAGCATTTTTTTTTAATGTCAATTTTGGAGAAATAATATTTTAATAAAACCTAGATTAAATTTGAGTTATGGCATAGGACACATGAATAATAAAATGGACCAAAGATGGAGGTTAAGCAGAAGAGTATTCAATGGGAAATTCATTTTTTCTCTCTGTCTGATGGTTTGTGCTCCTCTGCACCGTCCCCCTGGCAGTCAGAGTGATCTTTTGGAAACGTAATTCATATTGTATAGTTTCTTGCTTAAAATTTTCCAGTGGCATCCCTTGCACAAAGATTAAAATCTAAAGTGTTTATCATGGCTCACAAAGCCTCTGTAATCTGATCCCTAACAAATTCTCTGATCCTACCTCTTACCTCTCTCCTCCACCACTTTGCCCTATGCTCCCATATTCTTTTGGTACATTAGCCTTTTTTTTTTTTTTTTCCTATTCCAATAACAGGGCAAGTTCACTGTGATCTTAGGATCTTTGCTCTTGCAGTTACCTCTGTTTGGCAAGTTCTATCCATAGATTTTCACATGGAAAAATTATTTTTTAAAAGATTTTATTTATTTATTAGAGATACAAAGGGAGAGCATGAGCTGGGGGAGGGGCAGTACATGGAAAAGCTTTAACACTATTTTTGAAGTAAGGGATGTGTGATAACAACACTCCCTATAGGAAAAATGACAGAAGATGAATCATCTGCATCAGTCAGGGTAAATTGGGTATGCCGCAGCAACAAATAGTCCCCCAAATCTCACTGGCTTAAAACAACAAAGGTATATTTTTTGCTCACGCTACACGGGCAGTGTGGATTGGCAACAAGGTTCTACCCATCGCTGAGATGCTAACATTTTACGATACCACCAACTCGACATGAGGTTTCAGGGTCTGCCATGTCAGAAGAAGATGAGACAGATAGTAGAGCATTGTCAGTTAAATGGCTTATCCTAGAAATAACATAAATCATTGCTAGGATTTTATTGACTGTAAGTCTGGATCTGCTGTTTCCATCTTTTTATTAGGCCTTGTTGACAGGGACTAAATTTTCTTATTGGGATTTTCAAAATAATTTGAAGTACTTTTAACAATTTAGATTCCTGGGTCCCACCTTTCAAGGTCTGATTTAATTGGTGTGGGATGGGGCGTGGTCATCACTTTATCTGCATCCCTTCCAGTAAGTAAGCTGCAGGTGATGTAGAGACCACACTGGGAAAAACACACCTCTAGAGACTAGAATAATGGTTGGTCTATTGTAAGGGCTTAATAGATATTTTTTGACTGACTGTACAATTAGGGTTCCTTTATAAATAAAGATTTAAAGGAATGAATCCGTGATTTAGAAGAAAAGAATATGTGTATACCAAGTTACATTAGGAGAAAGAGAAAGGCCCAGATTTCTATTCATCCACCCTTAAATAACTCCCAATTTTGGGAGGAGGTAATGCTGGGACTTTCTTTCACTTTGGGCATGTCACTAGGTTGATCCACACAGCATCCCAGCTGTGTCATATATCTTGTTCGGGAAAGAGGCACGAGTCTAATGATACTAAAAAAAAAAAAAAAAAAAAAAAAAAAAAAAAAAGTGGATGAATTCTTTGACTCATTCCATTTGAAATGAACTATGGAGAAAGCAAATCCAACCTCACGGAATTAGAAGTTACTTTAATTACGCTAAGTACAGCCTACATTTCTTTGACAATGATAGATAATAACCTCCTTTTTATGTTGTATTAAAAATCTAATGGGCAACAACTTTATGACCTTAACTAACTGGCAAATAAACTCTCTTGTCACTTATTTCTGTGTTATTTTCACACTCAGATCACAGAATAAGAATGCTAGGAGTAAAGATCAAAATGACATCATAAAAAGAGAAGCGTAAATGTATACTTTTTACATGAAGCTAATGCTCCATTATGCTCCCATTCCCTTGAAAAGCTCAAATATTTAAAAACCAGATCTGCTGCATTTTCAATACTCAGTCTTTTCTCTGAAAGGAAGTTTCAGGCTGAAGTTCTCCATGGGTGTGTCTTTATATGCATTATATTTTGGCACATAAAATCTGAAAGCGTCTAAAGTATTAAAACTTTCAAGTGAAAAAGACAACAAAAAGCTGGTACTTAAAATATCCATTAATTGTTTTAAAAATTAACCTGCAGGAGGCTTCTATTTTTACAATTGCTCTGAAGTCTTACTTTAATAATGTCACTATTTCCTCCTTCTCTGGGCAAGTTATTCATGATGTTAGACTACTCTTAAAGGCTATGGATAAATATGGGCACTCACACCTTGGAGTGTGAGCTAAAGGTAAGATAACAGGAGAATATTTGTTCAGTTACTATCTTGCTGCAAATACCAGTGCTTTAGATATATAGGTTCTGACTAGTGAATCTAAGTTTTTTAGCTGGGAAAAAAATGGACTGTAATAGGTAATTTTACTTTCGCCTGAAAGTTGATCGAGTTTAGCTGATACTTCTTTAATAGATGGTAACAAACTAAAAGAGCTCAAAGAAATGCAAGAAAATCACATGTACTCAGAGACTTGCTTCTTTCTGTTACGGCATGAAAGTTGTGCTTTTCCTGGATCACATCTGAGAAGGCAACATGTACAGCAGGGGCATAATCTTCTTTCCTACAGGTGTCTCTATAGTGTCGCAATATAATGGCTTTATGTATTTAAAATATACCATGAACAGTGATAGTCACGAACATACACGGCAAGGAGATTGGGATGTGTTGGTTCACAGGTCTCATGTCTTCATAAAGCACAGCACGGGATTAAAACTGGCTAAAAATTCTAATGTCTGTATTCCTTAGGACATTAGTGGGACACACACACACACACACACATGCATATAGATTTTAAAAATTCAGGGGGTGCCTGGGTGGCTCAGTCATTAAGTGTCTGCCTTCAGCTCAGGTCATGATCCCAGGGTCCTAGGATAGAGCCCCGCATCGGGCTCCCTGCTTGGCGGGAGGCTTGCTTCTCCCTCTCCCAATCTTGCTTGTGTTCCCTCTCTAGCTGTCTCTCTGTCAAATAAATAAATAAAATCTTTTTTTTTTAAGATTTTATTTATTTGACAGAGATAGAGACAGCCAGCGAGAGAGGGAACACAAGCAGGGGGAGTGGGAGAGGAAGAAGCAGGCTCATAGCGGAGGAGCCTGATGTGGGGCTTGATCCCAGAACGCCGGGATCACGCCCTGAGCCGAAGGTAGACGCTTAACCGCTGTGCCACCCAGGCGCCCCAATAAATAAAATCTTAAAAAAAAAAATTCAGGTGTAGAGTTGAGCTGATCACATCCCCTATCTCATAGCTCATTATAATTATTCTTTCTGGGGCCAGTCCCTCCATTTCCTTATCTTGTCCCCATTTTCCATGCCTATTTCTTTCTTTCCTCCAAAACATAGCCTAACATGTTTGTTATGCATCTTTGAATGTGTTGTCAAACATGGGTTCTTTTGTGTCCTTGTCTTTTTAATTTTCACAAGTGGGCCTAGGTTATAAATCTTAATCAGTTTTTCTCTGTTTCACTCAGGTTCTGTTTATGTTGCTGGCTGTTTTTCTACTCCTTCAGGCCGCTCACTGTTGTATCATTTATTAGGATCTGTGTAGTACTCACACTCGCTTTTCAAAAGCACAATTTGGGTTGTCTTCCCTGATGTTCGCTATTAATGTGTTCATTCTCTACCTCCATCTTTTTCATAATCAAATACGGTTTGTAAATGAAGATTTAACACACCAGAAAGAAGGCAAACAGCAGCCTTTACTAACAATTTCCAGTGAAGTTCTGTAACAGCATAGGAACATCACAGCTCTCTGACCAAAGAGAGGACTTCCCTTATTAGACGAAGACATAATATACATGAAATACCCTGTATTACTCTCCCAGTCTCCCCATGCTTTAATCTAAATACAGCCCCACTGATGTCATAAAGCTATCCTTTAGAGCGCTCATTTGCATTGAAACATAGAAGCTGCTTGCACAGATGTGGGATCAGGGATGCATGAAGAAATACATACATTTAAAACAACATAAAGCCAGAAGGTGCTGGAATCAGACCTGCTTGTAACATTGGCTTGCTCAGTCACCATGCATGGTCATTAAGTGACTCTACCTTTTTTTTCTTCATAGATCTTAGCCAATATCTCAGAATAGCTTGAGTTTCTTAAGGAAAAGTGATTATTACTATTAAGTAGAACCATTTCCTGTAGTCTTTTTAAGATCTTTGGGTCCTAATGAGGAATGGGGGCCAGGCTGAGGAGGACCTGCTCCTGAGAGCAGCCGGGCTGTACCGCCGTCCCCTGGACCTGCGCCAGGAGGCTATGTCCCTAATCTGCTCAGAAATCGTTCCTTTCTGTCTGTCACTGAGGCCTGAAAACACTCCAGGAATTAGGTACTAATTAATGTCAACACATTATAAATGAAGAAAGAAGGGAAATTGCTTGGACTCATTTCTGAGGAAATTTCCAGCAATTCGCTTCAGTTAAAGTTAATGTGTACCTCAGGGCAGCGCTGAACGAAATCATAAAATGCTGCTCGTGTGGATGAGTGACCTGGAGGTGACCTGAGCGGGCCTCTCGACCAGCATTTGTTTCCATAGCATGTCTATTTTGTTAGGATGCTGCTTATAGCATTTGAGGATCTGATTGGTAGCATCAGACAGGCGAGGAATCCAAAGTACGGCTTCACAAGCTGTAAACTCTAGGTTACCTACAGAAAATTCTCGAAAATAGCTTTCAAAATGGCACTTTCCTGATTTTAGTCTGTTGCTGCTTTATGGACTTCAACGAACAGTTTTTCAAAGACTAGAACAAGTAGATCATTACATGGATTTTACGAAGTCTTCCTCTATTAATCAGAAGCAGATTTTCATATACTGTTTTTATGCCTATAAAATTAGGAACCGGATACTAACATCCAAATCATCATTTTGGGGTATCAGGTTAATAAATGTGTACTAGTATCTCACATACTGAGTCCAATATTGAGTCCAATATGTGAGAAACCAATCGGGTGAGTCTGCAGTCAGGAATGGGAGACTCATTTTGCAGAAAAAGCAGTTGTTACTGTAAGAAATCACAAGGGGTTTCAGTTCTGTGTTCATTGTTGTTTAGGCTTCCTTATCACATTCTATTCCTTTGAGGATGCCCTTGGTGTGCACCTTACTGATCTTGGCCTGAGTAAGAATGTCTGGACTTAGACAGGTAGCACCTTGCTGGCTTTGCTTAGGCCTTGAGCTCACTAGAGAAGACTCAATGCCAACCAATCCCTCTATCTCCAGTGCTCAGCACAACACGTGGCCCATAGATTGGGACAAGAGTAACCAAATAAGGAAGACTACAGAGTAATGTAGGCATACCTGTAATGTCAAACCAAATTTTGACCATAGTAGTAGACTACTGGAGAACTCATTTTAGTGCATGGACTTTAGGGTTAAAAAAAATAGATTTCAGTCCTGAAAACTTGTATGGCCATGGATAAGCAGACTTGAAGTCTCAATTTCCTCATCTGCATATTAGGGTTAAGTCTGTAAATAATGGATTTATGGCAAAAAGGGAAGAGGTCTAGAGTGAAGATTTGTTTGACCACATCAACACCAATGATTTTGCTAAAGTGAAAAAAATAAGATCTAGAAAATTTGGTTCTTAATTAAAAACTGCTTTGATGATATTCTAATATGTGTTTTCCTAAATCTTAATATGATAACAAGAATGAAGTGATTCAAGAAAAAAACATTTTTCTTTGTTTTCCCAAGCACTTAATACAGATTACACATAAGCGTTCGTCTGGGTTCTTTCTACAAACCATAGCATATAGGGGATGGGTATGGAAGAACATGCAAATAAAAAAGTCAGGACAAATAAAGCTTATTAAGAAAAATCTGTTTGGAACTTCCTGATTCTATCCATGCATTAATATTCCTGCAAATAATGTGTATAATTTTCATTGCATTTTGTGTAAAGGGCTGGAAGAGAAACAGGAGGAAAGGAGCAAAGATGTGTGGGACTTGTCCTAGGAGAGTAGCAGGCAGACCAGGACTAGACGGAAAAGTCACCCAGGGGGATTAATTCATTTCTAACAGTACTAGTATTGGCTTTTTTTTTTTTTTTTAACAAAGATAAGAGCACAAGGTACACTTTGAAACATTTAAAAGCTGAAAGAAACAGTAGATGTTTTGTCTCTTGGAAAATTTAACAGAATGATAGCACACACTTACCAAATGTTTTGCAGAGTACCCTTCCAAATGGAAGATATATATTAAGCACACCAGAATGGCTATCTATTTGGGGGAGAGAAAATGGGGCCAAAAGGGAATAAATACATACATTTGAGGGGTCTCGTCCAGACCACTGGTGATTTAATCGACTCTCTGCACCTGGGGTCCAACAGAAACCAACCACCACCACCAAAACAATGAAACTGAAACACAGTGTGAGTATGTAGGGTTCTCAGGGGAGCCCTTTTCATTTCCTACACTGGGGAATGATGCTTCAGGCTATGGAGTGCCTAGGATTCCCAGGTGCAGGTATGAGTGAGTGAATGTGTGTGTGTGTGTGTGTGTGTGTGTGTGTGTTCCTTCATGAGACTGAATTTTCATCAAGACAGATGGAGCCTGAGAAAACTGCTGCCTTTGAATACTTTGGCTTTCTTGAGTCAGGATATTCCCTGCCCAAACATAGCCTTTCCTTTCAATAGGAGCTCTCCTTAACTTTCCCATGGTTTTGTATGTAGAATGTGCGTGTGTGTGTGTGTGTGTGTGTGTGTGTTTGTAAAGGACAACAGCACACCAATTCAAGACCCACTCATTGAAAGGGTTAAAATGGTGCTGCAGCAAAAATACCCAACAACAATGTGTACCCCATTAAAAGGCAATGAGATGAACAGCTGCTATAAGCTTGAAAAATCTGCCTCCTCTACCAGGGTGAATGGGGTGGAATCCATCCACAGTTAATAAAAAGGAAAGGATGTGGGAACGTGGCTGAAATGTAAGATAAAGGGAAATAAAGTACTATTTTTCAAAAAGAAACGTATAGGGATGCTGATGGAGGCACCCAACCAGAAATATGGATCATTCATTTAAAAATCAGAAGATCAAGCTTTTATAAATCTGTGTGTCTCAGTTACCTTCTGCCAAAGGGATAATAAGATCGTGGTCATAAAATATCTCAAATATTGCACTATATTTTCTATGTTCTATATTCTTGACCTTTTAGCTACCTATCAGCTGCATGTTTGATCAGTTTCCGATAAGCCCACAAATATGCATCGAGGCGTGCATGTGTTGGTGAGCTCACACACTCAGTCTTTCTGCTTCACCTTATGACCAAGTTTCCCTTCTACTGTTCTTTACTGAGAGATTCACAAGTTTAAAAAAAGAAACATTATCCTCAAATAATTATGCCAAAGGCTGTGATCCATCCAAACTCACATGCAAACAAGACTGGGCCTGATCTGTGCATTTTTGGGCACTGGGCAGCAGCTGCTTGTCATCTACCCTCGCTGGAGCGTTTTCTCATTGATTGCATTCCTTCTTTTGACTCTTTCATCATAAAAGAGACAGAAGAAGAAAGAAAGGGAGAGAGAGAAGGAGGGAAGGACAGTAAGAGGGAGTGAGGGAAGGGGGAGAGGGAAGGGAGAGAGAGACAGAGAGGGGGAGGGAGAGAGAGAGGAGGCCATCGTTAATACCACAGCCACTTCACACTGCTTATAGACTACTGGGCATCATCGTGCAGGTCAGGGAAGGCATAGCCCATGACCAAAGTAAAAACGCTCCTGTCTGCCTCACTTCGATGGTGTACAACCAGTGCCACCTGAGCACGGGTAGTCTTGTCAAACTGTATATTTTGGCACAATTCTTCTAGTTTCGGTAGCTTAAAGAAGAGAGACATCTCCGTCATATGCTGCCTTCGGTGCAGGAAGTGAGAAGTGACACTTACAGCAGCAGTGAAACCTTTACAAATTCAAGGGGACTTCTGTGAGTGTGTAGAAGTCAAGATATTAAGGCAGAGAGTAATACAAGCATAGAAGGTTTCATGAACAGTTATACTTAGAGAAATATTGAGATATATATATATATATATATATGTACAGGATAGATTTTCTGAAAGATAATACAACAATAGCTTTCAACTTTAAAATTGTCTTGCTCTAACATAATCACTTGACATTAGCCTTAACATTTTTCTGGGTCTATCTCCTCAGGCAAGAGAAACAAAACCAAAAATAAACTGTTGGGACTACATCAAACCGAGAAGCTTTTGCACATTGAAGGAAGCCATCAACAAAAGATAAAGGTAACCTACTGAATGGGAGAAGATATTTGTAAATGATATATTTGATAAGAGGTAAATATCCAAAATATATAAAGAACTCATACATCTCAACACCAGAAAAATCCCAAGTAATCTGATTAAAAATGAGCAGACGATCTGATAGACATTTCTCCAAAAAAGACAAATGGATGGCCAACAGACACATGAAAAGATGCTCAGTATCACTCATTATTAGGGAAATGCAAATCAAAACCACAGTGAGATACCACCTCAAATCAGACAGATGGCTAGTATTCAGAACACAAGAAATAACAAGTGTTGGTGAGGATGTGGAGGAAAAGGAACCGTTGCTGCACTGTTGGTGGGAATGGAAGCCTGGGCAGCCACTGTGGAAAAGAGTGTGGAGGTTCCACAAAAAATTAAAAATAGAATTATCATACAATCTAGCAAGTTCACTTCTGGGCATTTACCCAAGGAAAAGGAAAATACTAATTGAAAAGATATATGTTCCCCCCCCCCCACGTTATTGCAGCATTATTCATAGTAGCCAAGGTAGGGAAGGAATGTTAAGAGTCCACTGATAGATAATGAATAAAGAAGATGTGGTATATATATGTATACATATATATACACACACACAATGTTGTACACACACACACACACACACACACACACACACACCACACACAAATAGAATATTACTCAGCCATAAAAAAAAGAATGAAATCTTGCCATTTGTGACAACATGGATGAACCTAGAGGGTTTTATACCAAGTAAAATAAGTCAGACAGAGAAAAACAAATACCATATGATTTCATTTATATGTGAAATCCAAAAAAGGAAAACCAAAACCAAAAACAGTGTCCTATTTACAGAGAACAAACTGGTGGTTGCCAGAGGGGAGGGAGATTAGGGGGATGGGCAAAAGAGGTGAAGGGAATTAAGAGGTACAAAATTCTAGTTATAAAATAAATAAGTCACAGGGATGAAAAGTACAGCATAGGGAATATAGTCAATAATATTGTAATAACTTTGTATGCTGACAGATGGTAACTGTACTCATTGTGGTGAGCACTGTGTAATGCATAGAATTGTTGAATCATTATGTTGTACACCTGAAACTAATATAACATTATATGTCAACTGTACTTCAATAAAAAAATGGCTTGCCGCAGAACCAAAAATCTATTTCTAAAAAATTATTCTAAAAGAAAAAAAAGAGGGGCGCCTGGGTGGCACAGTGGTTAAGCGTCTGCCTTCGGCTCAGGGCGTGATCCCGGCGTTATGGGATCGAGCCCCACATCAGGCTCCTCCGCTATGAGCCTGCTTCGTCCTCTCCCACTCCCCCTGCTTGTGTTCCCTCTCTCGCTGGCTGTCTCTATCTCTGTCAAATAAATAAATAAAATCTTTAAAAAAAAAATAAATAAATAAAAGAAAAAAAGAAAGTTGGTATGATGTAGACATATTTATAATAGCACATTTTTAAAAAGTCCAAAAATAGGGGAGTAGTCAAATATTTTTACATCCATACAATGAAAGATGTAGATTTAAACAACCATGTTGTAAAAAGGTATTTATTCTGGGGGAAAAATGGTCATAAAATATTAACAATTGAAAGATGTGCCCTGTACGCTGTTTGAATACGATGTTTATTGTGGAAAATAGAAATGGAGAAGCATCTGGAAGGGTAGGAAGAACATTCAGCAAAATGTAAAATATTATTTTTCTTCCCGTATTTTAAAAATATTTTCCAAGTTTTTTTCTGAGTGCTTTCTTATGTGATTAGATACCATAATTGTTACTAAAAAAGACTCATTAATATTCAAAGCCTTTCTCTGAGTCCAGTGATTTGCTTAAACTCAGAGGCAGTGTTACACCTGCCGTTCTACGGGTACTGGGATAGGAGCATCCAATGGAAAGACCCGTGAGGCTAGCTCGAGCTTGCACTACGTGGGGATCTTCGTGTAAAACGACAAACTAGAACGTGCTATGACCCTAGGGAGGAACAGTTCTCCCCACGTTTACCATCTTGTCTGTCACCCATAACCAGAGGCTCATACTATAATATAAATGTTAACAAACTACGAGTTCATGAAATGAAAGGCACTATTATATTGCTGATAGTGAGGAGGGGGGGTCCAAGTTTAAATTGCTTTGGCAATCCTAACCCTGTATTTCCTGATTCTGATGCAAGTGAAACCTCAACTTTCTCATATTACAATGGTTTATATAATATATTTATAGATACGCATAGAAGTATATGATAAAACAGGGCTTTATGGTTGGAGTAAGTAAGCAGCTGGATACCACTTTGTTTGATTTGTCCAGAAGAGTGGAAGTTCAAACATAAAATGGGATGACTAGCCCTTTGTTCAGCTATCACAGGCTGTTTCTTTATCACAGTCACATGCAATCTATTGGAAAACGGAGGGGCAATAACAAACACAGCACTAAGCTCCATTCTGACAAGTCCTGCTCCAGCGTATAATCCCTACATTGGTATCTCTGGATTCAAGGTAAGGGGAACAGCTTCCTATGGTCCGCTTTGTCTTTTATTGCATAGCAATGGCTTAATGCACATTCAGAATAATACTCATAGGGACACTCACACACGAAAGCTTTCCGTGTAACCCCATCCTGGCTGTGGTGGTGAAGCACCTGACAAATCTCTACTCCCACACCTGACCCAGCAGCCCTTACAACCAGGGTGTACAAATGCCTTGCCTCCACTGCATGTTGCCTCCGATTCCGAAGGAATAAATGACCAAAATTATGAAAACAAATTTAAGCCTTTTGTACAACGAAGTGAAAATGTGTTTTTACAAAATAATTGCTACTCGATTGATACTGGAGAGGAACCCTCTTAAGTGAGTCAAACAAGAACCCCAATGAAACCCTGGGAAATGTTGACATTTCAGACTTTTTTCATCACATTTCTGATTTCACACAATAAAAAGCATGACTCTGCTGAAGCTACATATCCTGGCATTGATTGCTAGATAGCAGAGAACGGCTGTTAAGTGTTATCAGATTGCCTTACACTTGCAATGTTTGCTTGATCGACGATTTGACAGCTGGCATACTGAAATATATTCTGCTTAGCAACTAATGTTAAGCAGAAGAAAACTTTCCAACTATGTCATGGTTGTGAAAACAGGTGCAGGGTATCCAAAAAAATTTTTACTCTGAGAAGATGACAAAAGTCGTCTTCAAATGAACAGCTTGAACCTAAAGGATGTGATTTCATCTAATAATAAAAGCAAATAAAACTTCTTCTTTCTAAAAGTTATATGTTTTCCAACAAAAATAAACTTACTTTCAGCTACCAGGGCAAACTTAACTAATTGAGTTAGAATAATTTTTCTTCCAAGATTGCTATTTAAGTCTAAAGACACTTTTATTATCATTAGAGTAATCTGTGTTATAGTTTAATACCTCTGTACTAGTGGTGGTAAACTGGGTTGTACAGTCTTTTGAAATGTTACCCAAGCATAAACTGTAGGAAAGAGTGAAGTAAAATAGGAAGACATTTTAACCTTTTTTTTATCTTTCAGATTTTGATTTTTTTGTATATTAGACTCTTTAATTTTAGACTAGTGAACAAAATGAATAATGGTCACATCCTCAAAGAAACAAGAAACAGGAGATTTTGGGACTTTTCATGACGATGTCTAACACGTACTAGAAGCCTGAGTTAGGGTAGGAGGCAGTTAAGTTCTAGGCTTCAGATGATACGGAACATGTTAGGAGTGGTTTCTGCCACTAAGAGTTTGGCTTGTTCTTCTATTTGTAACCCAAATGAAAGTCCTCATTCCTCACTTCACATCTACTCTTCCATTACCTCTGATTGATTCTGGAAACAATGGAATTTAATTAAAAAAAAAAGTAGGGTTTTTTGTTTGGTTAGCTGGGTATTTTTTGTTTTTGTTTTTGTTTTGTTTTGTTTTTTTTAGCTAAAACCATTTATAAGAAACCACAATCTGGTGTAGAAATACAAAACTCTATCTTTGGTTAGTTTGGAAATACTGGAATGATGTCTTTTCACCATTTAAACAACCCTGGAGGTCGTCAAAGGACTCTATTCCACGTTAATCACCAGTCGATAAAAATAAAATGCTATTTTGTTTTTTTCCCCTGCTTTTCTCTCCAAAAGTTAATTAGTTTTAACTCAAATAGAGTGATCAGCTTGGTACAGCCACTCCCAAAGAATGATTCATTCATTTAGCGGCCTCTGTCTTCTTCCAGGCAACCTATGACAAACAAGTGTGTGGCCTCTTTTCTATGCTCTTCCTGAACCTCCCAGTTTGGTGTGAGAACACAAGGTGGAAGATGAGCCTGGAGTGCATCTTCTCCCACTCAGAGGTGCACAGCCGGGAAGGAAAGCAGAAAAGTTGTGCTCACAGACCACACAAAGTACTCCCCACCAGGCTGCAGCTGTGCAAGCCAGCAATCCTTCCCTCGGCACCTAAGGCACATCTTTCATAGTCTAAGAATAGATGTGCTTACATTGATCAAGAGTGGGGGAGGCTGACAGAGCTAGCCTCATATGGCTAGGGCTCAGATGCATAAAGATGTCAAGAGATCTGGTTTTAATTGAAATGCAAGCATTTACCATGTGGTTTTCTACACAAAGGGCAATTTTGCCTTATATGGTCAGTAGCATATGTTTTGGCAACACACACACAAAACCCAAAATAAAAACAGTGATCATGAGTTGTAACAATAACTTATCAGGGACTATAGGAAAGAATTATATCCAGTGAACATTATATAAAAAAATGATATTTATATTTTTGATTGTTATACAGATTTAACATGCTAACTAAAAAAAAAAAAATCATTCCGCAGTTGATTGCTGTTTTATTCACTTGTAGAGAGGTGATTTTCCTACACACAGATTTTCTTGTGATTGATATGTTAACAACGGATAAAACACTTTGGTGTTTTTGATTACTCATTTGGCATTAGGATAACTTCTTTGAGAAAGTCCAAATAGTAAAACAAAACTGCTACAATATTTTCACGATCATGATACCATAAAGTAAACACTGAGAACTGACTCACGATTTAACTGATGTAGAAAGATCAAAGAAGAGCCATATCATAATTTAACCTGAAGTGAAGGTTTGTGTGGAGATAAAAATTAGGAGACCAGGTCAATCCTAAAATAAAATTTATTTAGACTCTTTCTCCCTTTCAAGGTTTACAATATAAAGCCTTCATTGGATAATTAGTCCAGACGCCAACTTAGAATAAAAGCCAAATTCCACTAGGAAACGGTACTTGTTTTTTATTTCTATGAGGTCATCTCTACCTTCTCTTGTCAAAATGTGAGACCTCCATACTTGCAAAGTCGCTGTGGCATATGAAACTGAACTGAAACTTGGTAGTTCTGTTGTTGTGTTTATGTGGTCTCTTAGTAAGAATTTTTTTAAGGAAAGCATATGGCAAGATAAATACACTTTTTGTAGAGTGAAAAACTTCTGGCATTATTATTGGTAAAGAAATAGACCTTTGAATAAAGCAGTTTATGCCTATGCCCCAATAAGAGACAAAATTTATAGTTGAGGCAGTACCCTTCATACCTTGTACTGCTTAAATCCCACCGGGCCTGTGGCCACCCACTTTGCCTAGACAAAAACAGGCTACAGAAAGACAGAAGGTGATAGATGTACCAAATAATTATCCTACCTATCTGCATATTGTTGACTAATTTGTTGATTAATTAAAAGCTGTGTACAAGGATCGTTGAGATCCAAGTCTGGATAAACTTGATATTCAGCTTCTGGGGGGTTGTGAGAACATGTTCTAGATTGTTCTCACACCAGATGGCAGGTGCTTTCCTGAGAAAATTTATTGTTGGCCCAGCAGAATTCAAAGCACCTTCGGGAAGGCCCATCTCATCTGGGTGACACTTGTCAGACCGCCAACCAGGGCAGTGGAGAGGGGGATAGATATATAGTTACTGACCCAAAAGAATTATAAAATCAAAGTCTTCCTTAAGCTTGGCCACTGTGTGACTTGGATATAGACCCCTTTGCCTCCTTTGTCCAAGGAAGAAGTGAAGACCCTAAGTGTCGGAAGTTGTCACAGACCAGAGCAAAGAGGCTCACCAGATAGAGGCCAGTAAAACCCAGCTGCAAGCAAACCACCTTTCTTCCCAGTTATCCTCTGATGCCACAGAAACCTCAATACTATCTAGTTCCTCTTGGTCACCTCACTTTTAGGTACCTGGATTTTGTTTCTGGAATCTGGTCCTATTCAATCAGTGGATTCTTGTCTTTAAAATTCACTCTTGAAGTCATTGATTCCCTGGCAACAATTCCCTTCTGACCACGTCACCTTAGAATCCTGTCCCTGGATCCTCTTCTGACTGCTTTCTTTCCAAAGTTCTGTTTCTCACTGACTGCCACCTAATCTGGCACACACACAAAAACAGGAGTCGGAGCCTCCACGGGGAACTCCCATGCAGGCCAAGGCCTGGCTTGACCCTCTGGCTGGGTGTTCACATGAGGTCTCAAACCCCACATGGATCACGTCGATTCAACAAAAGGAATCTGTGGGAACGAGCTGGGCGTCCAACAGCAGCCACATGGGGAAGCGGACGTTCCAGCGCTCCTGAAGTTACACGAGTCTCGGAGTTCCGGGGGCGTGACAGCGAGGGAGCATGTGGGAGGCAGTGTGTGTGTTGACGATGAGTGTGTCTGAGTGTGAGAGCAAAGAAGTAAGTGAATGACTATGAGCAGGTGAAAGTGAAAGCATGTGTGTGTGTGTGTGTGTGTGTGTGTGTGTGTGTACAAGTGGGAAATAAACACAGCAGGAAAACCCGGTAGCAAGGTCTGCGACACGTGGTATGCCCCAGGATCTCTTGGCGCAAACTGATGCAGGCTCTGGGTCAGCTTCTGTTACTCTTTCACTGGGTGATCCGGAGAAGCCACCTTCTGTCTTGTGGATCACAATTTTTAATACTTGAAAAATGAGTATATGAAAAGTACTATAAGCTCCCTGTACCATAAAAAGTATCCCCAAATTGCCATCCTGATTCTCTTTGGTCTGCCCTACTACACATTAGAAGGTGAATATACAGCTGGAGAAAGGAGGCTACGATTGAGAAGTGCAAAGGCAGGCTCAAGCCCCCTTGTCACACACTTTTTGGGTCAAAACAGTACAGGAATAGGGGCACCTGGGTGGCTCAGCTGTGAAGCATCTGCCTTCAGCTCAGGTCATGATCTCAGGGCCCTGGGATCAAGCCCTACGTTGGGCTCCCTGCTCAACGGAAAGCCTGCTTCTCCCTCTCCCACTCCCCTTGCTTATGTTCCCTCTCTCGTTGTCTCTCTCTCTCTCTCTATCAAAAAAAAAAAAAAAAAAAAAAACCTTAAAAAAAATAGTACAGGAATAGAGACTGAGAGATTACTGGTCCACCCTGGGTGAGAAGAGGACATCTACGGGGTGACGGTAAGAGGAACACAAGCACGCTGGTGTTTCTCCGTGGGTCTCTTGGTCTGGAACATCTCCCTCTTAAATCCTTCTGAGACCTGGACATGGACATAAACCCTTTGCCTTTTAAAAAGTGCCTCAACTCTTTAAGAGAAAGAATTGGGTGGGCAAGAGATGGTGCACAGCATCTTAATTTGAAAGTAAATGTTACATGTCCCTGAGTGGCCTCCATTAATTATAACCAAGAAAACAAGCTCGGAGCACCTCATTTCTCTCGCGGACTGTATCGATGGCTTTCCCAGACTTCTACATAGAAGGCAGGCCCAAAAGGCAACAAACATTAGGCAATCCTCTCTTTTCAGGCTGCTAAAAATAAATCAGTTTAACTGCAGTGCTATCTAAAGACTCAAACCAAAACCAGAGACAAATGTAAATGTCACCCCTTTTAATAAACAATCATTAATAAGTTCATACTTCTCCAATCTAACTCAGACTGGGTAATGGCATGATCAATTTATAAGCAACGCAGATGAAAGAACGAGGCAGATTTGTAAAGCAAATATATTGGCGAGTCATAACCCAGTATCCCCATTAATTGAAACTCAGACCATTAAAACAAGAAAGGACTCTAGAGATGAACTGGAATAAGTAAGATGAAGATCTAGGGGACTGAGGCCCGGAGAGGCAAAGTGGCTGCCACAGGATCGCCAGCAGTTTAGGGCTGAGTGTCATTTTCTGTCTCCCAGATTGACGCCTTTGCTACTACTGTCTGCTATTTGCTATATCCTTCTGCTTTAGAAAAGTCAACTATCTTCCCAAGGTTGAGTTTTAAAGTAGAAATTACTGTGGCACTTTCAGTGTTCCTTTTTAAAGTTCCCTCCTTGGATTTGACATCTATTTTCATGGCGGGATTTTCCACCTGCCCTCCCTTCCTGACCACAGACTCGCACACTGACTGACACAGCCCCCTAGCTCCTGTGCTCCTCTTCCTCAGGCTTCCTCTTCCTGAATCTCCTGCTTTGCTCTCTCCCTTAGCGTCCGATTGCCCCTTTTCTCTGTGGTCACATGGGAGCATCTCCAGCTCCCGAAATCTCCGCAGCACATCTCAGCTGCTTTGACTTCAAGTCATCCACTTCCGTGGTTTTCAAAGTGTGGTCCTCAAGACAGCAGCATCACATCACCTGCGAGCTTGATAGAAATGCAAATTCTCAGGCTTCAGACCGGACCAGCTGTCCCAGAAACTCTGGTGGTGTGGCCCAGCAACCACGTGACTCTGACCTCTACCCAGGTCTGAGAACCACTAACCTACCTTACTCTCTGGCAGCATGAGTTCAAAAGCAAGAGCTCTGCGTAGGACTGCCTGTGTCCAGATTCTGCTTTCTGGCTGTGTACTTTGGATAAATTACTTATACCCTCTGTGCTTTATACTCCTCATTTGCGAAATGGAGATACTATAGATTTTGCCTGAGAGATTTGTGGTTGGCGGTAAAATGATACAAGATTTGTACGTAATGTACTTAGCACAGAGCAAAACCTTGGAAATGCTAAAAAATAGCAGCACTTAGTATTTCATAAGATAGTTCTACTCACAATATATGAATTGGGAGTCACTTTTCTTTCCATATCATACTCTTATGAAACTTGTAAACAAATATTAATCGATAGTGAAATCACGTTACTTAAGAACGTAAATTACATTCTGGAATTGGGTCTTGATATTATCAATTTCTATGAAATTACTTTCATGTTTGCATTTAGAATAGTTATATGAATATTCATTTTCTGTATCTCAACAATTAATAAAAATGATGATGTAATATCACTCAAAAGAATCAGTTTGGAGAAAGCTATTGCACTGCCACATAGGAGTAACCCCAGAAAAAGCTTTGCAAGTTTGTTCTTGTAGCAGCTGATATCCGTAAAGGAAAACATGCATACGTTTGTTGCTAATAATAAAGCACCCTGGTCTTTCAGTCCAGGACAACTGTAAACTTGTCTGCGCAGGATGTCCCTCAGGCAGAAAGCGAGCTCAACAGATGGAACAGGACCCCACAAGCAACTCTTCAAATCTGAATCATGCATTATTCTTGCATGTAAATATTTCATATTAATTGATATGACTAAACAGCACTTATAATTGCAGCAATTCTTACAATTATCATACAGAAATGAATTCATAGTATTTTATGTATAAAATGGCCCTTCTGTATATATTTCAAAAAATATAGTGAAAGTTGGGAAATCTCTTTAGCCCGTGTGCTAAAGTGTATTCACTTCCCTCCCACGCAAGTCTCGAACCCTTTTAAATATCACACACTTGTAATAAAAAAAAATCAAAATACTAAAAACATCCTTGCTCTCACTCCAAAGAGTAGTGCCCTTAACCAGCAGAGAGCTTTATATGTGACATCTACATTTTAAATTAGCTATTACTTTCTAGTATAATCATTTAGTTAATGGATATTGCAATTTTAAAACTCGCATTACTTGGAATGTATGTATGGTGTATGGTCCCGGGGAAATGGCTCAAGCCAAGAGTGAAAACAGAAAGCCCGCCCAGAAGGGACCTTTTTAAAGGCAGGCCAAAAACTGTATGTGCATCGTGTTTTCTGGCAAGTCACTGGCAAAGTCCTCAGCTGTGAATATCCTGGACATAAGGTTATGCAATTGTGGTTAGGGAAATATGGTGGTTGTTAATTTAATTCCTAGCTGACCCAATTTCTATTCATATAAAATATGCTTTGGGGTAGTCATCGGGAGACTACTTTGACTTTGGTTTAAATGGAATTTCCTTGCCTTTCATGCCATTTCAAATTTTCACTAAGAGACAGAAGAATTCTATGAAACAAGTTGCTTAAACAGGTAGAAAATATGTAGGTAGAGTTTTACAGTGTATCAGCAAAGGTTCACATGCAGCGGTTCAGTACAAGGAATTCTGGGACAAGAAAAGGAACGTAATGGAGTAGAGCCCTAGAAAATCCAGTGTAAAAATCAGACATGTGAATGCGAGGTGCTCCGCTTGGAGGACACACTTACAAGCACAGTTCTCGGAGTTCTTTCTCAGGTGTCACCATTTTGGCCCTGAAACCACGTTGTTTAGTGCTAGGGAGGAGATCTGGAAATCAGAAATCCTCATTCAGGGCCAGAGGCACTGACTAAGATGTCCACAATTCTCTTTGGCCCTGTTCTTCCCTGGGATTAATTATAATGAATTTTCCTAATAATCATCTTGGAATAAGGAATCTGTACTTGTATTCCCATTGTGAAATCAATCCTTAAAAAAAAAAAAATAACAGCACCACTGTTAAGATTGAAACACTGAGAGGATAACAGAATCAAACGAGCTAAAAGAGCTCTGCTATAAAAGAATAGATTTACCAAAACAAAGAGTGCCAGACAGGCTTGATGGCATTCTCAATAGAATTAAAACCGTGAGCACAATGAATGTACCTTAACACACATATATTTATATTTTTGTAATGTATTTGATAGAGTTTCTCGATAAATCTTATTTGCCAACCTCATTAGCATTGGCTTTGCTGTGTGCTCTGTCACATGGACTGAGAACTGGCTGGAAGACAAGTCCTAATGATTCAGGGCAACGTGTTGACTATAGGGTCAGCGGGAGGTCTGGTTTTGTTTAATGTCTTTATTAACGATCTGGAAGACAGAGTAAATAATTCTTGAATGAAAGAATATTTAATGACTGGCACATGGGCTAACTGGAGAACATAATGAAGTTGAAGCATAGAAGCACCAGGCCCAAGCTTGCTACTGACTTGAAGGAGGCAGTCACTCGATCTTTCCGGGTCTGTTTCCCCTTGTGGAAAATGGAGATAATGGTGCTCTTGTGAGAAAACAAAGATAAGATTTTATGATTTCAAACACAAAGTATGATAATACTCCCTCTGATAATATTTAGTGCTTATCTACTGCTTAGAAGTCACTTTATATGGCAGGACTTAGAGTAAGGGCCTGTGTCAGGGAGGAACAGAACAACCTTGTCGAAGGACATGTTTGGAGGACACATGGCTAAACACCCTGGAAAAGGGCTTTGTGAGTAGTTGGAGGAAGCTTAGGGAGAACAGGAAGTTGAAGAATACCCACAGACTCTTCAGTGGAAAACTACATAGCAGGGTAAGGGATGGAGCAGAAGAGGGGAAAGCTGTCTTGCTGTATTTGAAGATGGGGCAGAGGGATGAGAAGGAAGCCCAGGGAGACCTCCCATACCTCCCCCCTTTTTTTTCCCTCTGGTCCATGGAGACTATGCACATAGAAGATATATTCACACCCAAGTACTTATAAATTGCTGTTCACTTTTTATATCAAAATTTTGAGCTGTTTAAAATCACAGGTAGAAGTCAGTAGATGACTTCAGGTCAAGGCTTCAAAGTAATTATCTTGGCAGAGTCACTTCTAGTCTGATGCAGTGTAGTCTGGGGCAACCAGCTTTCTCAGTTTACAAAGGGGGAAATGAGCTATGGGTACTTTAGAATTTCATTTCACAGAAAAAAAAAAGGATTTCATTTTACAATTTCTAAGAGTTTGGCTTATTTTTTTCATGAGTTGTTTTGAGTTCATTTATAATTTATATCCTGCCCATTTCCAAAAAACAGTTTGAAGATTTTATTTCAAATTGTGTTTCTAGTGAAGATTGAGGCAAAACTTGAGAGGCCCTTATGTGACTGGAGGGGTCTCATCAGCAACATTTCTATAGAAATTAGACTACAATTCACCCCACCCTCTTCCTTAGAGCAGTGTTCTTTATATGAAGCCACAGATTTTAATTTATTTGGGAGACAGATAAAATGATGCAAAAGAGGGTAAAAACTTGATAGAACACTTCCTATTCTATCCTGAGCTTCTCAAGATTTTGCTTCCTCACACATGCTAAGAGCTCTGTTAAACATAGTCAGAGGAGCAGCTGGAGAAACACAGAAAAAGTGTAAAAACAATAGAAACTTTAGAGGAAGACCAAAAAGGGACATTAGGATCCTTGTTACATATGAATCCTTTTCTGGTGGTATCTGAGCTGCTGGAAGGCAGACCCATCACTCATAGAGCATTCTTAGTCTTTATCCACGTCATTCCTAGAATTAGAGATTTCAAGATTAATTTGATGTTTATCTAGAAGACATGGGACACAGTTGAAGTTAGTGTATGTGGGAGGATAGGTAGGAGGAAAAAAATCCCAGAAAAGTATTCAGGAAAAAGTATTCAAGAAAAAATAAATTGTTATGGAATAAAAAGGAAAAGAACCAAGATGGAAAAAAAAAAAAAAAAAAAAGGCCTTAAAGACTACTATTAAATAGCTTATAAAATGATGAAGACACTCTTTGAAAAAGTAAATCTACTCTAAGTGATCATTTGGGGCCTAATTTTACTTTGACTAAATACCATGGTTGTTTTAAAATATTTTTGGGTGTGCATTTTGTGTCTGAGATGATTTTGCCATTTCAATCAATTTTCTCTAAGGATAGCTAATGTTTTGTTCTCTTCCTTTCCTGACAGGCTGTGGCTTATGTATCTGATTAATCTGCCTTCCTCTTCATTTTTTAAAAAAATTTAATGTGAAATAGCAAAAAAAAAAAAAAAAAATCCATCGAAAAGAGTTCATTTTGTGTTGCATACTGGTACTCAGGAAATTCTGTCCCAATGACACTGGCAGGAACATGGTATGGCCACCCCCTCAGATTCGGGTTCCTGAATATGGCGTCATTCAGGAGATCCCTCTCCACCTCCACTTGTCGCCATGAATAACCTCACATGAATTCTGCGCTCACATATCTTTATGCTCCCAGGGAGCCTGTGAGGAGAGTAAGAATCTCTTTCGGACCAGCGCTTATCTCTTCACCATGGACACTATGAGCTCAGCACTGTCCCTGTGTGTGGACGGGGCTATGAGGGTAGAATTTATTTTTTCTTATCATAGAAGTCCTCATTTCTACTTCTTTCAGAGCCTAGCCACCCTTTAACAAAACATTTAAAATAGGAATCATACTGAATATCCTCACCTTCCAATTTTAGCTCTTCCACTTACTAGCAGTGTGAATTGCAGGTAATTCTAAACCTCTTAAATGAGGACATTGTTGGGGTGCCTGGGAGGCTCAGTCTGTTATGTGCCTGCTTTCGGCTCAGGTCATAATCTCACAGTCCTGGGCTCACCCCTGTGCGTTGAGCTCCCTGCTCAGTGGGGAGTCTATTTCTCCCTCTCCCTCTGCCCCTTAACCCCTCCCCCACTCATGCTCTCTCTCTTTCTCTCAAATTAATAAATCTTAAAAAAAAAATGAGGACATTACTCAGGGTTGGCTGTGAAAAGAGAAGCTAAAAGCCTAATACATCCAGCAAAGTGTCAGGCATATGGTGTGTGCCTGATAAATAGTAACTACTGTTATTAGGATAGAAATAATTTTATTTTCATTGGTTAGCTTTTTAGTTTTTTCCGTAATCTTAGGTTTTATTCTATATTACTCTCAAGTTTTTAGAAAATTTTAACGTTTTTATATTGATGATTCAAAATTTTCATGACTTAAAATAATCAACCATATTTAAGCTTTTTTGTGTTTAAATTCTTATGGTTATTTAATTAGGTTTTAAAATATTTCATTAATTTCCTTTAAAATTTCATTTTCCATTTATTATTCTACTTTCATTTTCCTTTTCTTCATTTCCTCTTCTGATGTATACATGTATGTGTATATGAATGAACTGATTTATTTTATGACTTGGTTTTCATAATAGAGGCTCATATGAAATGCAAGGCTGCATGAGTGGGTAATAGCTTGCCCTTATTATAAAGGGTTTCTCCAGCTGCTCCTCTATGTTTAACAGAGCTCTTAGCATGTGTGAGGAAGCAAAATCTTGAGAAGCTCAGGATAGCCCTGAGTTAACTCTCCCTATGATTAAATTTGCTTAAGGCATACAGAGTACTTATTCTGACCACAACAGCATAGTCTCATGACATTCATTAATTCCACTGGCATTTTTATTTTCCAGTGCTGTTTTTGCTATTATTAATGCCATTTCCTGGCAAAATCAGTAACTAAAGACTTATTTGGAGAAACACTACAAATGATTCATTTATGTTTTTCATTTATGTTTTCTCATTTGTTTATTAAAAACTAAATAGTGTCTTATTTATTAATTTACCTCTCCAACAAATGAGGTACACTGTTGAAGAGATGGTTCCTGTACCAGGGCATCTACCATTCAGCTGTGTAGTTGTGTGCTGACCTAGATGTAACCACTAGCGATATGTGGTTAACTGCGCATTTGAAATGTAGCTAGTGTGACGAAGGAACTGAATTTTAAATTTTATTTAATTTTAATAACTTTCCATTTTAATACTTAAGCAGTATAAAATAATTTGCCATTAAATACTTTATTGTATGTACAATATATCATGAAGAATTTTTTAAAGATTTTATATATGTATTACTTTAGAGAGAGAGATAGGGAGAGAGCTGGGAGTTGTAGTGGAGGGAGAGGAACAAGCAGACTCCATGCTGAGGGCACGGAGGCTAAGGCGGGGCTGGATTTCATGACCCTGAGGTCAGGACCTGAGCCAAAATCAAGAGCCAGACGCTTAAGTGACTGAGCCACCCAGGTACCCCTCATGAATAATTTTTACTTTGCTACATGTTGAAATAATATTTTAGATTAAATTAAAGTATATTATTAAAATTAAATTCACTTTTTTTTTACCTTTTTTAATGGGGCTACTGAGAAGTGACATATGTAGTGTGCATTTTATTTCAATTGGCATAGGTGACCCAACATCTATGAAACAGAAGCAAAATGATACTGAAATAACATGTAAAAACTATGACCAGTTAGTAGAGATTTTAGGAATTTCTTTTTAAAAATTTAATCATTTTTCAGAAAGAGAAAAGAATCACTGAAACACATGCGTTCATTTGAGCTGGAAAGTTGGAAAGAGTGTCTGTAAAGAAAAAGAAAACAATGACCGAAATCCCAGGTGTGATAAAATTGCTAATCCAGCTGAGAGGAATTAGGATAGAACATTGATATTATAAGGTATCAGAGTTGGAAGGAGTTAAAGATTCTTGTCTAAACACTCACCCTGTGCAAGAAACTCTTTATTCAGTAAGCCTTCAAGAAGTATTTATTGTATGCCTACAGCATGTTAGGTATTGTTCTAATCTGCATGCTGGAGACACAACCGCAAATAAGATGGACAAATCCTCACTCTTGCTACATTCTAGTTGAGACAGACAGATAATAGGCAACTTATACATAAATGGGCAAAAGAAAGGACAGTTTCAGATTTTGATAGTACTAGGAAGAAAATAAAATGATGATGGGTATGGAGAGATGGAGGATAAAGAAACCCCCGTCAGCTAATTTAGATGTTGTGCCCAAGGATGGCCTCATGGAAGAAATGACATGGGAGCTGAAATTGGAAAATAAGACACTGTCAATGAAACCAAAGTCTGGGAGCAGTGCATTCAGCAGATGAACTGACAAAAAAAGCTTGAGGATGAATGAGCTTGGTGTGTTCCAGAAACGGAAACACTGCTGTGGCGGGTGCACATGAGGGTGGGAATGCAGGCAGAAGCCAGATCACATCTGACCTTAGAAGCCAACGTGGTGGCTCTGGGTTTATAACATGTGCAATGAAAAATTGTTTAAGTGTTTTGATCAGGAGTATAATATGACCTGACTTCCTGCTGCTCTGTAGAGAATGGATTATAGAGGAGAAGAGAACACTCCTCCAATATCCATGAACTGAAAATCATGCCTCCCTCTTTTGCATTACTATACAAAATTATCTGTATGTCTCCTAGGGCACTTTTCCTTTCCTACCTTGTATTCTAATTATTCAGTTCAAGTCGTAGATCTACTACTGGGGAAGAATTCAGTCTGATTCATCTTTGCCTTTCCCGTAGTCTCAGCACAGTGCCTTGAACATAATAAGCCCTCCATAAATATTTATTAAGTGAATGAATCATGGAATGGATGATAATTCAGACTCTGCTTGAACACTTTCAATGACAAGAAGGGCATAGCTTTACAAAGCAACCCTTTCCATTGTTAGGCGGTACTATATGGTAAAAAAAAATGCTTTAAAATTGATACAAAATGGATATTTCTTTTATTTTCACTTACTCATCTTTATTCTTTCACTTTTCTGTAGAAGAGCAGAGAAGAAATAAATTTCCTCTCCCAAAAGATTATCTTTAACCATTGCTAATAGTGATTATATTCACAAATGTTACATTTTTGCCATCCCAAATCTTTTCAATATTTTTAGACACATTTTTTACTTATTCTCCTCACCACTTTCCTCAGTTTATACTTTAGTTTGTGATGATCTCCTTAAAATTTAATGTGTCAAATCAAATATAATATACTACATGGATCTGAAGAATCAGAATATACTAGTTTATAACTAACTTTGGTGGAGATTCATACAGGATACATGCTAAACATTTTTACTAGCTTCATCAAAATATTGGTTCATATCAAAATATTTAATCACATCATTAAGATGTCTCAACTGGTTGGAAGTGATAAATGGGTACTTCTATGACCCATTGCACCAAGCTTGTCAGTGGCTCACTGAAGCAACTGAAATTGGTAGTGTAGAGTCAGGAAGCATCTCACTGAGCACTCTGATGGTGTGTGACTTGAGTTAAAGTTAATAAATAACAGTACTAAATTGGTAATGAGCATTATCTTTCTAAATCAAAGGTATGCATTTAGCAGGGATCTTTATTCTCTTAATCTCCTACTTCTCAATTAAGGCTTTGTGAATTACTAAATATTAGATGGCTTCCACAATGTAGGCCAAATCAGGGAGAAGGAAATTTTGGAGTAGAGGAAAGCTATTTGGAACAGAATGTCCTTCTTCATAGCACATTTCATAGATAGGTGTTAATTGCACTTGTCTTCAGAGTTGGCCTGCCTCACAGAATTGTAATGTTGGAAGTAATCATAAAGACCACCTGCCAATCTATTTAAGAATTTCTTTTTTCAAACTGTAAGAAATGAACCATGAGCATTAGATTTACTTCAGGGATACCTTAAAGGTATTAATTCAGGGATTAATTCAGGGATACCTTAAAGGATGAAGAGAAGAATGAATAAAATCTATGTGCTTTTTGTCTGAATGAATCATGATCCTTACCTCATGCGTCACATCCCCCTAGCTTCATCTAATTATCTCCCTTTTATCTTTACCTTGATAGCTTCTACTCTTTTAAAATGAACTTTTAGTTTCTATTAATGTAAGTTGTCCTGAATCTTTTTTGGAATGAGGCATGCTTATATCCAATAGGTCATGAGGCCCAATGGTAATTTCAGATTTTATCTTTCTCTTGACAGAAAAAACATGCATGCAACAGGTATCTAGTAACCTAGAAAATTTTGAGATGGTCTAGAATTACTCTACTTCTTTTGCTCGTTCTGAGAGAAAATAGCTCATACTAATGATTCAGAAATAAGAATTATTAGCAGTTTGCCATTTGATCTCAATTCCATCTTGAGTGACAATAAATGTATTAATGTTTTTGCTGAATTTTTTTGATCTGCATGTTTCATTATGAATTAATTATATCTTCTTATGGTCTCACTGACTAGACTTTTGAATATCATACTCTCAAAAATGTCTCTCCCAAATCAATCTTTAGCTACATTAAAAAAAAAAAGGTTCCAATGTAAAACAAGTAAAATTTTGACAGTAAAGTCAATATTCTCAAATATTTATAATTCTTTTAATGTGTTCACAATTAAAAATGGAAACTATTAAGTAAATATGTCAACGAGAAGGAAAACATTTTAAATAGAAACACTGTTTTGATCTTCTTGTGCCTACAAATAAACGGGCGAGATATATATATCTATATAGATATCTATATCTATCTATCTATCTATCTATCTATCTATCTATCTATCTATCTTTTTTTTCCCCCCAAGACTGTTAGGCAATGCTGTCTCCATGAAAGTGAGGACCACTAATTGTTTAAATAACCGACCAAAGCCAGGGCGAGTGAACAAAATATAAAACAAAAACTAGAATGAACAAATCAAATATAAAATTAATCTATGAAAAACATCTGAGGACTGCTGAAGGAAAAAGAACTAGAATAGTTAATACTCCAAAAAAAGGGGGGAAATCATAGAGAGAGAGTCTGATATTCTGTATTCTGTGGCTGGATGTATATGATAATTCTTAGTGTAGGCAAGAAGATGAATACAGAGGTTATGTACCAAACAGAAAACTGATGTCAGAAAAACCAACAGAGCTTCTGGTAGAATGAAATATAGAGTGATAAAATTAGAGATTTAAAGGAGCTTGAAAACAGAGCTGCTTCAATCTCAATTTATTTACCAAATTCTGAAACTATATAATGATAAAGGCTAAAAATGCAAGGAAAGAACTCTGAAAAGTAGAACAAAATTTGTGTTGGTCTCTACTGTCAAAGAGACAATAATTAGACTTTCCAGAGACAGAGGTCACAGCAAATGTACCATACTCTCAGATGAAAGCCCTGCAGTACTATGGTCTAAGAACAGGGTTATATTAAGCCTTTCCAAAGCTGAAACTCAGCCTCAACTCTCTGTTCAGTCAGTGAAAACTTGAATGTTATGAACTAAAATCAAGAGAAAAAGTGGAATATAGAAACAGACTCAAAATGAGCCAGATATTGTAATTCATAGATAAGAATTTTATAGTAACTATGATTCATAGGCTTAAGAAATAGATAAAATAGAAGGAAAGTTTAAAAAAGAAAACTTCATTAGAGAATGAGAATCTACAAAAAAGAATCAACTGGTAATTGTCAAACTGAGAAGCACATATGGGCAAACAAGAACTCAGTAGATGGACTGGACTTCTGGGAAAGATGGCGGAGGAGGACCCTACTTTCACCTTGTCCCATGGATACAACTAGATAACATCCACATCAGTGTAAATAAACCAGAAAACCACCTGAAGCCTGGCAGAACAGACTCTCCACAGCTAAATGTAGAGAAGAGACCACATTTAAGAGGGTAGAAAGAGCAGAGACGAGGTTGGGAGCTAAATGGACCCAAGGGACTGTCTCCAAGAGGAAGCAATGCTGTGAGTGTGGAGAGGAGAGAGGACCAGATCCTCACAGCAGGCACCCCAGGCATGGGGAACCTACCCAAGGAAGACAAATCCCCATAACATTTGGCTTTGAAAACCAGAGGAGCTGAATTTCACAGGTTCTTACAATCCACGGGGCTTAAAAATCAGCAGGCTTGGCTTTGAGAGAACCATGAGCGCAAGAAGAAACTAAGTCTCTGCCCCTAAAGAAACAGCCAACAAACAGCTCCACAGAGATACAACATAGAAATAGCAGTTTGAAAAATGCCTGAGGTATATAGGGGAAAGATCTGTGTACTAATCTCAGAGTGTATGCTGGAAGGGCAGGGATCAGTGGGAGACCTCTCCAGGAATAAGAGAGCTGGCAGGCACCATTTCACTCCTTCTCCCCACAACCTAGACATGTAGACACCTGTGAGAACCAGCACTCTGTCAACACTCTCCACCTAACTTGCTAATAGCATGCCTCACCCCCATGTTTTCTTGTGGACCTGCTCCCTCCAATATGCCGTTGGCTAGAGCCCATCCAAAACAGTGCCACAAGCTTGGCATGGGGCAAAGCAGCCCCCACAGGCAGCAGCACCACTCTAAAGTGACTCCTCCTGGGGAGAGGGGAAGATAACCACACACACCAATTCCATTATAGCCCTAGCAGTGGGCTGGGGCAGACATCTGGTCTGACTGCAGGCCCCAGCCACCAATAAAAGCTTCTCAGGGGACAATCCAGGGAAAGTGCCCTGCAATTCCATGCTACTGCATCTCTGGCAAACACCAAGTCTGACTCAATTCAAGTCCAAGGTGACCCCAGACAGGCCCACTAACAACACAGGCAGCAAACCCTGCCCATAGCAGACAGAGAAAGCCTCTGCAGACAACTGGACTGAAGGCAAAAGTGGCTCAGCCACAACAATAGGGCACATGCAACACACACAGGAGACACCCCTGAAGCACCAAGTTCTGGTGAACTGGGGACAATGTGCTACAGGGCACTGCAGGACCTTTCTTCATAAGGCTACTACTTTCAAGAGAAGCAGATGTAGCTGAGTGTCCTAACGCATAGAAAGAGACACAGAGAGTTAGACAAAATGAGGAGACAGAGGAAATAGTCCCAAATGAAAGAACAGGACAAAATCACAGCAAGAGAGCTAAATGAAATGGAGATAAGTAATGTCTGAGAGAATTGAAAGTAATGGTCATAAAGATACTCAATGAACTTGAGAAAAGAGTGGAGGACCTCAGTGAGACCCTCAACAAAGAGACAGAAAGCAAAAAAGGACCAATCAGAGATGAAAAACTCAATAACTGAAATTAAAAATATACTAGATGAAATAAATAGTAGACTATAGGAAGCAAAAGACAGATGAGTGACCTGGAGGACAGATTAATGGAAAGCAATCGAGCTGAGCAGCATAGAGAAAAAAAATACAAGGTGAAAGCAGATTTAGGGAACTTAGTGACACCATCAAGCACACTAACATTCACAGTATATAAATTCACATTATAGAGATCCCAGAAACAGAAGAGAGAGAGAGAAGGGGGCAGAAAATTGATTTAAAAAAATAATAGCTGAAAACTTTCTGAATCTGGGGAAGGAAACAGAAATCCAGATCCAAGAGGCCCAGAGAGCCCCCAACAAAATCAACCCAAGGAGATCCACACCATGACACATGGTAATTAAAATGGCAAAGACTAGTGATAAAGAGAGAATTTTAAAAGTAGCAAAAGAAAAGAAAACAGTTACACACAAGGTCAACTCCATAAAGCTATCAGCTGACTTTTCAGCAGAAACTTTGCAGGGCAAAAGAGAGTGGCATGATATATTGAAAGTGCTAGGAAAAAAAAAAACCTTCAGCCAAGAATACTCTATCCAGCAAGACTATCATTCAAAATAGGAGATGAAGAGTTTCCCAGACAAACAAAAGTTAAAGGAATTCATGACCACTAAACCAGTCCTACAGAAATGTTAAAGGGTTTTTTTGGCAGGAAAGGAAAGATCATAAACAGGAGTAAGAAAAGTAGGAAGTACAAAAGCAGTAAATTTAAGTATATTTATTAAAATCAGTTAAGGGATCCACAGAATAAAAGGATGTAAAATATGATACCATATACCCAAACTGGAAGGGAGTGGGGAGAGGAGTAAGGAATGGGTTCAAAAATGAGCAACCATCAACTTTAATATAGACTGCTATATGCATGAGATGTTATATACAAACCTAATGAGAACCACAAATCAAAAACCAGTAATAGATAGACAAAAAATAAGGAGAAAGGAATCCAAGTATATCACTAAAAAGAGCTAGCAAACCATGACAGAAGAGAGCAAGAGAAGAAAGGAAAAGAGAACCACAAAAACAACCATAAAATAAGTAACAAAGTGGCAATAAGGACATACCTATCAATAATTACTTACAATATAAATGGACTAAATGCTCCAATCTAAAGATGTAGGATGACAGAATGGATAAAAAAGCAAGAGCCATCTATATGTTGCCTACAAGAGACATACTTCAGACATAAAGACATATGCAGATTGAAAGTGAGGGGATGGAAAGCATTTATCATACACATGGAAGTGAAAAGAAAGCTGGGGTAGCAATATTTAGATCAGACAAAATAGATTTTAAAACAAAGACTCTAACAAGAGAGAAAGAAGGACACTACGTAATCATAAAGGGGATAAGCCAATAATTGTTATAGATATAACAATTATAGATATTAATGAACCCAACATGGGAGCACCCCAATACATAAAGCAGTTAATAGCAAACATAAAGGAAGTAATTGTTAGTAATGCAATAATAGTAGGGGACTTTGATACCCCACTTACATCAATGGATAGATCATCCAAACAGATAATCAACAAGAAAACAGCGGCTTTGAATGGCACATTGGACCAGATGGATCTAACAGAGATAATCAGAGCATTCTATCCTAAAACAGCAGAATACACTTTCTTTTCAAATGCACATGGAACATTCTCCAGAATAGATCACATATTAGGCCACAAAACAAATTCTCAACAAATTCAAAAAGATCAAAGTCATACCATGCATCTTTTCTGACCACCTGCTATGAAACTAGAAATGAACCATAAGAAAAAATCTGGAGAGAGCATAAATACAAAGAGGTTAAACAACATGTTACTAAATAATGAATGGGTCAACCAAGAAGTCAAAGAAGAAATAAAAAAACACCCGGAGACAAATGAAAATGAAAACACAAGGGTCCAAAATCTTTGGGAGGCAGCAAAAGTGGCTCTAAGAAGGAGTTTATAACCAATACAGGCCTACATCAAGAAGCAAGAAAAATCTCAAATAAACAACCTAATCTTACACCTAAAGGAGCTAGAAAAAGAAGAACAAACGAAACCCAAAACCAGTAAAAAGAAGGAAATAATAAGACTAGAACAGAAATAAATGAAACAGAAACTTAAAAAAAAAACAAAAAAACAATAGAACAGATCAGTGAAACCAGGAGCTGGTTCTTTGAACAGATAAAAAAAGTTGATAAACCTCTAGCCAGGCTCATAAAGAGAGAGAGAGAGAGAGGACTCAAATAAACAAAATCAGAAAGCAGAGAAATAACAACAAACCACAGAAATACAAAGGATTGTAAGAAAATATTGTGAAAAAATATATGCCAACAAATTGGACAACCTAGAAGAAATAATAAATTCTAAGAACCACATGACTTCTCAAAACTGAATCAGGAAGAAATAGAAAATTTCAACAGACCAATTACCATCAATGAAATTGAATCAGTAATCAAAAAGCTCCCAAAAAACAAAAGTCCAGGACCAGAGGGCCTCATGGGTAAATTCTACCAAACATTTAGAGAAGAGTTAATACCTATTCTTCTCAAGCTACTCCAAAAAATAGAAGAGGAAGGAAAACTTCCAAATTCATTTTATGAGGCCAGCACTACCCTGATGCCAAAACCAGATAAAGATGCCACAAAAAAAGAGAACTACAGGCCAACATCTCTGATGAACATAGATACAAAAATCCTCAATAAAATATTAGGAAATAAATTAGGAAATAAATCCTGGATTTATTCCGAGGATGCAAGGTTGGTTCAATATTTGCAAATAAACCAATGTGATACATCATATCAGTAAGAGAAAGGATAAAAACCATATGATCATTTCAACAGTGCAGAAAAAATATTTCACAAAGTACAACATCCATTCATGATAAAAACCCTCAACAAAGTAGGTTTAGAGGGAATACACCTGAACATAATAAAGGCCTTAAATGAAAAACTCACAGCAAACATCATCCTCAGTGGGGAAAAACTACAGCTTTTCTCCTAAGATCAGGAATAAGACAAGGGTGTCCACTGTCATCACTTTTATTCCACATAATACTGGAAGTCCTAGCCACAGCAATCAGAAAAGAAAATGGAATAAAAGGCATCCGAGGTGCCTGGGTGGCTCAGTTGGTTAACTGTCCCACTCTTGATTTCAGCTCAGGTCATGATCCCAGGGTTGTGAGATCAAGTCCCGAACCAGGCTCCACGCTCAGAGGGGGAGCATGCTTGAGTTTCTCTCTCCCTCTTCCTCTACCCCTCCCTACCAGGTCCCCACCGCAAAATAAATAAATCTTAAAAAAAAAAAAAAAAAGGAAAGAAATAAAAGGCATCCAAATTGGTGGGGAAGAAAGAAAACTTTCACTATTTGCAGATGTTATGATACTATATATAGAAAACCCTAAAGACTCCTCCAAAAAACTGCTAGCACTGATAAATGAATTCAGTAAGCTCACAGATACAAAATCAATATACAGAAATATGTTGCATTTCTATACATTAATAATCAAGTAGCAGAATGGGAAATTAAGAAAATAATCCTGATTACAAGTACACCAAAAAGAAAAGATACCTAGGAATAACCTTAACTGAGGAGGTGAAAGACCTGTACTCTGAAAACTATAAAACACTGATGAAAGGAATTGAAGATCACAAACAAATGGAAAGATATTGGAAGAACAAATTTTGTTAAAATGCCCCTACTACCCAAAGCTGTCTACAGATTTAATGCAATCCTTATAAAAATACCACAGCATTTTTCACAGAACTAGAGCAAATAACCCTGTAATTTGTATGGAACCACAAAAGACCCCAAATAGCCAAAGCAATCCTGAAAAAGAAGAACAAAACTGGAGGTATCACAATCCCAGATTTCAAGATATCCTACAAAGCCGTAGCAATCAAAACAGTATGGCACTGGCACAAAAATAGACACATAAATCAGTGGAATAGAATACAGAGCCCAGAAATAAAACCATGCTTGTATGGTCAATTAATCTTCAACAAATCAAGAAAGAATATCCAAAGGGAAAAAGACAGTCTCTTCAACAAATGGTGATGGGAAAACTGGACAGTAATATGCAAAAGAAAGAAACTCTACCACTTTCTTACACCATACACAAAAGTGAGCTCAAAATGGAATAAGGAACTAAATATGAGACCTGAAACCATAAAAATCCTAGAAAAGAACCTAGTAACTTCTTTGACATTGGTCATAGCAACTTTTTCCCAGATACGTCTCTTGAGGCAAGGGAAACAAAAGCAAATAAACTATTGGGACTACATCAAAATAAAAAGTTTCTGCACTGCAAAGGAAATAATAAAACTGACAGGCAACCTATGGAATGGGAGAAGATATTTGCAAATGACATATCTGATAAAGGGTTAGTATCCAAAATATATAAGGAACTTATAAAACTCAACACCCACAAAACAAATAATACAATTAAAAAAGGGGCAGAAGACATCAACAGACATTTCTGTGAAGAAGACATCCAGAGGGCCAACAGACACATGAAAAGATGCTCAACATCACTCATCAACAGGGAAATGCAAATCAAAAGTACAGTGAAATATTATCTCACACCTGTCAGAATGGCTAAAATCAAAAACACAAGAAACAATATGTGTTGACAACGACGTGGAGAAAATGGACTTCTCATGAACTATTGGTGGGGGTGAAAACTGGTGCAGTCACTCTGGAAAACAGTATGGAGGATTTTAAAAAATTAAAAATAGAACTATTCTATGATCCAGGAATCATGCTACTATCTACCCAAAGAATATGAAAGCACTAATTCAAAGAGATACATGCACCCCTATGTTTATAGCAGCATTATTTATAATAGCCAAATTATGGAAGCAGCCCAAGTGTCTATCAATAGATGAATGAATAAGAAGAGTGGTGTATGTATATATATGTGTGTATATGCACATACATACATACATATATACATATATACAATATATACAATGGTATATATAAAATATATAATGGTGTGTCTCTATTTTCTATCTATCTATCTATCTATCTATCTATCTATCTATCTATCTATAATGGGATATTACTCAGCCATGAAAAAAAAGAATGAAATCTTGCCATTTGCAACAACATGGATGGATCTAGACAGTATAATACTAAGTGTAATAAGTCAGTCAGAGAAAGACAAATACCATATGGTTTCACTCATACGTAAAATTTAAGAAACAAAACAAATGAACAAAGCAAAAAAGACACAAACTAGCAAAGAAAAAACCAGGCTGTACTATGGAGAAGAGACGATTACCAGAGGGGAGGTGGGCAGGGAGGTGGGTGAAATAGGGCAAAGGGATTAAGAGTCCAGTTACCATGATGAGCACCGAGTAATGTACTGAATTGTGGAATCACTCTATTGTATACCTAAAACTAATATAACACTGTATATTAACTATACTGGAATTAAAATTTTTAAAAAGGAACTTGACGGATTTGGTAGCAGATTTGAAGAGTAGAAGACAAGATAGTTAACTAGGAGACAGATTATTAGAAAGTAGATAAGCCAACTCTAACAGAAAAAAGGACTAAAATACATTAAAAATGAGCACTAGATCCACCTGGACCACAGTGGAAAGTTCTGAAAGACATACATTTGGAGCACCACAAGAAGGAGGAAAGAGACAGCAACAATATTAAAAGAGATAATGGCAAAGTTGATGAAAAGTTAAATCCATAGATTCAAGGTTCGTGAAGCCCAAACAGGATAAAAAAATAAAACAAACAAAAGAACAAAAGGAAACTAGACACACGGTGATAAAAGCGCTGAAAACCAAAGAGAAGAAAAAAAAAAGCAGCCTAAGAAAAAGACATCAGATCTTCAAAAGGGCAACAATAACAAGACAAACAGGAGATACGGGAGCAATAACTTTAAAATGCTTAGAGAAAAATGCCAAACAAAATTTCCAACCTAGAATCCTATTCCTGAGGAAATATCTTTAAAAACATTTTTTTAAGAAAATAAGCTTGAGAGAATTAGTCATTAGTGGCCTGTCTTAAAAGAAATGTTAACAGACTTTCTTTAAGCAGAAAGAAAATGATTTTGGACAGAAACATGGAAATGGAAGGAGCACAGGAAAGAATGAATAGATGGATAAATAGAATCGAATACTGATTGCTCAATATGATAATAATAATGTCTTTGGTATTTGAAAAATACGTGCAATTAAAATGCATGAGAGTAATAATGGAAAAGATGGGAGGAGTAAATGTAAAGTGGTTAAGATATTAGGATTCTCAGGAAAGCAGAGAAAAAAATTGTAATAACTTCAAATCAGTCAATGAAGCATGACATATTTTGGCCTATAAACATCCAAAGAATTTAAAAATAGTGCATAATTGACTTAATATGGAGAAAATGTAAAAATCTAAATATTTGATTAATCCAAAAAGGGGCAAGAAAAGAGAAGAACAAGGTATATAAAAAAGTTGCATTAAATGGAAAAAGTAAGATGGTGATCTAAACGTAGCCATGCAGTAATGTCATTACATGTAAATGGACTCAATGCTCCAAGTAGAAGACTAAGATTATCAGACTAGTTAAAGAAACAATGGGATTTAAGTATATGCTTTTTATAATAAACCACAAGTATAAGGAGAGAACTGTTTAAAAATAGAACAAAGGAAATAGATGTACTTTGTAATCAGCAACAAAAAAAATAGTGTACCTATACTAATATAAGCCTAAGTAAGCATTAATAAAAATGCATTTGTAGAGATCAAGTGGGACATTTACAGAAAGGGTAAAAAATACAGAAAGGTCCTAAATCTTGTTTTAAAAGAGATTTTAGGGGCGCCAGGGTGGCACAGCGGTTAAGCGTCTGCCTTCGGCTCAGGGCGTGATCCCGGCGTTATGGGATCGAGCCCCACATTAGGCTCTTCTGCTATGAGCCTGCTTCTTCCTCTCCCACTCCCCCTGCTTGTGTTCCCTCTCTCGCTGGCTGTCTCTATCTCTGTCAAATAAATAAATAAAATCTTAAAAAAAAATAAATAAAAAATAAAAGAGATTTTATTTATTTATAAGAGAGAGAGCAAAAACAAGTGAGAGGGAGAGGCACAGGGAGATGCAGACCCCCTACTGAGCAGGGAGCCCCATGTGGGCTGATCCCAGGAGCCTGAGATCATAACTTGAGCTGAAGGCAGATGCTTAACCGACCTAGCCACCCAGGTGCCCCAAAGCCCTCAATCTTTAGGTACTCAATATTATAGCTTCAACATAATAAAACACACATTTACAGAACTAAAGAAAGAAATAAAAAAATCCACAATCAGCCTTGGGGACCGAAGAAACTCTCTAAATATATAATAAAATACTCCAAAACAAAACCCATTAAGATTTTGATCCGAAGAGCCAGTGAACACAATGGTCTTTTTGACATACATAGAAGACTACACCTAATAAGACCAGAATAAAAATACCTTTAGTGAAAATACAATATTCACAAAAATGGACCGTGTGATGAGTCATAAAGCAAATTTCTAAAGACTGAAATAAATAGGAGTATGTATTTTTACCTCAGTGGAATTTACCTAGAAATCAGTAACAAAAAATCATCTAGAAAATCACTAACTGCTTGAAATTTAAGCCATAGACTTCTAAATAAAGCACAAGGCAAAAAAAAAAAAAAAAGTAATGATGAAAATTAGGAAATTTTTCAAAGTAAATGATAAGGAAGATGCAACATTTCATAACAAATGATAATTCCATGAAAGAACACTCATATTCTCTCAAGCATTATGTTGAGCAAAAGAAGCCAGACACACACAAAAGAACACCATGTGATTTCATTTACATAAAGATAAAAGTTCATAAACAGGCTAAACTCATACTGATGTTAGAATTCAGAATGACTCTTTCCGGGGGGGGGGGGGTGNNNGTAGGGTATTTGGAGGCATTACTAGGGAGGCTGCTAGAAGACTGGTAATGTTCTATTTCTTGATACAGGCACTGGGTATATTCATTTTGTGAAAATTCAAGTTATACATTTAGAATTGGTGCACTTTTAAAATGCATATTTTACTTCAATTAAAAGCTTGGTGTGTGTGTGTGTGTGTGTGTGTGTGTGTGTGTGTGTGTGTGTTAAAGCACATTCAACTTCAAGGTGAATGTAGTCTCATTGAGGTCATTCTTGTATTTAAGAGTCAACAATGCTTTGGGTTAAGTTTGAAGTGAGGGAGCTAAAAAATGCCACAGCCAGCAGAAGCTGAGGCCTTGAATGTAACAGGTAATTGTTCAATTCTTTGCCTAAATGGAGACATGTAACTGTAAGTCTTCCCCTGAAAACAGTTATACTATCTATATTTTATACTGATTATCTCTAAAATAGCCCTGCATTGTCAAATGGGAGAACAGATGCAAGTATACATATTGGATTACCGTGATTTTAACTGAGACACAAGGTTGAGGAGCTCTTTTTCCTTCTTATACAAATATTTAAAAATGCTTCCCCCTACACTAGGGGGAGGTTTAGACAACTGATGGGAGAAATTGTTATCGTACCTGATTTAAGAATTACTGATCACATAAAACTGACCATAAAGGAGATTATGTTGTTATACTTCTACCAAAATTTAAGAATCAACTCTTATTTGAGATTAACACTATGCTTTTACACTGCTTCGGCTGAATAATCATGCCCATACCCACGGTGATACCAAGTAGTGACCTGGGTCACTAATATAGATGGGACCAGGTAATCATCCCTTCTCTAGTAAAGATGGCTATTTTACTTGCTATTCTCTTGCCTGTGTTAAACAAATACATGTTTACTCATTCATTCATTCATTCATCCATCCACCCGTCCATCCATCCATCCATTCTGATGTCCATTATGTGCCTTGCTATGTTTGGTGCTGGAGATATAATAAAGAATAGGAAAGACACAGCAGTAATCCTCACAAAAGTTATAATCCAGCCTGACAGAGACACAAGAAATTTATAATATACATTGAGAAATATGGATTTTGTTTATCAGACAGATATACTCAAACCCTCAGCTTTGTGTCCTCTCTTATAGGTGAAAAATGTTGGGCTCTCTGCTGTCAAATATAATATTTGTGAGTTTATAATCAAAACTATGAATTCCTTTACTATGAAGAGAGTAATAGGATTTCTGGAGAGACTCCCAGTATATAGTGGACATGGGTCATTGGCCATCAAGTAGCTTTTAAGTAGTTAATTGCTTTTTATAAAGCTGTATTTTTATCGTATCATAGTTTTATATGAGCATAGTTTCAAGGTGAATAGTTCTGTACAGCTTATTATAAGAACTATTCCCCCACCTCCTTTCTCCTGTCCCACTCCATCATTCCTGCTGTCCTTGGACAACCATTTTAATTTATTAAGCTGTTTATTATTTTTCTCTTATTTAGTTATTATTATTATATTTTGTATCTTTGTTTATAGGATTAAAAATTACAGATACATTTGAAGCTCCAGTATATTCCTTTCCAAACTCATTATTCTCCCTCCCTCCCCAGAATCAACTACCACGTGTTTATGATTTTGTTCTATGTCTACACATCCCATAAAGAATATATACTATGGTTTTATAAGAGTGTAATATTATTTGTTGTAACACTGCAATACTGTAATATTTCCTATTATAGAATTTTTCCAGCTTTATCTAGGTAAAATTGACATGTAACATTGTGGAGGTTTAAGGGGTACAATGTGCTGACTTGATAAACTTATATATTGCAAAACGAACTACCACCATAGCCTTACCTAACAATGCTATCATGTCACATTGCCATTTCCTTTTTGTGCTGAAAAGATTTAACATTTACACCCTTGGCAACTTGCAAGTATATAATACAGTATTTTAGCTATAATCACCATGTTGTACAATGGATCCCCCAGAATATACTTATCTTATACCTGGAAGTGTGTACCCTTTGACTAACATCTTCCACTTTCTCCCACCTGCGCCCGCCCCCCCCAGCCCCTGGTAACCACCAATCTATTCTCTGTTGCTGTGAGTTTGGCTTTTTGGATTCCACTTATAAGTGACACCACCCAGTATCTGTCTTTCTCAGTTTGGCTTATTTCCCTTAGTGTAGTGCCCTCAGGGTTCATCTAAGTTGATACAAATGGTAGGATGTCCTTCTTTCTCATGTTTGAATAGTATACACGCCATATTTTCTTTATTTTTTCATCCACGGATGGACCCAGGTTGTTCCCATAGCTAGCTAGGCTTTTGTGAATGCCGCAATGAACATGGCAGTACAGATCACTCTTTGAGATCCTGTTTTCATTTCTTTTGGATATATAATCAGAAGTGGGATTGCTGGACATATGGTAGTTCTATTCTTATTTTTTTGAAAAAACTCTATACTGTTTTCCATAGTGGCCGCATCAATTTATATTTCCACCAACAGTGCACAAGGGTTCCCTTTCTCCACATTCTTGCCAAGGTGTATTATCTCTTGACTCTTAAATGTTAGCCATTCTAACAGCTGTGAGGTGATACCTCGCTGTGGTTTCAATTTGCATTTCACTGATGAGCAGTGACGTTCAAGACCCTTTCATGTACCTATTGGGCACCTGTATGTCTTCTTTAGAAAAATGTTTATTGAGTTCCTCTGCCCATTTTTTAATTAAATTGTTTGTTTTTTTGCGATTGAGTTGTATTGAGTTCTTCATATATATTGGATATTAACCTCTTATCAGATGCATGATTTGCAAAAATTTTCTCCCATTCTGTAGTTTGTTGATAGTTTCCTTCGCTGTGCAGAAACTTTTTGGTTTAATGTAGTCCCACTTGTTTATTTTTGCTTTCGTTGCCTTTGCTTTTGGTGTCATTAACTGTGCGAAAATAAGTAAAAACCTGGATTTCAAATGCTTCTTTCATTACATTTGCCTTTGTGGAAGAAAACTTCATTTGTCGATTATTTGGACAAACTTGAATAAATCAGTTTTTCCAGTACAGCCACCCTATATATTTGACCACTGATAATGCAAAGCCAATCATTGCTCAAAATGGTTATCATAATTTATGCTGGGTTATGCTGCCAGACATGTTCCACTAAGATTCTAAAAAGGAAGGAGCCTGGAAACAATTTCAGAATAGACTATATATTATGAATGTCATTAATAACGGTAAGAATGCAAAACAAATCGAGTTGTGAAGACACAGTTCTTTCCTTTTATGGTCAACGTGTGAAACTTTGCGGTGCTGCACGGGATTAACAGGAAGCTTGTTATTGCACACATTAAAAATAAGAAAGCTCTTCCTGCCAGCGCATAAGCACCTGCAAGGATACAGCAAAGGCTTCATGCTGTTGATCAGGGGGAGGCCCTCTCTTCACAGAACAGCTGCCTGACATGCAGCCCAGCCCAAACTGTGCCTCCCTTGCGTTTTGAAAAAGATGATGCCTGCACTGAATGGACAGGCACACAATGATGGGAGTTTTGGCTTGTAGTGGCTCTGGCTGAGTGACAGATCTTCACTGGTGGAAACCGGACAGACATACCTCCTCTGTATCACAAACTCCGAAAACTGTTTGAGACGCATAGGTTGACATTCTGCTTAGTTTTTATTTGTTTCCATGGAAAACATGACACTTGAGGCCGTTCTGTTTTTATTGACCCAACTGAGATTTTCCATCCTGCTATCTTCTTTCTCCTCCCTTTTTCCTCCCAAGGATAAATTTAAACAAAATTTCTCAGTGATTTATATTGCTCCGTGGTCTCCAGTACTGTTTTACAGAGATATTTTTATATACGCAAAGTTTTTTTTCTTCACTGTCTCCAGATGATAAATTGACTCTCATGGAACTGCGAATATTTAATTTAATGTCCAGAAAGTTCTAGTCAAGTTGAGACAACTTCATGGATAAGAGTTTCAAAATCTATCTTTTAATCTAGTACAGTGAGCTCATTTTTGAAGAAGCATTCAAGGAGTAGAAGGCTTTACTTATCATACTAATTTTACTTATAATTTCTGATTTCTATTTTAAAAATATGGAGAAAGTATCATTTATTGAAAAACATAAGGTTTTGCTTGTTTCTGTTTTGTTTTAGAACAAACTTGTAGCCTTTTTTCTCAAGCTTCTAATAACTGGTAGAATTCATAAACAGCATCTATACCAATCTCTAGAGCTTAAGTTACATGTATCTGACTCTAGAGTGGTTAGAGAAAATACAGAGCATCCAGTTAAATTTGAATTTCAGATAAACAATCATTATTTTTTAGTGTAAGTATTCCCAAGGATTATAATTTTATTTGTGAAATCTGTCAACCCTATTCTGCGATGCTGTTTTTAACAAAAGATAGTTTGGGTGTCAATGGCTCAAATATTATTAACTACAGCTTCAAAATGAGGTTTCATGGGGGTGTGTGATAAGACCTATTTAGTTTGCTTTTGAGACACATGAAAAGCTGCAGTTATTTATGTGTCTCAAGAGAAACCTTAAAACTTTGGTAAGGTCTTCATTTTGTTTGTCTTGCACTTTACTGCTTCAAATCTACATTTTCTTCGGCTCCCTGCACTAGTGGTTTATGTGGACATCATAAAGAAAAATAGGCAAGCCTGCTGATAGGCAACCCGGTGCAAGATCCATTTCTTCAATAAATGTGTATATATATATATATAGCTTCTCGGTTTATGAAATCAGCTCCTCTGTTAACGTGCTTCTCTCCCACATATTAATGATGAAGATTCATAATGATTAAGGAACAGCTGTTGTTGTTGTTATTAAGAAGATAATCTAGTACACACATTCTGGAACCCATGGATCTGGGTTTTAATCCCAGCTCTGACATATTTTAATCGCATGGCTTTGGAGGAGTTGCTTAACCTCACTATGCCTCTGTTCCCAAATGAAGGTAAAAATGGTACCCACCTCACAGGTAACTACCTCATGGGATTTAATACGCGAATGTATCCACATGCTCATAGACCCGTGTGCAACACACAGCTGATGCTATGTAAGCATTTGTTGTTGATATTTCTTTGTTTGCTGTCCATGTGCAGTTAATGTGTCAGGGTTTTTACACATATTACTAAATTTAATCCTCAGAACAATCATCTGAAGTTAATTTTATTAATGTATTTGATAATGTTATGTACTTTGCCTTGCCAATAGAGACAGAACTCGAGCCCAGTGCTTTTAATCAGCCTGTTTTCCTATAGCATGCTGATCACACACGCACACACATACACACACTGTCCCAGGATGTGAGGGGCTTTCTGTAGGGCATGTTCTACTCGTGACCTAACTAAATCTATATAATGAATTCCACTTAATAGGTAATAATGTTCACTAATTCTGCTGCCTTTTTCCTCCTTTTGTCAAGGCAAGAATTATGAAACCCCGAGGTCCTGCAACCCACCTTTTTGTGGGCTGTTGCTTTTGCTTGTTGTCTTTATCAAGTAATCACATTTGCAATTGTGTTACTTGGCAAGCGCTGAGACTTCTCTTGATTATGAACTATCCCTGATGGTTCTTGACATTTGACTGGGGCTTCCTTTCGCTGCACGCCAATTTACTTTTTCATCCATGGGTACGCATTCACAAGCACGAATGCAAATATGCACATGCATGTATATGTTACACTTATTGTTCAATTTAGTAAGAAACTGCTTACAAATTTTCTGGTGATACAGATTTCAAGAAAACAGCAAAAGAGGATTGTACATTCACATGTTGGATGGTGAAGTGATGACGAATACAGAGAAAACATTTGGGGGAATTCAGCAAACAGAGATGGCTAGGGGTGTTGCCTACCAGTCAAATGAAAATAAAGGAAGTAATTGAAACTGCGCAAACACGTTAAAATCCATCGAAACCTTGTTTTAGAGGGATGTTTCAGTCAAAGAAACACACTGCAAAAGCACGTAGATTGGAAAATAGAACGATCCTTTAAAAAAACTTGAGTTTATCAAAATACTATGAGGAAGACATTTGATCCTTAGAGATTATTTCTTGAAGAATCATTTGTTCTTAGCTCTGCTAGTAACCTCTTCTAGATGTTTCTGTTGCTTCTCTCTCCTTCATAACAACAGGATTCCCTCCTCCTTGCTCTGGATAAAAATTCCCCTTCCAACCTTCTCCCTGGCCCTTCAAATCTCCTCCTCCCTCTTTTCTGCAGCCACTATGCTTTAGTCACCCCCTGCCCAGCCTCTAGATTATGCATCACACTCGGCAGTCTCTGTCATACCCAGTCCCCAGTGCACAGAAGGGGGTGAGAAACTGTGCCGGCAAAATGAGGGCCTTCTCGGAGAAGGGGAGGGAAGAAAGCCCAGGAACATTCAAATGCTAATTCTTTCTTTCCTTTTCTTTTCCTTTTTTGTGCTGCTACACTTTAAATACTTTGAAGACACATACAAGGCAAAATTCTTTCAAGCATCATTGCAGAATGAAGTAAATGCAATTTATATTTACCCGCCCTCCTAGTGCACCCAAGTATAAGCTCCTTATGACACTGATCCTTTTTCTTAGTCTCTCTTTCTCTGTCTCCCCTTCCCTCTCATTTCTCTCTCTCTCTCTCACAGACACACAGACACATAGACATCCACACAGAGACACACAGGCACACACAGAAACCCAGTTCTCTTCTGCTTACATTTGAAGCTAACCAATGTACCCAATTTATTTTGCAATGTTGATCACAGGCAAATGATCCCTAACCAGTTCTAACCCTTCATTTGTAGGAATGTTGTTGTCTGAAAAATAGCATCAAATTACCACAAAATAACAGAGATGTGACAAGAAGGTAAATATGAGATTTATAATGATGCATTTTTTATAGTTTTTTTAAAAAAAAGATGTGCCATACAATCAAGAATTTGGTTTCTATACTCTTACTGTAAACAGAAGTTTGGCACTAGTAATGTAAAGATTTAATGTTTGTAATGTGGGAAGCAAGAAAAGCAAGTGGAGAAATTTTGATGGGCGAAGAAAGTTGTAAAATATTAATATTAACAAGAATAACTATCATTTATTGAGTACTGACTTCCTGCTAGAAACTGGGACAAGTTTTCAACATACATTATCTAATTTAACCCTTAGATCAATACTGATAGAGGTATTGGTATCCCACTTATATAGGGAGGATCTGAGGTTTATATGGATTAAATGTCTATCATCTATCAAATGGTGTATAAATTGCAGAGCTGGGATTCAAATTCATCTCTACCTAAGCTATTGTTGTGCTTTAAACGTTATGGTGAGTGTGTGTGTGAGTGCGTGTGTGTTTGTGTGTGTAATATATGTATACATATTTATGTCTACACAAATACACATAGCAATTGCCCCCATGGGCAGTTTGCGATTTCAGATAGGGAGACGATGCCTAGGAGGTGAGGACAGCTTTCTGTGAGGGGATGGGATAGATGGTCATAGTGCAGCTTGTCACATCAGTGTGTTTGGAGGCTGGAGGATTACGGAGTAAAGGGAGGGCACCTTCACATTGGGTTCTGTCACGGGTAGCAGTTCATCACTCTCTTCGCTATCCTTTCCCAGAGGCCTGCTCTCACAGCTTCATCTGCTTCTTTACAGTGAGTGTATTATTTTCTTTTCACTGATTCATACCTGAGTTCTTTGGTTTTCCCCTCTCGGCATCTGCCTTCAGTGTTGAGCGTCCTCGTTCACTACTGTGTCTGCCCATCAGCGGATGGTGGTAAAACAGAAGGATACGAGCAGGGAAGTGAACACTGTTTCACAGCTGGTCTTGTAGGAGGGTCTGTGCAGAGTATCACAGAATTCCCAGGCACTGAGCGCTGCTCCCTGTGGTTTATGGGCGGCCTAAGAGACCCTCATTCCCGAAAGAATGGAATAGGGAACCAGGCTGGTCATGCTTTAACACAAACCTTGTCTAACACCATTTGGTACTATGAGTAGTGTCTGATTTTCATTAGTCTCGGACGCCTCTTATGTGAACATCAAATAGCAAAATGCGTCCCGAAACTTCTGACATGAGGATAGGACTATAATTCTATATTATACATTCTCTTCAGTTAGAGGTATGTCCAGGGGCCAAAGCACTGCATAGAAAGTCAGGCACATTGGTTTAGGTTTCTAGCTTGGCGTTCTAATGATGGTGTTGTGGAATCGCTTCTGGTTTTGACTTCCACTGACAATAGGAAAGCGTCAGCATCACGGCATCCCACATTTGCTGGGTACCCAGAGTCATATACAGGATGCAGTGGGTTTCACAGCATTTAGACATGGTCACCAGTCTTCCAAACGTACTGTTTAGTGGGGAGACAAGCAGACCACTAGAGAGTCGGAACCCTAAATAGGTACATTAGCGGTTCCCGTTGTTGTAAGCCTGTGACGTGCGAGAGGGCAGGACAATCTACACTGCTGTCACAAACTTTATTCCATGAAATGGGACCTCTTTCACCTTGTAGTAGAGGGCTTTCCTGGAGTCTGGAAGGTATATTAATGATGACGCAAAACGTGTTTGTTGTTTTCAATAATGCTTGAAAATGTTGTGTTATAAACATGGAACAGCCAGTATAACAAGTATCAATTCTCGGGTGCCTGGGTGGCTCAGTCGGTTAAGCATCTGCCTTTGGCTCAGGTCATGATCCCAAGGTCCTGGGATCGAGTCCTGCATTGGGCTCCCTGCTGAGCAGGATGTCTGCTTCTCGCTCTGCCCTTCCCCCCTGCTCATGATCTCTCTCTCTCTCTATCAAATAAATAAATAAAAATCTAAAAAAAAAAAAAAGGATCACCACGAGTATCGTTTTTTCACTTTCTCATTTAGTGGTTAGAGGCTTCAGTGGAAAAGAAAAGAAACTACACATCATTTCTACAACTCTTGGCCTTCCTTTATTTTCTCTCCAGTGTGTAGGCTAACTTGGCAGTGACAAAGTGAATTTCACAGGGAGAAATGGGAGCTCTAGAAGAAGGGCCATCACACCTCCGTGGGCATTAGCGCCACTTGGCCGGCTTCACACAAACAGCTCTCCATGCTCCATCCCCAGAGTTTCTGCTCCCACTGGCCCAGAGTCAAAACCCCCAGTTCGCAATTCGAACAACTTCCCAGGAGCCAGTGGTGTCGCGGTGTCGCTTTTCTGGGTACTACCCTTAGAGTGGAACTACTACCTTTAAACACAGGAAGGAAGATAATGGGGGAAAAATGCTTTTCATGTTGGAATGTTCTCCTGCCTTCTTTCTGAAAAAAACTGAACGAAGAGGAAGGACCAAATGTACCATTTTTAAAAAGTTCATTCTTTTAAAGCAATATTAACAGTGCAGAGGAGACTTAGAAGTTTTGATGGGAAGTCATAGTCCAGAACGATTTCATTTGAAGATACCTTTTGGTGCTTGTGTTTACTTATTCAGAGGAAAATGTTTCACTTTTTTTCCTTCTTTTCCACTCATTTTTACCATACTGATGTGTCTTAGGGAAAATGATAGAAATGATAGACATTACATTCTACCTCCTAAATACTAAAGTACAGTGTGTATGTATAAAAGCATAAAAACATTTGCCTATATAACCAAAATTATTACACCTGAAAAAGTTGACAATAATTACTTAATATCATCTAATACTTATTCCATATTCAAATTTTTTAATATTATCCCCAAAATGTGCTTTTCAGCTGATTTGTTCATACTAGGATCTAATCTAGGATAAATATTTTATTTAGGGGTGGTGTCATGTAGAATTTTTTTAGTTAAAAAAAATAGGAGCACCTTGGTGGCTCAGTTGGTTAAGGATCCGACTCTTGATTTCAGCTCAGGTTGTGATCTCAGGGTTGTGAGATTGCGCCCTGTGTTGGGCTCCATGCTGCGCATGAAGGCTGCTTAAGATTCTCTCTCTTCATCTCCCTCTGCCCCTCCCCTGCCCTCCTCTCCCTCTATCCCTCTATAAAAAGAAAAAAAAAATTAATTATAAATAAATAAATAAAATAAAATTTTTTAGTTTAGAAGATTTCTTTGTTTCATGACACTGACTTGACAAAAAGAGAGGATCATTTATCCTGTAGAACATCTCATTCTTCTGGATTTGTCTTGCATTCCTGTGCAAAGGCTTAATTAAATCACAGTAAATATTTTGGTAGGAGTAGATACTAGCTTAAGTCACATACTCCATATTGCATTACATTGGGGAACACAGATTTGGGTTTCCCACCATTTGCATTGCTTTGACTGCATATGTTGATGACTTCCTAATCATCCACTCTAATTTTGTATTTTCTCCTCATGACCAGGAAGTAATCTGTATGCTGTTACTTTAGTACTACACGGACGTCTGGTCCCTCTGTACATTTTTCCTTACGGTTTTATTTATTTATTTATTTATTTATTTATTTATTTATTTATTTATTAAAGATTTTATTTATTTATTCAACAGAGACAGAGACAGCCAGCGAGAGAGGGAACACAAGCAGGGGGAGTGGGAGAGGAAGAAGCAGGCTCATAGCGGAGGAGCCGGACGTGGGGCTCGATCCCAGAACGCCGGGATCACGCCCTGAGCCGAAGGCAGACGCTTAACCGCTGTGCCACCCCGGCGCCCCTCCTTACGGTTTTAATACCACGTGATAATTCTTGCCAAAATCAATAATTTCATTAAGGTTTACAAAGTGGTACTTTATTAATTCTATCACTCCTTCTACGTATATTAGCTGGCATTCTTTTAAAATTTGAGCTTTTGCTTGCAACCAAAGCTATTTGGTCACTTAAGATGTATTCTCCACTGGAAGCTTAATCTTGCCCATAATTCACCAATTTTCAAAGTAAGTCACTGGTTGAATTGAATGTCTCAAACATTGACAAGTCAGATACTCAAGCTTTCTCTAGAAAGCATCATTAAAAACATATTGATTTTCATAGATGAATTGTGGCTCAGTTGTCTACCATTATTCTGAAAATGTATTTACATGACAGGAGTTAGCTGTCAAGAAGCAGTGAGCTGAAGACCAAAAGGACAATTTATTATGACAGGAAACAGGTGACCACTCTGTCAAGAAAACTCAAGGCGTCCGATTTTCTTGTTAGCTGTTTCTGAGTAAAGCATTCAAGGAAGATGCACCCAACCAGTAAAGTACTGACAAGCGAGAAAATACATACCATTTGCTTTGAGAGGCATTCGTTTCTACATGGCTTAATAAAGCCAATCCAGATTAGGGAAGAGCGGCCACTAATTCTTACTAGTAGAACTAGTATAAGAAAGCGTTAAAAAGGATGCAATTTTTGCATGGTTTGAGCCTATTTTGGGAATGGTGAGGGTGGAAGAAATGCAGTTCTTTATTGTATTTATAACCATGCTGAGTTTGCAAAAGGAAAACAGACTAAAGTCATTAGATGAATATAGCTATGTACTCAAATGTAAACACAAGGAGAATGATTTATATGGAGGTCTTCAGTGTTTTTTTCTATCTCCTAGAATTTATTTCAAAACAAAACAAAACAACCAAAACCAAAAAAAGCCCAGGATTGCAGAATTAGAAACCATCTCCTGTTACCTCATCTTAAGGTAAAAAGAAGTACCAAGTTATTTTGGTAAAGCTGCTGGTGACAGTCATAGTCATGGGTTTTAATGATGTAGGTCCAAGTAGTTGAACTTCTAGCAGAGGTTTTAGAATCATCTCTCTTGGATGTTGTCACCCCTTCCTTTTGTACAAGTCTTGCATCTCTTTGGTTTCTGTGCCCTGATTGTCTGAAGAAAGTGACCATGGGATTTGTTGATGTAAACAGTCCTCCGTCTCCCTTTCCCTCCCTTGCTGGAGAGCCAGGTATTCCCTGGAAAGTCACATAGCACACTGGTCTGGATGAGATTTCAATAGGAAATGCTTGGATCCTATGCATTCTTAGACCTTTGGCCCTGAACTCCTTCTGCTATACTGACCTTAAACCCGAGCCATGCTGATACCTTTCATTTCTTCTAATACTCTCATGTCTGTTTTCTAGTTTTAGAATGAGTTACCAGTTTTCCAGAAATATGGGCAAAAGTACTATCCTGAGAATTTTCCAGGTTGAACTTTCTGAACACACAAGGTTTGTCGGTGTGGAAAGTGGACAGAAAATGGTACTGCAGAAGAACAGTAAAGATAATATTATTTCTTATTGCAGAATCATTTACTGAAGACTTACTATGCAGCATGAGGAAATAGCTCTTAAACAGTCAAATATGATATCTGTTCTCTACCAACTGTCTTATTCACAGATCACGACTATTCAAAGCAATTAAGTCTATTAAGATAGAAAAATGTTTTTGCTCTTGTAGGTAGGGTCTTCCATTTAACTTTTATCACATTCAAAGAGTAAGATCTAAAATGCTTCCAAGTCTCAGCTTATTGCGGTTATATGGGCCTTTTGAATTGTCTGTCATTCACATTCTTATACTCGTTTATTTATAGCAAAGAGCTTATGATACCGCATAATTTCATAATAACAATCCAGTGATTCATGTAGCTCCTTGCTAATTTCACTTCCTTGTGTATACTTTATCTTTCATGCAAGGTTCAAATTTGCCTTTGAGACTATTACCTTTGGTTTAAAAAGACAGGGGAAAAAGAAAATAGGAGACACTTTGCACCTTTGTGCAAAAAATGCTTTGAATACATTAAATATTGTAATTAAATTGGTAACTCCAAGAACCCTGCAGTTGTTTTAAGAAAAATTTTTCCCAGATCTATAAAAATAAGAAATAAAAGTGCCATGCCTGCTAAGGCTTTTGAAATCAATTAGCTGTATCTTACAGCCAATGAACTCTTTTGTTGGAGGTTTTGATGTGTGAGTTATGTCAACTTCAAAAGGAAACTTCTGTGGTGTGGGATGAAATATCATTTTAAGAATTTTAATTCTGTTTCAGTTCAGAACCAGAGGCAATCGTACTTAATATTCTCTGCATTGGCAAAGTCTTTGGATTTAGATAGCCATGACTGTTAAAAATAAGAAAGTTTAAATGAGAGTTGGAATTGTACAGGGTTTCTTGCACAAAAGTTATACTCTTCCAGAATTCTTATTCCTTCATTAGAAAGGGAGAAAGCTTCAACATTTTCTAAACCTTGGGTAAAAAACAAGATACACTTGAACAAGAAGGGTTTGAATTGCGTGGGCCCACTTATTCACAGATATTGTTTTTTGGATAAATACAGTACAGAACTGTAAATGTGTTTTCTCTTGTGATTTTCTTAACATTTTCTTTCCTTAGTTTACTTTATTGTAAGACTACAGGATATAACATATAACTTACAAAATATATGTTAATCAACTGTTTACTGGGAAGGCTTCCAATCAACAGTATGCCATTGGCAGTTAAGTTTTTAGGGAGTCATGAATTATACACAGGTTTTCAACTGTGTGAGGGGTTGATGCTCCTGGCCACGATGTCGTTCAAGTGTCTACTGTATCATAAGCGAAAGCATCATTTTGCCTGATTTTATTACATCTGTTCAGAAAATTTGAGATCACTTGCAAAGTACTAGATATGAGGAGGAATTATCATTCAGGAAATCTTCCAGACACTTCCAGAGATTACATAGGCTCTTAAAGTGTCTCCTAGGAAGGCCTGCTAACCGTACTGCATAGATAATGAAATGCAGGGACGTGTGCCACAAAAGGCAATCTCACTGTCCTGGACGCCGTGCTCGTAACTCTCCCTAAGGACTCATTCTGGCTCCTGACTTTCCCTATTCCCTAGGACCTGCGGCACAGTGGGAAAGGATATTTATTCCTTCATTCTCTAACCTTTAGTCTGATGCCAGGGGAAGATGCTCAGTGTCCCTTATAAACAGATGGTGCTATACCCTGTATCTGCTGGAGTAGAGCTGAGATGTCCAGCTGGAGAAGGCATTATGGCCTCGGAACATAAGCCCATTCTAAGGTGAAACAAACCTGAGAATCACAGAATTCCAGGCTTTGGAAGGTCTTTTAAGTTTAAGAATTTATCCTCTCCTCCCCCATATTAATTTCCCATCTGTGGTTGTGCAGTCAATTTGACTTCATTTAGCTCCACTATGTTTTTAAAGCCACTGTAAGAAAAATCTCTGCATCTCCCTTTAGGGTCTCCCCATTGGTCCTGCTTGGAAAATCAGATAATTCTTTCAGTTTTGATAGTCTGTGTTCCCATAATGCTGTGGGCCTTAGCTTAGTGGTGCCTCTCTTCAAGTGAGATGGGTTCCGTGGGACCCCATGGTTGTGGGACATAGTAATTTATTCGACAGACATTTATGGAACGTCTAGTAGGTGCCAGACACTGTTTTAGGTGCTAGACAGACAGAAGTAAACAGAAAAAAAAATCCCTGCTCTCACAAATCTCATATTGTTCTAGGAGAAGAGAAGACAGATGAAAGGAAGAATTTAACAAGTATGGTCTGTTAGGTGGTAATATGTGCTGTAGGAAAAAAAAAGACCAGTACGCAGGTTGCAGTTTAAAACTGAGTGGTCAGGAAAGCCTCACTGAGATGGTGACTTTGAATAATAACCTGAAGGAGGTAGAGGTGAGGAAGCTCATCAAATATTTCAGAGAAGAGCATTTCAGGCAGATGAGACATCAAGTTCAAAGGCCCCAAGCCAGGGTTACTGAGGACTGGCAAGGAGGTGGGACAGAACAGCAGTGGGGTTGGGTTGGGTCTTATATAGGCAACCGTAATAATAAACTTGGCTTTTATCCATACTGAGCAAGGATGTCATACCTTTGACCAGAGGAGTGGTACACTTGAACTTACCTTTTCTAGGATGACTCTAGTTACTGTGTCAAATGTAGACCAGCAGGGGCCATGAGCAGAAGCTGAGAGGGCAGTTAGGAGGAAACTAATAACACGGATGGGATGTGCTGGGGGCTTAGAGCAGGCTGGCAATAGCAGGGGTGGTGAGAACTACTCAAACCCCGAATATATTTTGAAAGTAGAGCAGATACAGTCTGCTGAAGGCTTAGATATTGGGTGTGAGAGAAAAGAGGACTCAAAGGTGGCTTCAAGTTTTTCGGCCTGAGCAACTGTAAGGGTGCAATTGTGGCTTATTGATGTGGAGAGAGACCTGGATTAGAGTCTCTGTCAGGTCCTCAGAGTGTGACTTTGGGAGCACAGCTAAACCACTCAGTGCCTTCACCCCCTGTTTTCACTTATAAAACAGGATAACCTTATCTACCCTGAGGTAGGTACGAGAACTAGAGATAATGTATTAAAAGCCCGCGCACAGCACCTGATACTGGTGGGTACTCAGTAATAACTGGAACTCTCAGCATTGCTGTCCCTTAGGAACAAAAGAACACATCTTGGCTTCCCTGCATGACAGGCCTTCAGATAGTTAGAGATAACTCACGTGTTTCCTCCGAGTCTTCTCAGAATGAATTCCGTCTTCGTGGGGGCTGGCTGGTTTCTATGACTCTCCTTGGTACACGTGGGCTTGAAGTACTCTCCTAGTTTATAAAAGGAATGGGAAAGAGTTAGAAAAAACTTTGCTCAGTTTTCAGTAGTGGGCTACATGGTCAGAAATCCACGTGGTAGCAGACCACATTTCCCATCTTCCACCCTCCAAGAACAATTGTGAATGGAGAGGCTTTATTATGGATGCACTTGACACAAATATAAGTCAGGATAATGGGAGTCACTATTTACACGGTTTTTCTTGTATCTGTAATTCTATCCCCACTATATTCAGAACCCATACATCAGAGGCATGAAGTTATTAAAGCTGGAAGCTTCTAGAATTGTACTGTCCAATATAGTAGCCAGTAGTTGCATGTGGATATCGAGCACCTGAAATGTGGCTGGTCTTAACTGAGATTAAGTTTGTAAGTTTAAAATCTGTATGTGTAAAAAACATAGACCCAGATATTGAAAACGGTATGAAAAAAAGAATGTAAAATATCTCATTGATAGTTTTTATATTGATTATATGTTGAAATGATAATGTTTTTTATATATCGGATTAACTAAATGTTAAAATTAATTCCACCTGTTTCTTTTTATGATTATTTTTAATGTGGCTAGTGCCATAATGCCTCCATTTTAGTCCAACTAAACTTTAACACTTCCAAGTTATAAAATCCATTCCAGCCAGCAACAATTGCAATTACTTCTGGTTCTGAGTATGCCAGAGTGATCCTCCATGGCTGTCAGTCATGAAGAGACTGGTGGCTTTTCTAGCCTCTCAGCCCTGGGAACTGGCTACATAGGCAAAACGTTTTAGAAAGGACAAAAACAGCAGATGAGTTCTATTTGGCTGAGAACCATGTGTTGAAAGCCAGACAGCTGGAGCAAAAGCCTGAACACTTAAGAAAACAGGGAAGACCATACAGAATCAGACTATGTCTTTGGTCTCATTCTTTCTTTTTTAATTAAAAATTAAGGGGCTGGATTAAATAGCTCTTAAAGCTGTGTCTAACGCTAATACTTTATGTTCTGCCTTCTTCCTTCTGGTGCCCTCTCAAATACAGTGAAATAAATGTTAACATTCTATCGGCCATGGTGCAGATTACGGCCTTCTGAAAACTTTTCACGGATATCAAGTCTCCCACTCAGCATGTAGGCATGGCCCAAATTTTAAGCTCTGTTGGCAAAGCAAAGCAAGGAATTAGGTAGACCAATATGTAGAGAAGACGACCTAGAGGTTCTCTTTGACACAGGCTGGATACTCACAGTCAACTATAATTTCAATGTTCTTTATCCAGAAAAAAAAATCTTTACTAATTTATCTAAATAATTTAATAAACTTGATGATGCTTCTAAATTACTTAGCACAAAGCCTGAAACATAGTACACATCTAACAGGTGTGTTTTGTACTAGTAACAATGATAGTATTTTAATTTTTTTGTGTCTTTCCAGTGCAGTGCTACTCTATATTCCGTGAGATTGGCCAGTCTATTAGGCCCCTCAAAATGCACAGCAACACTGACTTAACTTGTTAATAAACTAGAACTTCACACCTGCTCCCAGCAGTCCCCAAAGGCCCTATGAAGTAGAAACACAGCTGAAATGGCCCAGGGATTGCTGGCTGATTTTTAAATCCTCAGCATTCATGTTGGTCACACATATATTCACACTGCCAAATGAAATATATCTTTGTGCGAGAGCAAAGAGGTTGAGGTAAGCTGGTAGCTTGGCTCAGAGATGCTTTTATGCTTTTCATCCTTTCCCTCCCTTCATTTCTACTTCAATCCAGAAAAGCATTCGTGACTCCTCATATATATTGTGGACCCAGCAATTTCGAGTGAGTCTGTGTGTGGGTTTGTAGTAACTGTTTGTCTTGAAGGCTGGGGAGCAGGCGTGTGCACACATCCAGCTGTGGATATGCTCTGGTGCCTGTTTGCCGAATCACATGTTCTCTCTTGGTGCTGCATTTCTGACGGGCGAATTGAGATCTATGTTCATCACTAAAAATTTCTCTCCTACTGCTTGGTATTTAATTTTTTTTTAAGTAATCTCTCTGCCCAACGTGGGGCTCAAACTCAACACCCCCAAATCAAGAGTCACATGCTGTACTGACTGAGCCAGCCAGGCACCCCCTAAAATTTTTAATGTCAGTAAGAATGGATACATTTTTACAGCCTATACCAAAGTCTCTAAAGTATACTCTGAAAATATTCTAGAAGGATCTAAAGCAATTCCTTGGAATTAAAAGAACAAAACCCAATGTTCTAGCTATTGCAATTTTGCCATTTTACGTTTTCTTATTTTATGTGACTACAGAAATACATATAAAATACACATATATTTACACATAAAATATATATATATAAATGCACTTGTGTGTGTTTGTACATTATCTTTGTTCCTCAAGAAGCAGCCAAGACTTTTCATCAATTTTCATTTTATTTTCTCGCTGTGATGACCATGGATCTCTGTTTTTCCCACCAGAATGTAAGATTCATGAGGAAGGAACTTGTTCGATCACTCTGTATCTCCTGTCTCTATAAAAGCACATATTAAATACCATATTGAGTATAGAAGAAGCCTAAAGACTGGCATGGAATAAACATGGTGTAAAAAATAACTGCTTTTAAAGGACAACAGAGACACTTGTATGTTGTTCTTAAATTTGAATGTATGTTAGAAGAACTGGGAGTTTGTCAAAAATTCAGATTCATATTAAGTCCTCAGAGATTTTGGTTCTGTCTATCTGGGGTAGAGCCCAGGATTTTATCAAGCAACAACCTGCCCCCTTCCCCTTCCCACAAATCATTCTGAGACAGGTGGTCTGTTGAACCACACTTTGCGAAACACTCACTGCCTTATTATCTGCTTTTTATTTCTATGTATTGCATAACGAGTATTCAAAGCTTAGTGACTTTTGTTTCTCTCCCCATTCTGTGCTAACATTAATGGAAGGACTTCACATTTTTTTTTCACCTCTTTATTCCCTATGTTAGAAACACAAGCATTTGGCCAACAATCATAAAAAGAGGCTGCCATTTACTGACAGAAGCTTACAAGGAGTTGGGGCTGACTGACATCAGGAAGTGTGACCAGGACACAATGTGACTGGCCAGGTTTGGGAGAGAAAGAGAACTAGTGAATCTGCTTGGAAACAGCAAAGAGAGAGGAAATGAGATTTGAATGAAGAGCAGAAGGCGATAGGAATTGGTGGAGACAGACCTGCACTGCGTGCTAAGACAGGTGTTCAGGAGGGTCTCGTGACAGAAGCAACAAAAGGAGAAGCCATCAGCTTAGGGCTTCAGGTTGAGGCAGAGAAGTGAAGCTGTGCCTTGCATTTAGGGCGTTGTGGCTGGGATTTAGCCAGAAAGGATCTGGCATCCCCAAGGAATTGGAAATAAGGGAAATAGCTGGGCTAGCCTGAGTATGAAACAGGTTGGAACTAAAAAACAGGCTCGCACATCGTGATTTGCCAAGTTGGACTCTCTGACTAAGCTGGGTAGTTCCAAGTGATCTGCCTGTGGGCGCACTGGGCTCTGAAGAGAACCCTCCAGAAGAGAACTGTTTTTATTTTATTTTTATTTATTTGTTTTTATTTTAAAATGGCTTGCTGAGATAGAATAAAGTACAGACCAGAAGTGTGGGGGCAAGATTGTTGAAATCAAGATTGTGATTAAAAGGCTGCCTTATAAAAAGAAAAAAAAAATGAATCTCCTTGGCCCTTGGAAGTGAAACTGGTAAGCAGTGAACAGGGAGATTTTGTGCGTGTCCCTCGGGTGCTTGAGCACACAGCTCTCGGCTCTCAACAGTGCGAACTGAACAGCTGAACGGATAACTGGTGACCTCAGGACACTCTCGCCTAGAGCAGTGGGTGGGTAGACAAGATCATTTTTTGAAATGATAAAGTCACATTTTCTGCTCAGTCCACTCACAACTGAAATAGTCTAGATGATTCCAGTAAGTGTGTGAAATTACGAAAGAAATGTAAATCTCAGCATATATTTTTGTTTTTCTCATTTTATAGGAAAGCATATAGCCTTTCCAAGGATAGAAACTAACATCCATACCAAAATCACAAGAATACATTCTAGCTCTAGAATTCAATGTCTGAATAGATTCTAAATATAAGTGAAAGGCACATGTAACAAAAACATCTATTTAGTAGTATAAGATATGATGGCTAAGAGTTCATGCCCTCAAGGGCTTGCAGTCAAGGAAAAACAAGATAAATCCCAAACCTTGTTATGGCTCTAGAATCTAGAACCAAGACTTAAAGTTATTTCATGTAACATTTTAATGAAAGGAAAGAGAAAATGTCTTGGACTAGATTCTAAGTAAGGAACTGACAAAATGCATGGAATCAATGACCATGTTTCCACTGGACACATGTATAGGAACAGCAAAAGTAGGGAGGAATAGGTCAATTACAAAACTGCCCCAAACAAGTGCCCGTCTGTGTGGCTTGGGCACTGAAAACAACTAGCGGTATCCTACAGGAAGTTAATACATTCAGCACCTTCCCCTTCCCTTTACGATGAGTTTTAAGTAAAATCTCTCTTCATTTATTGTACAAATGATCACTGTTCTCTGCTATGCTCTGTGCTAGTGAGAAAAGGAGGATAAATTAGATGGGATTCCTGCCTTCAGGGAGCTCAAATGTAGAAAGCTATGGTGTAAGGTAGGAGACTTGAAGGGCTTTACAGAGGTTCTGGTAGGGTGATATGAAGGATCATAGATCAGGTTGAAGTCAGGAAGGCTTCACAGAAGAGGTGGAGGGTTTGAATTGGACCTGAGGATAGATACAATTGGACAGGGTTTGGAGAGGTGGTGTGAGCTCTAGATACAGAAATTCTAGCAGGATTGAAGACAATGAAAGGGAAAAAAAAGCAGGTTATATTCGGGGCTGACCAATGAGTAATCTGGTTTGCTTGAGACAAATGGCTCTAAGGAAAGGCACAGTTGGAGAGAGAAGTTGAAGAAATATTTGAATAAAAAAGTTGACTGATGAGCAGAATTTGATTATTTACTTAGTCTAGAAAGTTGACCCGTAGTACAACCAGGGGAGAGAACATGCGGAAGAGGATTTTGTAAAAATATGGCTGAGTCTTTCTCTGTAGAGCGGCAGTTGCAAACTCAACTAAGAGAGGCTGCTAAGTAGGGTAGATGAGCGAATTGAGCCGGGAGTAGGAAGAATAGCAGCTGAAGGGGCATGATCGTGGTCAATACATCCTTGGCCTGCAGGTCAGGAGGTGATCGGGACCAGGCTGAAACATGGCTATGGAGATGGAACACATTACTTCTGAAAATGACAGCTGCTAGGCAACTCTGGACACTCGCTGCCTTGTAGAAACCGAGGTTCACTCTGACCAAATATTGAAGAGAAAGTAGAAGCTCATATTTTCTGTTGGCAAGAAATTCAAATTTTTTAAGAAAGTAGACCTCAGCATTGTGTGGGCCAAATAAAATAGGTCTGGAGGCAGCGAGTTTGAGACCTCCGATGACTGCTTAGGAGCCCTTAAAGAAAGGTGGAATAGGGAAGGGACTTATACGTGAAAAGAAATCAAAGCACGGCATTGCTAGGAATAGTCAGAATAGCAAAGAGCCATTTGGAAAACCCCCAGCTTACTTGATTATTTGTTCAATGTCTGTCTCAGCAGACTATAAACACCTCAAGAGTGGAGACCCTCCCTGTTTTGCTCCCTGACACCTAGAAGAGTGCCTAACATAACATGGGCATGAAAGTAAATATTTATTGAATGGACATTATTCTTAGAAATTTGTCCTTAAGGCTAATGAGAAGGGCTAGATTCTGGGTTTTTTTTTCCCTGCTTTACTTTAATAGAGGAGTATATTGATATGTGAATAATTATATTAATGACTTATAATTTTATCACATCGATATGTTGGTAAATATATCATTTTTGTTTTCAGCAGAATCTTTTCATATACATTATGACAAAGCCCTCAGAGTTTATAACCTAGCTAGAATCTCTAAAATAATTGTGATCATTACGTTCTTCTAATCAGAATGCATCAGTGATCCCTATCACCTACTGAATAAAGTCTAAACGCCACATGATTCAAAATTACTTCCATGATCTGGCTCTTGAGTGTTTCCTCAGTTCTATCTTTTCTTTCTATCTCCCAAACTTGGAATAAGTGAGTAGGAAAGTGTCTTTTGGCTGCTGAGAAGAATCATTAGCAGATTTTGATTCTGAGAAGAATTATTAGGGGACACTATTCATATTTTATAGTGGTCGCAGAGACACACTGAACACCAGGGCATAGGATGTGTTACCAGCTGCCAAAGAATCATGTAAAAATTGGGCAAGAACTCATGACTGGGTTCAAGGCCACCATCTTTGGTAGCTCTGTCTCACTGGCATTCCAAACTTGAGTTGTGTTTAGTTGTCCTTTGCAGGTATAGGACCTAATAGATAGGCACAAAAGAATTTTAAATGGTTTGTTAATATCCAGAGTTTGCTTTTATCAAACACCTTTTTTCCTGGTTTTCCTGGTTAAATATTCTATTATGTTTGTGAATGTTGCAGGCAATATTCACATAATGAGGAGGAAGGCTGCAAACTTTCTAAAAGTGCTTTTTTATTTCTAGATGTTCTTTTACCCATTTTATTCTATATTGTAATGTTTCTCAAACGGCAGACTAAGGAACACTTATATTAGAATAACCTAGACTGTTGAAAACAGTTTTCTGAAACATACCATAGGTACGTGCTGAATGTAAATCTCTTGGGGAAGGGCACAAGATTCTGCTTTTATAAAGCTGCTCAGAGGCACCTGGGTGGCTCAGTTAGTTAAGCATCCAACTCTTGATTTACTCAGGTCATGATCTCAGGGTCGTGAGATGGAGTCCTGGGTCAGGCTCCATGCTCATTGAGGAGTCTGCTTAAGATTCTCTCTCTCCCTCTCCTTCTGCCCCTCCCCCCACTCATGTGGGAGTGGTCTCTCTCTCTCTCTCTCTAAAATAAATAAATACATCTTTAAAAAATAAATAAAGTTGCTCAAGTGATCTGGATGCATATGAAGTTTAAGAAGCCCTCTTTGAGGGTATGTGGTCAACCTTAGAAGTGGCCCCATTTATTATCAGTGGGTAGTCCCCTTTTTTTCTTCCCCTGTACCAGTGTGAAGCTAGCTTCACAAAAATGCTACCACCTGGAAGTCCGGCCGGGGAGCATCAGTACAAACACCTGCATACCAGATGGGCACGTCTGTACAGCCGGTACTACTGATCCGACTTTGGCGCATGTCAGGCACCACTTGCTTCATGCAGAGTGAACTGAAGGGACTGACGTCTTCAGCTCATCATTCATTTTCCTTTCTTTTTTGTTCTTTTCTCTTTCTCTTATCTTGATTTGCAGTCATTTTCTTTTTCATGAACAAGAATTGCAGCGATTTTGAATGCCAATAAGTAAATAACTCATCTAGCTGAAGGCATTGCTGTGTGAGTAGCAGTCACATTATACAGAAAGACTCAAGAAGGTGGTGGTGCTATTTCCAGGGGTAGACTTTTTATTTATTTATTTATTTATTTATTTATTTATTTATTTATTTATTTATTTTAATGGATCCAGTTTTCTATTAAAGCCTCCTAACAATTTAAGATTTATCAGTTACTGAGTGTAAAAGTATGCATAGCTACACTAAAATAGGATCTGAAGACAAAAGAGTTATAAATTTTTTCTTTTCTTTTTTTTTCCTAATGCAAGTGACCTACATATCGAATAGATGGTTAGTCTCATCCACCAAAATGAGATACCAGAAAAAGTTCATATAACCTTTCATATAGCCCTTCGTATAACCTTTCAGCTAGGCAAGTCTAGCTCTCTTTTCTTTTTCTTCCTTCCTTCCTTCCTTCCTTTTCTCTTTCTTTCTTCTTCCCCCCTCCTTTTCTCTTTCTTTCTTTCTTTCTTTCTTTCTTTCTTTCTTTCTTTCTTTCTTTCTTTCTTTCCTTCCCCCCTCCTTCTTTCTTTCTTTCTTTCTTTCTTTCTTTCTTTCTTTTCTTTCTCCCTGTACTTTCCCTTCTTATATTCTTTTTCCTGCTAGATCTAGAGGAAAGAATACTGCATTACAAGATAGAAGGAAAAAATAACAGTCTGTAGCTGGAATCACAAGGAGCCAGGAAACAGTCCATTAGAGATGGGTCAGAAGTCATAGCTCATGGGTAGAGGGAAGGGAACTGGGGGTATGTTTTTAGCTCTAAAGAAAAAGCTGCCCACTGTTTTAATATGGGGGGGGGGAGTTTCCACAAGGTTTTTAAAAAAGACCGTGATAAAACTTTCTGTCAATTAGAACAAACGATGACAATGGCAGCATATACATAGAGAGAAAGAAAAAGATATAGTTTAGAGCTTTTCCTATACTATTCAAGGCATTCTGCTAAGAGCTTTGACTACATCAGCACATTGAACTACGTAAAAACCCTGCAAGGCAGGACTCCTCCTATTTTATAGATGAGTAAACTGAGGCTTACATAGGATAGTTATCTCATCCAAGATTACCCAGGGGCAGAGCCAGAATGTGAGTTCCAGTAGTCCTGCCTCAGCCTTTACAGACTTGACACTCTACCACTCCTTTGGAACTGCTGGAAAATGCAGCAGGGAGAAGCACTAGTTGCTAGGGGGTAGTAATTCTGCTAAAGAAAAAGGACTAGGAAACATGCCAAAGAAAAAGCGGTTTAACTGCTAATCAGGATTGGCCAAATCTGGATTGGCATTAAAAAAAAGAAAAGAAAAACTCTGCATTATACCATCATATGGTTCAATCTGCCCTTTGCTAGAAGGTGTGGGGGTGGGAAGAAGCAGAAACAGTCCGATTATTTGCATGGTATCTGTGCTGGTTTTGTCAAACAGTGTTGCTTTAAAACTCAGCTGGCAGAAGAATGTGCTGAATAAAGCTGAATAAACCTGAAAGATATCCACCAAGTCTGTCTGCTGTTAAAACTCAGCAGAATATGGTTGCAGTTCATCTCCCTTCCTTGCTAAACAGGGATGAAAATGCTGAGCGTTTGCCAGTCACTTGGAAAATGCCTCTTAAAGAGGCAGAGCCTGGCTGACCTCTTGTCCCTTGCAGTGGACTGCTGTCCAAGCGCAGAGCTCCAGCTATTCTTCTACTCCGGGCAGTATTGCCCTCCGTGGCCAGTTCACCGTGCCTTTGGAGCTGTGGCAAGGGAGCAGACTTATTAAGTGAGCAATTAGCCATTTTTCATAGACAGCCGTCTAGAGAGGGAACACAAGCAGGGGGAGTGGGAGAGGAAGAAGCAGGCTTCCACCAGAGGAGCCTGATGTGGGGCTCGATCCCATAACGCCAGGATCACGGCCTGAGCCGAAGGCAGACGCTTAACGACTGAGCCAACCAGGCGCCCCAATTAGCCATTTTTCAATGCTGTGTTGCCTAAGCTGATTTTGCAGTCTTTACAATAGACCCAGCTACAGAGCCCCCGCAGGAATTTCTTGTTTGGAATCCTTTTATTCTTGCCACAGCAAAACCTCTCAGAAATCTGTCCCATGCTTGCCAGGTATGGTGAGATTAAATAATGCCAGGCTGACACCGTATTCCTTGAAGTTCCCGTCAAAGGATTTTATTATCTCCCAACATAGATTGGGGCAAACACATCTGCTCATATCTGGCACACATGGCGTTTTGTCTGGTTCCTTCGCTAGGGACAGGAATATCTTTCGGGAATATGCTTCAACAGTAGTTTCGAGGATGAGAAGTGGCAGATTTTTATGTTTCCTCCTTCCCAATATTTTCTTGACCATTTCCCTTTTCCTTTCCCATCCCCACTCCTGTTTCCTTCTCTTCTGATACCAGAATTTTGGAACAACAGGAAAAAAGAAAATCTAAGGCATTGCATAGCTGTACAGGAGTCATTCTCGGTGGAAAACATTCTTTAAGAATGAGAGGGAGTTTTCATTATTCAGTCATCAGAGTTGTACATTGAGTTCATCCGTGTCAGGAAACTTTCAATGAAATAAGTAGAATCCTTCCTGTGTCACAGGATGATATGAGGAATAAATGAAGTTGTGCATGGGAAAGCATAAAGCTCAGTATTTAGCACAGAGGAGGTGTTCAAGAAAGGTTAATTTCCGACTTCCGTTTTCCCTTTTTTTGTGTCTTAAAACTCCTGAAGGAATTATTTTGTTTTGGTCCTTTAAAAACAGTAAATTGAGAACAGAATGCTAAGAAAAGCATTACATAGAGTTTATCAGAGTTGACATAAACATGAATGCATATATAGACATAGATAGATATAGATATAGATATGGCAGCTTACAAATAAAAATTTATAATTGCAGTGTGGTGCCGTGTTAACAGGCATACCTCTTTATCAGAGCATTAGTGACCCTCGGGGCTAGGCTACTGCTAAGATTTTACGGGATGTCTGACCATGGAACTCACCAGGGATTAGTTTTCTGTTTTAGAGAAAGCCTCACAGATTATGTAAAAGTCAAACCTGAATTCCCATGCTGGGAGAAGAGGTGATGGGAAGGCAAGGGAAACAGGAAGGGAAAAGAACCCCGGTTTCACATCATATTTCATATCTGTTTCTAATGCTTTCATGGCTCTCAGCACAAATGCCGCTGGGATCTGTAAGCCAGTCAGAGGTACTGGTTTTTTTTTCACCTATTATGGAAAGTTCTTGTGTCATCTGTTTGTAGAAGATAAAGATCTTCATGGAGTCCAAACCGGAATCCAGAGTTCGGAACTATGTGTCATTCTTGGATGAAAGTGAAAAAATTAAACTAGCTTGTTGAATTATTGGTTTATGTAATTCAATGTAGGTAAAGCAGTCATACACAATATATAAACAATTGGGTGTGGCTATCGTTCTAATAAGCCTGTATTTACAAAATCAGTTGGCAAGTCAGCTTTGGCCCAGGGGCTGTGGTTTAGGACTCCTGCTCCAGCTGCAGTCCCATGACGTGGGGAAGCAGTTCCGTTGCACTCTCCTCCTCTACCCAGGATAACACAAGCCGCTCTACCGCATGTGCGGTGGTCCAGTGACTCTATCAATGACCTAGCACAGAAATAGCAAATTAGCTTTATCTCACCTGTCACTTTTAAACACTTGGTAGAAAATGCTTGTACAATTGTGTTCAGAAGAATTCTGAGATTGTGTCTTGGCTAAGTAGAAAAACACACCATAAACGATTAGCAATGTTTAATACAGGCACCGAGAAGGATGCAGCAGCCTACGTCATGTTCTCGTCATTCCTGTCGCAGCATACAGGACCAACGGGGCCTGATCCTCCTTCATGGACTGAAACTTTTTGGCTCTAGTGCCTCAAAAGGTTTTTCTAGCTTGATTTTTTTCCCAGAGAGCCAAGTTTGGCTAAGGTGTCACTCAATGCAATTGCTCATTGTTTTCAATTCTTTTTTAGTATAGAAGTGATAAGATCATTGAAAATATTTTATTAGGTGGGATTAATCGGGATGTCAGAGGTAACTCATTTTATGAAATACTCAGATGAGAGACCTCTGACTTTTTGGTATGCTGGAAGCGGAGGGCAAAGTAGAATTACATTTTTTAAAAGTCTTCCTTTAGCTCGCACTCCGTTTGCACATGTATTTACCTAGTTAGTGATGTTCTCTCATTAACCTTTCTCGTTAGTATTATTTTATTTTCCTTTCCTGGAGAAGGCCGGCGCCATTTTGGAAGCCACCAGGAGGAGTGACGATGCCAAGCAAGCTGTTTGAGAACCATGCCCACAGACACCAAGCACTAGATGCAGCTGTGCAATAAACCAGATGGTGCTTCTCGAAAACATAGACGTTGGGAGGCAGTAGGCAGCTGTTAAAACTGGATCCCCATCGTTCAGAATTCAAAGGGAAGGGGATTTTAACCATGAGTTTCTCCAACTTAATATTTAATTACGCTCACAAGAAAAATAAGGAATGTCTCCACAGAATTCCTTATGAGTCATACCCAAAGTTTCACCAAACACGTTTACTGCAGTTGTCTCAACAGTAGCTGTGTATGCAGAGGGTGCAGGAAAAGTACGTTCACGGTTCCCTTTCGTTGGAGTTTGGTTTTAAGCAGCTCCATAATCAGCTCTTTTATTGACCCTTTTCTAAAAAAGTAAATAAATTTCAAAATGTGTATTAAAAATAATTTTGAACACTTTCTTTTGAATTAGATTAGAACTTTTTCCTCTTGTCAAAGAATGAGTGTGAAAGAATGGAAAAAAAGATGGAGACAGAAAAAAGAGAAAGAAAAGATTGAGGCAGGGGTTCTTATCCTAGGCTGGCCTCAGAGAGAATTTTATAAATTACCTGCAACTGTATGTAAGAGTTTGCATTTGTGTGTGTGTGTGTGTGTGTATGCACACATGTGAAGTTTATTTTGGGGATAAATATTAGCATGTCAACTGAAAAGGACTGATATAGAGATTGAATTCTTATCCAGAGAGGGCATCCTGAAGAAGTTCTGGAATTGCGGAGTCTGGCCTGAGGCCTGGGGAAGGTAGGGGCCAAAGAAAAATGGATATTAATTAAGAAAAATATTATGTACATCACAAGTTTGCCCAGGGGCAGCCCTGATCTTAGCCACACAATTATCGGTCCCGGAACCAAGGAGGAATCATGGCAGCCAAGGCAGGCTTTTCTTGGGAATCAGTGACATATGACTGCTTCCTTCTTCTCCGTTGTTAAGACAACAGCTGGTGTGCCCTGGAGAGGCCCTGACAGTGAACGATAGCCCAAGGACAAGGCACCAGCTGAAAGCCAGCTTGGCTGCAAATGAGAGTATAATGGCAGAGTGGCTTCTGCTGAGATGCGATTTGCATCAGAGCCCACCGACAATGCACATTCTGTTGGGTGGGCATTTGTAAGAGAAGGAAACCGGAAAGACTTCATTTCTAAATAATTTAGAAGAGGATTCACCAAAGAAAGAGAGGGAGAGAGGATAGGGAATCTATGGTATCTATTTTTAGGTTATACTACGTAGAATACTCATGCTGTACTACAAGGGGTAGATCCCATCAAATTCACCTCCATATACTTGCTAATTGCCCCTCCTTCTGGACTCACACAGCACTTTGCTCATAACTTTATTATAGAACCATAAAAATCAGTGCTTAGACATGTATTTCACTAAATTGGGTGTTTATAATGCTTAGGTAGGTTTTCCCAACGATCAGTTTACTATGGTTTTCACATCAACACTCCAGCATTCTAAGAATTCTAGATAGCTAGCTAGCTAGCTAGATATAGATAGATAGGTGTGTGTGTGTGTATCTATACACACACATACACAAAATACTTTTAATTATATACATATATATCTGTAATTGTTTTTTTTTTTTAAGATTTTATTTATTTATTTGACAGAGATAGAGACAGCCAGCGAGAGGGAACACAAGCAGGGGGAGTGGGAGAGGAAGAAGCAGGCTCATAGCCGAGGAGCCTGATGTGGGGCTCGATTCCATAACGCTGGGATCACGCCCTGAGCCGAAGGCAGACGCTTAACGACTGTGCCACCCAGGTGCCCCATATCTGTAATTGTTTTAAGAAATCTTTAATTGTTTCAAGAAATAACTGAACCTTGTGAAAGAACCCTGACAATGTGAAACATCAGAGGAGAGATCCAATAAGAGCTCAATGAAATTCTCTGATAATGAAGACAAAATGCTGAAGAAAGAAAACAGGAAGGTAAGAGAACAGAAAGAGAACAGGATTCATGAAATAATAATCAACTAAAAACAGGGAGGAACATTACATTGGAACAGATGTTATAGCTATCAGCAAGATAACACATTATATTCGGTATAAGATAAACACATGTAATGAACAGGACTCTTTTGTTAAGGTAACTATGAAGACCTGCTACAATGGCACACAGTACATGGTAAGTTTTGATGCTTGATATGCTCTGTCTTTGCCATCTGATGATGGGTTTCATGGGAGTAGAGACTGTATCTTATTCCTTTGACAATCTCCAGTGCTTAGCTCAACACTCATCACACAGAGAGTGCTGGATAAATATTGGTAAAAACAAGAAAAGAAAAAAGAAAAAAAAGTCTGTCTGAGATGTGAGATTCTTTGAAATCAGTCTGATAATATCCATAGTTCCTATTTTTCCACGTCTTTCTATTCATCCTCCTGCCTTACTCATCACTGGCTCCTGAAGCCAGGCTAGAATGTTCTTCTTTTCTTTGCCTTCCCCAGTCTGCTTGTTACCCACCTATACTTCAGCACAGTTCATATCCCACATGCTCCATGAGGTCACATCTGTGTACGCTTTGTATTTTCATTTCCTTCTCCTCTAAGTTGGAACCCAAAATGTTCATTTTTCATTGACTATTTCACTTGTTCAGGGCTCATTTCCTTGCCTAGACTACATGCTCTTTGTCAGTAGGAACCATAATTCAAAGAAGGTGAATGCCTATATTTCCCATGTTGCCAGGGACACATCAGACACTTCTTAGGCAGAGATAAGCTTGCAAAGTAGTGAGCATTTCTGGGAAGGAGGAGGCATCTAATGTCATGGCAGAAGTGATGCATAAAGGACCTGAGCATGGCAGGTGGGTGGGGATCTAGACTCAAAGGTTTCCCCAGACTTCGGGGTTTTCCCCATTTGCACGAGCTCACACCTATGGAAGATTTGATAAAGCAGGAGGCTGGGCCCCTAGATCCAGTGTGCTTACTGGGGAGCACACACTTGGCCAAGCTTTCCATTCATTTCCTATTTCAGCAGCTGTAGTCTCAGAGTCTACATATTGAAATTAGATGGGTTTCTTTCAGGTGGTTACAACCAGTAGCTGCTCTTTCTTTCTAGGGCATAAGTTAGTAGCAGGTAAGTAAATAGTGACATAGAGATTTAGTCAGTGTTCTATCATTAGCTAGCTCCTATTTTACTGTCTCTGCTTTTAGGTAGAGCTTAAAATAAGAACAAATTTGTTCCTGTATTTTCATCTGGCATTTACTGATTTGATAGCATTTTCAGTACATGGGATACAAAAATAAAGCTCTGATCTATGTATTGTGCTAACTTGTTGGTTTTTTCCCTATGGTTTTTCAAAGTAATTCGGTTATAATACCAGTCAATAGATTAGTGTTCAGTAAAAAGAGAGGGAAAAAAATGTATTTCTATCTTTGCCAATTAAAAAAAAACTCAAAAAACTTAAAATTTACTATGTAAATTTCAACCCTTTTGTCCTTGTAAATTCTTTGTGAATAAGGAGACTTGACTCTCCTGAAATCGTGGAATACTTTTGTATAGCTAAGCAACGATGTAGTGTTCTTTAACCTTGTTTTCCATAAAAACATCTAATAGCCTTTTGGAAGAATAAAGAAAGGCAAGATTCAGGATCTGTCTCAGTCTGATAGGATTGTTCTATGTGGTGGTGGTTTACTAATAGCTTTATTTTTCAACCATGTAAGCAAAAGAAAGCATTACAGCTTAGAGAGAACTCAGACAGATCTGCTTTCAGCATGTAACTAAACCAGTGTGTAGAAACAAGTAATTAAAAGGACACAAAGCCCGTAATCAATTGCGCACCGGTTATCTTTGATTGCTCTTGCAAAGGACAAATTACACACAAGGCTCTTGCAAGCCTGAAGAAAAAGAGGTTCTATTATCTTCTTTTTGAAATCATTTCTCTGCAAAGACAAGGGCGTCCCTATTCCAGATCTCTTGGTTTAATTAAAAGGACACAAACATCAGATGATGTTGCAGCATATCGAATGTTTCCCTGTCAGGGCAATGGAGTGAAAGAAGAGTGGGGGGGGGGGGGCGAGAAACGGGAAGTGGGGAACGTGTGGGGGTGGGTTGGAAGAATTTCTTTTCCATAAAGGCTGGCCTTTTCACTCTGACCATCTGTTTTCTCATGGTGAAAAGCCCCATTGCTGGTATCCTGGCATAGCTTTGCATGTCTTTGTGCTTGAGGGACATTCAATCTTGCATCTGATACACGCTGATCTGTGACACTTCCTAACAAATGAGCCTTTGTTCAAACAAAGAGACTCCCTGATAGGAACTGTAAACTTGGAGCTTGATATCCTGTAGGAAAGGCAGGCTATGGCTGAGCTGGCACAGGAAATTCCCTTTGCAGTGCAACAGAGCCCAGGGAGGTCACACACACACACCCCGCCACCCCCCACCCCCGTGCACACAGATGCTCTTTCAGATCTTCCCAGAATTCTTCTCATCTCGGTCTTCTCTTCAGAGATGGCAGCTCTTGGAGCACAGCTGCATTTGGCCCCGATAATGCGCCCCATCTCCATTACAGCCTGCAGCTTACTCCCAGGGATAATGACACTTATCCCTATCGCTTCTTCATTTTACGAAGCATTTTCACCTTCATTAATCCATCTGATACAATAACCTCATAAGGCCCCATCCAAATGTGATCGTTTCCAAGAGAACGATTTTGTAAATACGAACGCCAATTCTTCCTTGTCTCTCTTTTCTTCCTTCTATGCCCTCTCTCGGTCTCTCTCTCTTCTCTCCCTCCTTATTCCCCCAACTCATGACCTTGAATTTGAGGGTTTTTTTTTTTTTTTCCATGTGACAGAGAGACAGCCAGAGAGAGAGGGAACACAGCAGGGGAGTGGGAGAGGAAGAAGCAGGCTCCCAGCAGAGGAGCCTGATGTGGGACTCGATCCCCGCATTCTGGGATCTCGCCCTGAGCCGGAGGCAGACGCTTAACAACTGCGCTACCCAGGCACCCCGAATTTGAGGTTTCTAACTTTGAAATCATCCGTCTTCTCATCACACGGTGTCTCCGTGGCCCCTTGCCACTCAGACCTAGCTGTGCAAATCTGAGAATGTATAATGAGATGCTGAAGATGGATTTTGATTTGGAGCCGGTGGCAGAGAAGGCCTCAGCTCAGGAAAGCACGACTTGCTCTTTCTAGTTGTGATTGAGAATCCTGGTAGAATGTAATGAAGTATCCTTAGAAACAATCTCATTTTTCCCCCTTTAATGTTCTGCTTCCTCTCCTTGGCAAATTCCTACACCCTCACCGAAGACCCAGCTGAGAGGGGGCTCCTCCTGCAGGCAGTGCCTCCTTCCTCCAGGCAGTTAGTTGGGGCTTCCTTTGTGTTCTCACCCCACTTGACTTCCAGCTCAGCCCTGATGTGTAACACATTGTAGCCTAAACTATTTGTTTATGTATCTATCTCCCCTACTAAGCTGTGAACCACAGGGCTGGAATGTGTATTTATTATTCATCCTTGTATATTTCCAGTATTTTATGAAGTGCCTGACCCATAATGGGCTCCCAGTAACAGTATGTTGAAGAAATAAATTGTGTTGGTGAAACACTGATAGAGTTAGAAAGAAAGAAGCAGGAAAATATGGCAAAAGAGGGAAAATTGACTTCATTACACACACCGATAAATTTTTCCTTGGCCTGGACCCGTCATCTGGTGTTCTGCTTCTTACCACTTCAACAATGTGAAGCAGTGTGTGATTCAGGAATTATCTTAGACCTACTTTCTCAGTTTTTTGGATCAGTACTTTTTTACAAAGATGCTTGAGTTGCAGAGAACTTAAGTAACCTTTCAAAAATTCTGTCTTTGATTACTTAGTGGACCTATTACCAAATATAAAGATTTTTGGCCCAATAAGGCCCTGGATTTACAGGAAAGAAAACTTGTCCTGTGGAATACTTTAACATGAAAATATCTTAGGGAGGGCAGTGAGCTGCAGAAGGGGAAGTGGCTGCATAATCCTTCAATCTCACTTTGCAACTGGCTTGCTCAATCACTTAGAAGATCTTTAGTGTGTCTGAACCTTGGTTTCTCTAGCTGTGAAATAAGAATATTAACTCTAGCATGCCTCAATGAGATTTTATGAGGATTAACTAAATGTGATTGTAAACCATTTTGGGGGCATCAAGTACTGGATAAAATAATTGGTATTCATAATTTTGAGACTGGATAAGATTTCAAAGGGTAATGGTGCGAGGCGAGTTGCCTTTGCATTGCATTTTTAAAGGGAGTGGCTCCAACTCATTTTGTTCCTTTTCTAATCTCTTTTCCTTATATGCTGGTAAAAATATAACAAACTTAATTAAAATTTGGTAGCATTTTGGAATTTATTTGAAAATAACTTCTAAGAGTAATAGTGGTCAGTAGTCAAAGGGTAGAGTAACTGTACTTGCCTTGTTGCTGCAATCAGTTTGAATGTTACCCTGTAAAACACAGGAAAGGGGGGCGCCTGGGTGGCTCAGTCTGCTTTTGGCTCAGGTCATGATCCTGGGGTCCTGGGATGGAGTCCCATATCGGGCTCCCTGCTCCACAGGGAGCCTACTTCTCCCTCTGCTTCTCTCTCTCTAGGTCTCTCATGAATTCAAAAACAAAAACAAAAGCAAAACAAAAACAGGAAAGGTTCACAGAGACAGTACGGACTGGATGCTGCTGGCATCCAGTTACTGAGTCAATCAAACGTAACCGATAGCTGAATGCATAAGCAGTTATCAAAATATGTAGCTTTTGTTGCTGCTGTTATTTCAAGTGAGGTAGCAAATGGTAGCAACACCTGTGGAGAGCATAGATTTTATATGTCGAGAGGTTGAATCACTATGTTGTACACCTGAAACTAATGTAACATTGGGGGTCAACTATACCCAAATTTAAAAAATAATAGTTAAATTAAAAAAAAGAAAAGAAAGGGAGGTAGCGAAAGAATCAACTCCGTTAGAGCAATGAACATAGCCAATGGACTTAGAATTTGGGGCTCAACTTATTGAAGTTCCAGAAACAACTTCCAAAGGTGTTTCTTAAAGATTATACCATGAAATCACAAAATTAGTTTATTATCCCAGGGGAGTGGGAATGATAAGTTTAATGTGTTTGATTCTGCTTAAAGTAATGGCTTACATGAATATAGTGCTGCTTTTGATTTGAGTTCTCTGTTCTATATTATTGCATTGCTCCTAAATTCCCTATTAAGGAGATGGGAGAGGTACAAATCACTCTAAGGTTATTAATAAGTAACACCCTGGACAACCTTTTGCCTTGGTATCAGTGGAGCTCTATGTTTTGATTAAGCTTGTCAAATTTTCCAAGTGTGTTTATCACATGTAGAAGGTTTGTTTGTTTGTTTTAATTTAATGAATGGAGCTAGGGGAACAATTTCCCCAGTGTTTTCAAAAGAAATATTGATTTTCCTTTCAAACAATTTTTCAGATTCCTTTCCTCTTTTCCATTTTCACTGTCAGCCCTGAAGGTCAATTCCTCCTTCCTTGCCTTACTAGAGGAGTAGTTCTCAATCTTGGCGGCACAATAAAATCTCTCTGGGAACTTTAAAAATATTGACATGTGAATTGGAATCTCAGAGATCCTGATGTAATTTGTCTGGGATGTGCCCTGCTTCCTGCGATACGGGAAGCGCCCCGGGGGATTCTCAAGTGTGGCAGGGAGTGGAACCAGTGACCAGGGGCCATGAGCTCTCCTCTGTCCAGCCCATCCTGAGAACCACTCACTCAGATTTCACTTGATAACCAGTACAGTGACTGGCTCCTCCTGGGTCTTACCAAAAGTGTAGCTCATGTCCACTTTTCCTTTCATTATTTCCTCTTCTTAATATAGATATTTCATCTCACATAGTTTGACACTAGAAGAAGAATCACTGAAGAATATAAAATTCCAGTGCTAGGTAATATTTCCCCAACAGTGCTTTAATCATTTTACCCATTCAAAAATTCTAAAACTGCTACATTGCTGAGTTCTAAAACTCTTTGACCTAGCATTTACTATTCTTCAACATTTGTTTTAGGATTTTATTTTAACTCCAATGAGTTAACATACAGTGTTATATTATCTTCAGGTGTGCAATAGAGTGATTCGACACTTGCATACATCACCGGGTCATTCGTCAACATTTTTAAACCTCATTCGACCTCTCTGGTGTCACCTGCCACTACCACTTTTTCTTTATCCCATACCTTACCAAACTGAGCTACTTGCTCGTCCCACAATGTGCCTCATATCCTGCCCTTGTGCCTCTGCTCTTACTTTTCTTTCTACTGAGAATGCCTTGAACCAGCTCCAATTCTTTCAATATAAATGATCCCTCATATGTCAATCAATATGCCACTTCTTTAATGAGACTTTTCAGTTTTAATGAAAATGGGTGCAATTCCTCCCTTTTTCAACTCCATAACACTTTTACTTCCATGTCTTATAGCCTGCTCTATGATTATTTATATATTTTATTCTATTCCCTTCCTTACTTCCATTTTACTGACAAGCCCTCAAGGGCCAAACTAAAATATGAATGAAGCTCAAATCCTGGTTTTACCTCTTACTAGATGTGTGACCTTTAGCAAATTATTTTCCTCTGGAAGATACAATACCACCTTCTCCTAGGGTTGTGGGGAAAATTAAATGAATTAATGCTCAGAATGTACTTAGAACAGTGCCCTGGCCGAGGTGAGCACCCAGTAAATGTTAGCTATTGTCCGTCACCTGCTTTATCTTGACAGAAACTAGGTCAGTATTTTGCACATTTTAGGCACTGAAAATATTTGTGAAATATACTAAATTCTTTGTAGCTTGAAAAGATCCCAAATACCCAAACTATAAATATTTGATAACTGATAATCTTCAAGTCATTTTACCAGCTACTTGAAGGAGCATGTGGGCCAAAGTAACCTGATATTTTGTTTGAAAAAAAATGGAAAACATAACTTCTGACAGGTTTGGTACCTTGTGTTGAAACTCTTCAGTCCCAGAGCTAGTACCAGAGAATCACCCGTGTGAGATGCCAACACTGTCAATCAGAGTGATTTATTGCATATGCAATTCCACAGACATTTAAAAAAAATAGCTGAATATCCAAAAGCCATTGAAATTCTTTAGCTTAAAACAGGTATGTGCAAAGAAACTAAACAGGCATATTATGTATTCTGAGAGCAAAACTTCTCAATATAGGTCCCATTTAATAATATACACTTCACAGGTCTTTGGAGATAAGACTATAAATATAAGTGTCAGACTTAACCAATAAATATTTTAATGCCAGCACACCCTAACCTCATGTGCATTTATGTCTCCGTTGCCATAAAACAGAATTGACCTTTTGTTTTTCAAGACAGAGAAAAAGAATAAATAAAATGACGAAGCCAATGTCAGGTGTGACTATGTGACCAGTTATTGGGGCTTTCCCTCGCCTACATTGACTTTTGAAGTGTTTGAAGTAACTTTTTTTGAAATTAATAATTAATCTTTTCAAGGTGTTCTTTTTGCAGGCAGCAAGGGCATTCAATGTTAAAGGAAAAAAGATAAGAATAGAGGACAAGTGCTGCCCAACTGAGGCAAGGTGTTTCCAAGGGAGCAAGACACTGCCTGAAACGGACTGCTCGGTCCTCGCCCCCTAGATATTAATGTGGCCTTTGTCTTCAGCCACTTTCCTGGAAACCCTGTCAAAGAATTAACTCTGGACATGATGTGTATGCAAGCGAAGCAGTAGTAAAGGTTTGAAGTAAGTCTACAGCTACAAAGAGAGCGAAGGAAGGAGGGAGGGAGTGCCGGAGGGAGGGAGAAAGGGAGGTAATAAAGTCAAGAGAGACATTTCAGAGCAATGCTGAAGACAATTTCTCTTTCAGGAGCCACTTTCTGAGTAGGGTACTTGGGAATTTTTTTATTTGTTGTTTTTTATAACTAGCATTTTTTGCCTATTGCCAAATGTTCAGTTTCTCTTTGTTCAAAAATTTATGCATGATATTAACCCTTGGATCCATGGACGACCCAGCATTTATATTCCTGGATGGGACTGTGTTTCTTGATCAGATCCTTATACCGAGCTCATTACCTAGTAGGCACTGTGTTCTAAGTTTTGCATGTCATTACTAGTTCAACACTCAGAGAGCCCTATCACGTAGCTACTGTGATGATCCCTGCTACACAGATGAGATAACTGAGGCCCAGAAAAGTTTGAATACCTTGCCCACAGTCACAGATCAGGGCCAGGAATTGAACTCAGGCTGTCTGACTGAGTCCAGGCTCAGAAGCACCAATTGATGCTGCTTCTGAAGGAAAGCCACCGTCATTACCGTAGCGATCAGAGCATGTTGGCCCCGCTGTGTCAGCGTTTTGCTGTTGTCATGTAATTCTAAGCGGTGCTCCCTTCTGAGGATAATAAGAGATAATGGTGCTAACCTGATAAAGGAAAGAAATTAATCCAAAAATGGACAAAAGAACATTGGGAATTTGAACAGACTGTAAAGTTAGTGCAAAAGTCTCAAAGTGCTTTGGCCCCGGGCCTGCACTCATCTACGGGCCAAGTGAGAGGCTGGTGGTTAGGGAACGACAAACGCTGAGTGTGAGGTGCAGTCTTCTGAGAAAGTGGCGAAGGTACAGATAGAAGAGAAGTGTACGAATTCAGGAAGGGCACTCTGTGACCTCAGAGAACAGTTTCACCAATTCTAAATACTATTGCCTCTACTCGAGCCTTCTCCGAAGCAGGAAAATATTATAAGGGTATCTCGCAGAAGCCAGCGGTCTGGAAGCCTCAGTTTAAACCCCCAGTCTATAACTATCTGGCTCTATGACTTTGGTCCAGGTATTATATTTTTCTTAATCACAGTTTTCCCATTGGTGAGACAGGGTTAATACTAGTACCTACCGCAGAGTTATTGTGAGAACGACATGAGATAATCTGTATGAAGTACGCAGTGTAGTTCCCAGCACAGCGAGTCACCAATAGTATTTTTGTCTTTTTCTCTCCTCCGTGACACCTGATAGATAACCATTTTGTATTCCGCAAGTATTTATGTACCTTCTACTGGCTGAGTGCTGGGATATATATAAGTAAACAAAATATAGTCCCTGCCCTGGGGACCTTAAAAGGTATTCATGAACCAGACACAATAACCCATAAATGCAAATATTTGTCATAGTATATATTACATATGTTTGTACAAATAGATAAGTGAACTACAAATTCTGAGATAATTTCTAATCAATTTTCCAGAGCAAAAAAATAAAGTTTTGAAGATATATAGTAACACGATAAAGTGCACTAACTGCTCCGTGCCATGTGCGTCTCTGTGGCGTCTCCAGCAGCCTGGCGGAGATCGCCAGGTGGGGGATTCTGCACCCACAGTGTGTGTGCACCGAACGTCTCATAGGCTGGGCACAGGTGCAGTTTGTCCTTGAGACCAGCAAAGATCTTTGTCCTTGATTATGCCCGAAGGGTATCAAAATCCATTTTTAAAGGGGAGGCATGATGGAAAGAAAGAACTTACATGGTTTCTTTAATTATAATAACATATTGTATTGAAAGTTTCTAAGACCTAAATCGTAATTCCTGGGTAACATGTCACAGTTTCTTTGGACTGTACATTTTTCTTTTTCTTTCTTTTTTTTTTTTTTTTAAGATTGTATTTATTTATTTGTCAGAGAGAGAGAGAGAGAGTGAGCACAAGCAGGGGGAGCGGCAGGCAGAGGGAGAAGCAGGCTCCTCGCTGAGCAAGGCGCCCCATGCAGGACTCGATCCCAGGACCCTGGGATCATGACCTGAGCCGAAGGCCGGTGCTTAACTGAAGAGCCACGCAGGCGCCCAAACTGTACATTTTTTAAAACTTTCAGTTTGGGATGCCAGTATGCTATATGCTTCATAAGAAGATATGAGAAATTAATTTTAAATATTTAATATTATTACCAAATTTGTAGCATAGCGTATATTTCTGTTGCCTCACGTCCCCTCCTTCGGCCTGTCTCTGATTTTAGCCACGGCTGCAGGGCCTACCGTTACGCAATCTTAGCTTCACGCTGACAACATCCTGCATCAAAGCCTTCCCCTGTGTCTCCCCACTTTCTACAGAGATCCTCTCCAAAGCCACAGTTCCTGCTCAGTCCAGGAACTTACTGGATATTAATACCCCAGGTGAGTTAGTGAGTGTCCTCAAACTCCCTTCCTTCTAATGGAATCATGGTGAAACACATTGTGCTTTCTTCTCAGACGTCTGGCTAAATTGCACTGAACACATTTCTATGTTGCTTCTTTTCCTTCCTTCCCTGTTTTAATCACCTTGCTCCATCACTCCTGTTTTTGAGGTTACCCCTAAGTAAATAACCTGCATCCGAGTCCTTGTCTAAGCTTTGCATGGAGAGAATTCATTTTAAGGCATACAATGTCAACACCCAGGTGAATTAATATTCTCAACTGAGTTAAATAAACGGAGTAAAGGGAAATGGGTAGATTAGGAGATCTGGGTTTTTCACTTAGTAAGCGAGGCTATGAGATTGAGACAATCAGTGGAATCTCCAGGCAGACCAGTTAACATCATAGCTATGTGCAGGGTAGATAGCCTCTCATAAGAAGACTTAATTCAGAGCGTTACAATTCCTAGGAAAAAGTGCTCTAAGAGAACTCATCATTCTGAGAGGTGTTCAGTGGTTGCCTATTTCTATAATAAGAGCAGGAACGTTATGTTTTAAACACATGAAAGGAGAAATTAACACTCATATCTTTCTTCCCAATAAACAGTTTTAAGTCATAACTGAAGTTGTGCTAAAAGGACTTAGAGACATATGGGCCACTTTCACTTAGTTTAAATCAATAAGGCCAACATAATGGCCTCATTCTTCTTTAGCTGGTTTATGACAGCTGCTTGTGTTAGAATGTCAATGAGAGCCTGCGACAGCAATATAAAAGCTTTCATATTGATTGTGTCATAAGCTTTGGGCTGATTAGAAGAAAAGTACACAGTGCAAAGTATCATTCTTATCATTTTATAATCATTATAAAAAGACCACAGTGATTATCACTAGCAAAGGTGTTTACATCATGGTGTGTGAAACTGACAAGTATAGAACCCAAACTGATGTAAATGACAGAAGTTAAAGACAGAGCAAATACACCTGCCCTGAATGAAGAGAACAATAAAAATGGCAGAGTCCTTTTGGAAAATGGTCTACGTAGTTTTGTATCTCCAAATTTTTCTATTCTTTTTTTTCCCCAAAGATTTATTTATTTATTTATTTTAGAGAGAGAAGGAGAAAGAGAGTCAGTGCAAGCAGGGGAAGGGGCAGATGGAGAGGGAGAGGGAGAGAGAATCTCAAGCAGACTCCCTGCTGAGCATGGAGCTGGAGTCCCGGCTCAGTCTCAAGACCCTGAGATCATGACCTGAGCCGAAATCACGAGTTGGATGCTTAACTGACTGAGCTACCCAAGTGCCCCACAACAATTCTGTTTTTAAAAAGCCTGCCAATATTTTGCACAGTGGCTTTATCATCTTTGCATTCTGTACCAGCATTCATGAAGGGCCTAACTTTCCCCTTTTTTTTTTTAAGATTTATTTATTTATTTTAGAGAGACAGAGAGAGTGGGGGGAGGAGCAGAGGGAGAGAGAGAATCCTCAAGTAGACTTGCTGCTGAGCAATGAGCCTGAGGCAGAGATCAATCCCATGACCTTGAGATCATGACCTGAGCTGAAACCAAGAGTTGGCCACTCAACCGACTGAGGCACCAGGCGCTCCAAATTTGTGATTCTTAATGAACATGATTACGCTTCAGTTTAAGTTACTGTTGGTGAGCTAAAGCATTTCATTTTAGATCTGTTCACTGGCTTTCTCTCTTTCAGCTGTAGTAATAGATCAGTCCTGATATGCATAATGCATTTAAAATTACCTATGACTCTAAGTAAGCCCCATGCCAACTTTTAGAAAAACAATCTCCCTAGAAATGCTAATCAGTCCTTTTGATACTCCAGGTTTATGGGAACACAACCAGCACAAAATTCAAGAGAGCCCAAATAATTCGACATCATGGAATTTCTCCTGGAATACAATCAGACACTGGATTTGTCCCAAAACTGTTGAAGCCTCTCGAAGTAAATTAGCAGAAGAGGAGATGTTCCCCAGCTATTGTGGAGAAATCTGGTCAGTGTCACGAAGCTGTCATTCCTCTTTAAAGTTGCTGGAGAACTATGTTCTCCATATTTGGTAGCTATTCGAGAATTTATCTCAGTGTTGTTTATGAAATGGCAATATTTGAGGTACTGATGTTGAGAGAAAATTGCTATGTGACAAACGATCTGAGAATCGTTAACTGTTGCGGCTCAGTTCACTTCAGATGTCTGCTGCAAACACGAGGCATTCTGCAGCACATGGCTCTCAAATGGGCGAGCTGATTTGTCTCATAGGATATGATGGGTATTACTCACTAATATTGCTGGTTCTTCAATCCTTCTGGAAGCCTGGGAGGATTGTACATCTTTGCCCCATTAAAATTAGATAAACGTATAACATGCTCTAACCAAGAAAACAGGAGTAAAATGATGAGGGTCACCTTACAGAAGAACTTATGCATGATCCTCTTTGTTCTCTTCTCTGCTCTACTATAACCTGAAGGCTCTGGTGAGATAGCAGCTCATATGAAGGCAGAAACTTTGTCCACCCGGGTCTCTGAGCGACTATCATGAACCAAGGGAGCACATGGGTTATGTACTGTGCATGAGAGATAGACATTTGCTGTGCGGAGTCACAGAAAGGTTGATGTTTTTTGTTACTGCACATAACCTAGCCTGTCCTGACTAATACATAAAGTTTGTTTTAAAAGGCACTATTTATGTAAATCAGCCACTTGGGATTAGAAATAGCTATGATATATAAAATATATGTTTGCTAAATTTAACCAACTGTACTCTACCTTTATTAAGACTATAATGGGGTGCGTGGGTGGCCAGTCAGTTGGGCGTCTGGCATTTGGCTCGGGTCACGATGCCAGGGTTCTGGGATCTAGCCCTGCACGGGGCTCCTTGCTGGGCAGGAAGCCTTCTTCTCCCTCTGCCCCTGCCTGCTGCTCCCCCTGCTTGTACGTGCTCCCTCTCTCTCCCTCTCCGTCAAATAAATAAATAAAATCGAAAAAAAAAAAAAAGACTATTTGTATGCAGTTTCATGCTTATAGCAAGATATAATCCCAGAAAAGACTAAAACCCATGTCAGTGGCTCTTTCAGTGATAGGGACATAGCAGGTGCTCAGAAGATACTCCTTGAAATCAATCAGGTTACATGAAAAAGCAAGTGTGCAAGGAAGGAGGTCTTTGCCCACATACCATCTTATAGCACAGAAAAAGGAACGTGGGGGCAGGGAGACAAAATCACAGTGAGATAAAGAGAGGCATCGCAGGCTGCAGGAGGTGTACACACATAGTCATAATGTGAGTAGGTTCAGACCAGAAAAATGGGAATACAATAATTTGGAGCCAGCTCAAAGTTTGCAGGTAGATAAAGGTAGTTGTGCAGCCTGCAAAGGACTTTAAAGAACTGAAGCTGTGTCTACATGATATCAAAAGTTTGATCAAGTTTCATATTGATTTTACCGGCCTGCTTTTTCCTTCTATCAGACTGACTAATTCGTGTTTCGCAGGTAGAGTGATGGTGTATCACATCTAATCATGTGCTTTAACTCCTACAGGTTGGTAGTAATTGTTTTTATGCTAAAAAGCTTTCTTTTTCAATATCCTCAACTTTTATACAATCCAGGATAACATAAAACCTTTTAAAACTTTTATATTTCCCTTTCCCTCTTGTATTTTTTAATGTTTGTATTCCCTGAGGAACCGACACTCCCTGAGGGCAGGAATGAGGTTAGTCTATTCATCACAGAATCGCCAGATCTAACACAGTATCTTGTACATAGCGATGCTGATTATCTTTTGAATGAATGTATTAATGTATATATCAAGCTTCTAAGCTCCTCTGACACAGTGCTGCCTTATCTATTTGGTTTTATTCCCATTAGACTCCTTCATATCCCCGGTGCTCTGGCCAAACATATCTGCATATAAGCTCCATCCCATCTTTGTTCTTTGACTTACTGTATTGTTTTCCTCCATATGTCCCCATCTCTCTGCCTAATACTAATAGATAACTTTTATGGCCAAGCGCTTTATACGTATCTTGCCATTATCTAAAACAAAATAAAGCTATAAGACAGGTGCTATTATTGTTAACCCCACGATACAGCTGAGGTAAATAAGGCTTGGAAAGGTGAGCTATCTTACTTCTCTGAGCTCCGCAGCTCCCAACCACAGCACTGCTAAGGTCGGCCTGCTAACAGAAACAGGACTCCTAACCACCTTGCTTACTGCTAGCCACGGTAGTTCACCCTTCAAGCCTCAGTTCAAACACCGCTTCCTCCATAAAGCTTTCTTTTATTATGTTGATCTTCATGAATCTCTCTTTTGTTCCAAACACCTGTTACTCTTAAACTCAGTGCCCTGCTGTTAACCCTTATTGGTTCAGTATATATTAATGCATGTTAATTTTATCTCTCCTATGACCCCTTAAAACCTTGAGTAGGAATTGAGCGCTACTTTTTTTGTATAGTCCAGTATCTACCATATGAGAGATGATCAAGAAAAACTTTCTAGTTAATGGATTGATAAAGAATAAAATAGTGTTACATTTGCAATATTTACCCTGGAATTCCCATTAAGAAATTCTCCTTGAGGCTGAAGTCTGACAAAGAAAGATCTGGCTTTTGCTTTTAACAACTTTTATTAGGGAGAAAAAAAAGTTCAGTTAACTTCCTTCCTGCCACTCAGAAACTTAAAATTATATGTTCAGATTTGGAATTGTGAGACAGTTTGGATGAAATAGGCTGCTTTTTAAAGATGAGGCTAAAATTGTTATTTCCAGTCATTAAAAATGTTTAGGAACAAAGGAATCATCTGACAACTTGTGACTGGTGCAATCAGAGAAGCCAGAGATTGGGATGTTTATTTTTACACATTGGGAAGGAAGACGCAAGGATCAGCTTCCAAGTTTGACACCTTTGATGAGCTCAGTGGTTTTGCATCATATCGTATGAACATAATGCCTCTCTTCATGCCCCCACAGAATTAGGCAGAGGCACACAAGGAAGCCCCAGGCCAGAACTATGAACAGAAACTGGATCTGAGCCTTCATAACTGAATCTGACCATAGAAACAACTCAGAACAAGCGAAGAAGTGTCCTTGTGAGTTTCCTTATAAGTTAAAAATAAACTGAAACAATTACGTAGTCAGATTATGGAAAGGTAATGAAATTGAAGCTGATTTAGGTAAATGATTCGTGTTTCCCTAATACCTACAACTACTACAAAATTAAGTTTAGCTTATGGAAAAGGGAAAACAAAATAAGTGGAGCCCTTGATTAGGACTGATATTCTTTAAATCTATTTCCAAACATTTCACAATGTCACCCTAAATCATAGATTCGAATTTCAGGAACAAACAACAGTTATTACCTGAAGGTTCTTCTGTGGCCTATGTAAAACAAACTCATGATTTAAGTTCATCCCCGATGCAAAAATGTCCAATACAATTGCTGATGCTTTAAGCCAAGGCCTCAAATAATTTACAAACTGAGCGAGAGTATGATCTTCTTACGTACGTGCATCTTTTTAATGGGAAACAAAAAGTATTTTCTTATTATGAACTGACTTTAAAAGAGAGACTGACAAAGGATCACAGAGTTTGTGTCGAGTGTGTAGCAAATGAAAATTGTTAAACTGAGCCAAAAGCACAGTCTGCTTTGGACAGTACTCCCTGACAACGCTTCAAAGATCAGGCAGTGGGAGAATTAGCAAGGCTTTACTACTGACAATTCGTTGCCATTCATTAACTTGCCAAAACGTTTGGGATTATTATACTTTTGTCATTATTACCTGCAATTGTTTAATTTACAAAAGTGTAACACCTTCCATTCCTACCACCTTTTTTGACTTACGGGATATCAAGATGGGGGTGATTCCTTGTCGTGAGGGACTTCTCCACGAGATCTGTTCTAGTTTTACTCCTACCTCCACTCTTCTGTCCTTTCTTCATTCTGTCTTTCTGACCCACTGCTGAGATTCAGATAAGCTTACAGCCAAGGCAGCTTGTATTAGAGAATTCATCACATCAACTCTCAGGCTACAGAGTCTTAGTATCTTCACATTTTACTAATTTAGTAGTCTTCCTGACTCTTACTCCTTCTAGTTGTCCTTCTCAAATGTAGACCTTCTCATGTTATCTCTCTGTACAATTATTGAGATGGAATGCTAAAGTGTAGTTGATGTCCTCTGGAAAGCACAGGTTCAGATAAAAGTAGATTTGCCCTATGACCCAGGAATTGCACTACCAGGGATTTACCCCAAAGATACAAATGTAGTGATCCGAAGGGGCACCTGCACCCCAATGTTTATAGCAGCAATGTCCACAATAGCCAAACTATGAAAAGAACCCAGATGTCCATTGACAGGTGAATGGATAAAGAAGATGTGGTATATATATATATATATATATATATATATATATATATATATATACACACATATAAATATATATATGATGGAATAGTACTCAACCATCAAAAATGAAATCTTGCCATTTGCAACAACGTGGATGGAACTAGAAGGTATTATGCTAAGCAAAATAAGTCAATCAGAGAAAGACAATTATATGATTTCACTCATATGTGGAATTAAAGAAACAAAACAGAGGAGCATGGAGGAAGGGAGGGAAAAATAGAACAAGAGGCAATCAGAGAGGGAGACAAACCAAAAGAGACTCTTAACCGTAGGAAACAAACAGGGTTGTTGGTGGGGAGGGACGTGAAGGGATAGGGTAAGTGGGTGATGGACATTAAGGAGTGCACGGGATGTAATGAACACTGGGTGTTATGTAAGATTGATGAATCACTGAACTCTACCTCTGAAGCTAATAATACACTATATGTTAATTTATTGAATTTAAATAAAATGAAGTTTAAAAAAAAGAAGGCCTTCTCATATCAAAAGTAGAAAAAAAAAGTACATATGCAAGAGACTGATCAGGGGAAATGCCTGTGAAAGATAAAAGGGGAGAGGAGCGCAAGTAGTCAGAACGCCTTAGAGCCCACGTAGGTCTGACATCTGTGCAAGGAGAGGCAGTGAGAGCAGCTGCCGAGGGGCACTTGTTGCCATGTAGGGGAGAGCCCTCTGCAGCATCTCCTGCATGGGAGGAGTGCCATTTCTTATTGGGAGGGGTGTCGCCTCTGCAACTCCATAGTTTCAGGGTAGTCCGCTGAGCCCCCATCTTTAGGGGCCTTTACCCAGCTCTTCTCATCTTTTATCTCAGTGCCTTTAATCTTCTCAACCTGGCCCTGACCTTAGTGTAACAGATCTGCCATGACTTGTCTTTTAAATAATTCTGGGGCTCCACAACCCAGCTCTTAGGTCCTGTGCCTGCTTGGCAGCTGTGTCTGCCTTTGCACCGCCCACACACAACATACATGAGAAAGGCCTCTGGCTCCCAGAATTAGCATTTAATTATTTGTTAACTGACTTAAGTTTCTCCTTGTCCTTCTGCAGGGTATCAATACAACTTAGTATAACCGACCAATTTCACTGTCTTTACTTGCATTTTTTTTTCACCATACATTTCAAATGCCTGAATCATTGCACCAGCAAAAACGTGTTCCCTTCCACTGGGCTGTTTTCCCAGATAACCACTGGTGACATTTTCAGCGGCTGGGCTCTTCCTCTGTACCAGAGACTATGTGTGCCTCCTTCTAGCTGGGCTGTAAGGGGTCTAATCCATAAACCTTATCTCATCATGTTGTACTGGATCATTTCTGTTACCAACCGTGTCAGCTTGGGAAGAGGATGCCAGTATGGGATTACAAGTGAGAGAGTTTTAATTGGAGAGTGGTCCACAGGAAATAAAGGGGAGAGGGACCAGATCACGCTGGAGAACCATGACCAGGATTATGCAGGCGTGTGATCCATGTTTGACACCTGTAAGTGGATATAAGGAAATAGCAGGATGGGATGGAAAGGGCCTCACAACATGTGACACAGCTCAAGAAGGCATTGGGCTGGCTGAAAGGCAGCCTCAGAGAAAAGATGGCCTGTTCGAGGAGGTCAGCTGGGGCAAGATGGCGTCCCTCTACAACCACCTCTGTGCTCTGCCACTGGCCATGAGCAGTCTAGGAGCAGAATGGCCTTGGCGAGAATGCTGTGGTGGATTATGCGGTGCAACACCACAGGCTGTCCAGAGAATACGCCCCTCACAGCAGATTCTCTTTCGAAAGGAGATCTGGCAGCACACCGCAATGGCTACCACAGTTGAATTTCAGGTGTGGACACACCATAATTTTATAGGAGGAAAATAATAATTACTTGATTTTTTCCCCCTTATCAATGAAAATTGTCCAATTACACCTCATGTTTGGTTGACTTTCAAAACCATGGCAACCTAATGCCAACAATTTCCACATATTCTCAGTCCTTTTCCTTGATCATAACTATTAGCTCGGAACTCTTTGTTTTGTACTTAGAGGTTGCATTATTTATGGCTAAATGCATTACCTTGCTTTTTCTCATATTAAAATATATCTAACCACTTTTCAACCTGCTGTTCTGACTTAAATCATCTTTTCACAGTGCCCTTACCAGTAGAGTTTCTGTAATGGGGACTTCCCATTTATAATGGATATTTGCAAGTTTTGACAAACATTTCTTCAGTTTCATGCCTAAGCATCTCTGGGGATTTATCTATTGATTCACTTTAGATGCTTTTGTAATCTCTGAGCAGAATCTTCTGAGGAGGCTCCCTTTACACAGCAAAAGGGGACTCATTCTCTGTGTGAGCCTTGCATCCCTGTACTGAAGAGACTAAATGAGGACCCACAAGTCTGAAGAGCCTAACAAGTACACGTCATCTCTTAAGGGTGGAATTTCCTGTATGCAGGGCCATGGCTTAGAAACAAATTTTGCAGGTGAATTATGTCTTGCTACCTCAGACTCACCTAACTGTACCACAGATAAAGAGGTGACAGTGCCAGGTTATCCATGGGGTAGATCAACTGCCTTTGCTGTCTCTGCTGATATTCTAGATGAATATGGAGAAAGTTGGTCACTTAAGTCCGGGCTATTACTGCAAGGTTAAACATCTCACTCTTTTTTTTTTTTAATAATTTTTTAAAAGATTTAATTTTTTATTTTAGAGGAGAGGGGAGAACAGGGGTAGTCAGGGACAGAGGGAGAGAGAATCTTAAGTAGACTCCATGCTGAGTGCAGAACCCTATGTGGGGCTCAATCTCATGACCCTGAGATCACAACATGAGCTGAAAAGAAGAGTCAGACTGCACCACCCAGGCGCCCCCAGCAGTGCTCTTTCTATGTAATCTTGTATGTGTAGCACTACTACCTGCCTCATGAGGCAGTTTCTCCACTTATTCCAGATTGCGTGGGTGCTAGCAATACAATCTTATATAGGTAACTCATGTAAGTCTCTCTCTCTCTCTCTTTTTAAAGATTTTATTTATTTTTGCATGCGCGCGTGCGCGCACACGCGAGAGAGAGAGAGAGAGAGAGAGAGAGAGAGAGAGAAGAGAGAGCACAAGCGGGGGGGGGGGGAGAGGGAAAAGCAGACACCCTCATTGAGCAGAGAGGCCGATGAGGGACCTGATCGATCCCAGGACCCTGGAATCATGACCTGAGCCAAAGGCAGATGCTTAACCAAATGAGCCACCCAGGTGCTCTCTAAGTCTCCCTTTAATGCTAAGAAATTTGACCAGCTTGATAAGTTTTACTTGACTGTATAATTTCTATTTGTATCTAAGCCACAAATTATGCCTGTCCCATTCTCTCTCTGGACTGTGTTTATGTGTTTTTGAAAAATCCCCTTCCCTAGCCCTCCTTTTCTACTTAGGGAGGAAACTTGTTCTGGTGCCTGCTTTTTGATCCTTAGGCCACCTTAGTTTCTGTTTTTTTTAATTCACTCAATCATTCAGGTGCCCACCAATCCCTGCATTTCCTCCAGGGTAGAATTATCACTGAAAGCAGCTGCTTAGGGCGCCTGGGTGGCACAGCGGTTAAGCGTCTGCCTTCAGCTCAGGGCGTGATCCCGGCGTTATGGGATCGAGCCCCACATCAGGCTCCTCCACTGGGAGCCTGCTTCTTCCTCTCCCACTCCCCCTGCTTGTGTTCCCTCTCTCGCTGGCTGTCTCTATCTCTGTCAAATGAATAAATAAAATCCTTAAAAAAAAAAAAAAAAAAAAAAGAAAGCAGCTGCTTAGTCAGAGACTGTACTTCCCAGCCACCCCAGCATCTAGATTAAGGTTTGTGTTTGATTCTTGATAATGGAATGGGCAGAAATGATATGCGCCACCCTCCTTTCTGCTGGCTGGATACAACCCAGGATAAAGCCCTCAGAGATGGCATGTTCCCAACAAGGATGGAACACAGGTCTCTAACTTCCACATACAGAAAAGCTGTTTGTTCATCAGGAGTAACTGGGCTAGATCTAGGGAGAACTTGATTTCTATTGTATTAGATAACTGAAATTTCAGGGTTTATTTGTCCTAGTTACCGGCAATATCCTAAAGAATGAAAGACTTTTTAGTCAAGGAAAGATCCTAGGTATAGTTGGAGGGAATATCACTGCATTTACTTCGAGCTTAGGAACATCTTTGAGTATATGTACACAGAATTTGTAATGTTTTATGGGAGAGGTAAAAAAAAATGGAACTTTATATAAAAACAGTGAAATAGGATTGGACTCTCTTTGTATAGACACATCACTTTTTATATAAAAATGGATAAGAATATATTATAAACCAACAGACCAAAATAGTGTGACTGAGTTTCCAAAAACAACAATAAAAAAGGGACTTAGGTAAGCTGAAAAATTAGGTCAAGTTGTAAATCCCAAAAGATTCATTTAACAGGAGATGGACTCATGGAGTATTATATCAGCCTGAGGATGAGGGAAGAATTTTGGAGAAGATGGAGGAATTGTGTCAAGAAAGGATGTCTAGTTTCAGAGGTAGAGATCAGTGATTCATCAGTTGTATGTAACACCTCATTACATCACGTACCTCCTTCATGTCCATCATCCAGTTACCCATTCCCCTACCCCCTCCCCTCCAGCAACCCTCAGTTTGTTTCCCAGAGTTAAGAGTCTCTTAATGGTTTGTCTCCCTCCCTGATTTTGTCTTATTTTTCCCTTCCTTCCCTTATGGAAAAAAAAATTTTTTTGAGAACTTAAAAATACATTTTTGAGAACTTAAAAAAAAAAAAAAAA